>NC_048306.1:84558007-84867680 GCF_013100865.1 Trachemys scripta elegans
CCTGTACCCCGACTGCCCAAAACCTTCTCCACCCCTCCAAAAAGCCCCCCCCGAACTCCCGACCCCCCGTCTATTGACTACCCCCTCCAAAATCTCCCTGCCCCTTCTCCTGCCCCCTGGCCCCCTTACCCTGCCGCTCAGAACATGGTGTTGGGCTCTGTGCGGAGCCAGACACGTGGCTGCTCTCCCCAGCGCAACACACAACCCGGTCCCTGCCCCTGCACAGTGCTGCCGGAGCGGGGCCCTGGGCTGCAGGGGAGGAGGAGCTGCCAAGGCCCGATGCAAATGGCCCGGCAGGCCGGCCAGCTCAGAATGGGTGGGGGGAGAGGGGAGAGGAGGAGCTCTACAGCTGCTCCGGAGTCCAGCCCGGCAAGCTGCGGGGGAAGGGCTCTGGCTGCCAGAGCCCCATGCGAGCGGCTGACTTCCCTGCAGCCCTCCCAGCCGCGTCTCGCTCTGCATGGGGGGGAAATCCTGGACATTTTTAGTGATTTACAAATTCCCCCCCGGATGCTATTTTTGACACAAAAAGGACATGTCCGGGTAAATCCGGACGAATGGTAACCCTACTTCAGTTCAATACAACTTTGTTCCACTTTAGTTTGGGTTTTGCATCTCCATAAGATGGGAATAACTGAGCTAGCATTTACCTTTTATTATTGTATTTGAAATTAGACCAATCAGTTTTACTTTTATTTAGTCAGCTCTTTGTGATGGTAATCAAGTGTCACAGCATTGTGTTTGAATCCTAGAAGATAGGAATGGATAAGTCTTGTTGTGACTGAACCATCTCATTGCCATTGTACAATAGTACACCGTACTACATTTTTCTAGTGTTTTATCTGCTGTAATTTTCAGTATCCAGATGATGGAATGCCCAGCACTTTCTTTGAAGTTATTCTACAACCTACTATATCTCAGTACTAAATTCACAGCAGTACATAAAGTGTGAATAGCAAAAATTGCTTTCATTTACATCAGAATAAAATATACATAAATGACCATTACTTAATTGCCTTCAGTTTGGCCCAAACTAACGTGTTAGTGTACTTTTATTAACACCCTTGTTCTGAGGTAAGTTTAAACCACTATAACTTCTCTCCCAATTACTTTGCACTTTGTTATAATTACCTGAAATTATAACACACCAAACATTTTGCTATTAAAATTATTATAAAGTGAGCAGAAGGTAATTGTTTTTAAGTTGATGGATTTTAATTAACTCCATTTAAAAGTCTTAGAAACTGACTCTGAAGACTGAAAATCAATTAAATAAAATGTTTACAAATGGATACCGAAATATATCTACAATACTAGGAAACGGACTGTTTGCAATGCTGGGTACATATATTTGCAAAGACAGCATCCAGTACAGCATGTCTTTGATAATTACATTTTGGCTTCATGTACAGAAAAAACAGGGATGCTTATTTTTACTTTTAATTAAATTAAATTTTCTTTGCATCCAACTTAGTGGAGTCCATTGCATATGAAATACTATGTTTGTTTCATACATTTTAGTGTAAAAGTAAAACTACATTTTTTTAGAAATGTAGGTGAGGGTTGAAAAAAGGGGGCAATAGTCAATCTGTAATATTCCCCTGAATTTTGGTGTAGCTATCAGTCAGATTTCCAAAAACTTTTAGGCATGTAATTGCAATACTTGAACGTACACATTAGGTATGTGGTTGTACACTTAAAATCTGCTGCATCTCCTTCTTGCTCAGCTCTGATGTTGAATTAGATGATCTTTAAAATACAGTATCTTGCATTTATACAGCATTTTTAATCCTGTACAATTTTGCATTGTGCTCATGCAAGGTGTCATAACTATAAAGGGAAGGGTAATAGCTGTCCTATGTACAGTACTATAAAACCCCTCCTGGCCAGAGACTCCAAAATCCTTTTCCCTGTAAAGGGTTAAGAAGCTCAGGTAACCTGGCTGGCATCTGACCTAAAGGACCAATAAGGGGACAAGATACTTTCAAATCTTGGGGGGGGGGGGGAAGGAAGGCTGTTGTTTGTGTTCTTTGTTTTGGGAGTGTGTTCGTTCTCGGGACTGAGAGGGACCAGACATCAATCCAGGTTCTCCACATCTTTCTAAACAAGTCTCTCCTATTTCAAACTTGTAAGTAAATAGCCAGGTAAGGCGTGTTAGTTTTCCTTTGTTTTTCTCAACTTGTAAATGTACCTTTTACTAGAGTGTTTATCTTTGTTTGCTGTACTTTGAACCTGAGACTAGAGGGGAGTCCTCTGAGCTCTTTAAGTTTGATTACCCTGTAAGGTTAATTTCCATACTGATTTTACAGAGATGATTTTTACCTTTTTCTTTAATTAAAAGCCTTCTTTTTAAGAACCTGATTGATTTTTCCTTGTTTTAAGATCCAAGGGGTTTGGATCTTGATTCACCAGGAGTTGGTGGGAGGAAGGAGGGGGGATGGTTAATTTCTCCCTGTTGTAAATCCCAGGGGGGTTGGAACTTGATTCACCAGGAGTTGGTGGGAGGAAGGAGGGGAATGGTTAATTTCTCCTTGTTTTAGATCCAAAGGGGTTTGGATCTGTTTTCACCAGGGATTTGGTGAAGGTTTTTCAAGGTTTCCCAGGAATGGAATCCATTGAAATGGTGGCAGCCGAACCAGAGCTAAGCTGGTAGTTAAGCTTAGAAGTTTTCATGCAGGCCCCTACATTTGTACCCTAAAGTTCAAAGTGGGGATCCAGCCTTGACACAAGGCCTCCCTGAAGTGAAGCCATTTCTAGATTAGTCTTTAAGTGGTTGATCTAGAACTCTTCCTTGGTCTAGAGGTTGTGTGCTCAACACTAAATTTGAGTAGGGTACAAAAGTGATTTCATCCCACTTTTCAGACTCTCCCCTGAGCATAGGGCTGACTGGGGACTTATATGGCAAGTTAGAGAAGTATCAAGGAGTTGGATGGTAATGGTGGCCCAGGGCAACAGTTAGAATGAAGCTAGGGTTACCATACGTCCGGATTTTCCCGGACATGTCTGGCTTTTTGGGCTCCAAATCCCCGTCCGGGGGGAAATCCCAAAAAAGTCGGACATGTCCGGGAAAATCGGAGCGGGGCCGGGCCGGGGGCTCCGGGGCCGGGACAGGCCGGCGGGGCCGGGCCGGGGGCTCTGGGGCCGGCGGGGCCGGGGGCTCGGGGGCTGGGCCTGCGGGGCCGGGGGTGGGCCGCACCTCCTCCCCCCACACCCTCCCTTACCTGCTTCAGGCTTCCCACGACTCAAATGTTCGCGGGAAGCAGGGGAGGGGGTGGAGACTTTGGGGGGGGGGCGGAGTTGGGGGGGGGGGGGGCCCTGTGGAGTGTCCTCCTTTCGGAGGCACTAAATATGGTAACCCTAATGAAGCAAGATGCCAGCAACACACGAACCCTCATCTCCTGACACATGCATATCCCTGGAGGGGTGTCTTAGAACCGACTATGAGGACTATGCAGAAATTCTCCCTTGCCAGGGAAAACCTAAGATGGCTGTTTAAGTCAGTTTTACAGCCCCTTTGCACTGTTCAATCTTCACAAAGGGAGGTAGCGTGGGGTGAGCAAGGGCTGAGATCTGGTCCATAATTTTCATCTCCTTTACAAATTTTTGTTCTTTGATGCACTAAAAAGGGGAGGTTTTATGTACCACTTTTAGCCATTGGGTTTTTGACAGTTTCTAAAATGCTTTGCTGCAAAACATAACATTAGATTGCCAGTCACTTATTCATGTAAATAGGCTTTCCAGGCACAAGTTAACTTTTCAAAAAATGTGACAAAACAGTCTCAAACCAAATTGCATGCAGTTTTATTTTGATTGTACAGAATTTGCTCCTTGTTCTCTCATTTCAGAGAAAGCCATTTAAGTTTATTTATTTCAAGAAACAAATACAGTACAAGACACTTTCACAGTAAAAAGTGTATTGTTTCAAAATAGTCATGTAAATTTGCCATACATTTACATTCTATATTGTAAAAGAGAAATATTAAGTACTAGGTGCTTCTAGAAGGTTTTACAAGTGCCTATGAATGGCTTCTTTTAACATGCAGATTTTCTGAGGATTTCAGGCTAACAGAGTAACTTAAAATAATTGTTTTGTATGCAATCAAATGTTTTACTTGGGTCCGATTCTGCAAGGTTCAGCATCTCCTGAGAGGAGCAGAGGGCTCTCCATTCCCATTGGAAGCAATGGGAGTTGACAGTGCTTACTAGCAAACTGCACTGAGCCCATTTTATTTGTCTAGGGATGAAGAAGAAAAATCTTCTGTCAGAACTTCTCGTTCAGCTACGAAGTTTTTATCCTGTTTCCACTAGTGACAATGTATTCCATAGCTAATATAGCTGTCCTGGTATAAGTTGTGGTCTGCGTAATACAGCTAGTGTAATTGTGTCCCAAGTTTGGACACGGAGGTAAGTTTGAATCTTTTGGCTGGCTAATAAAAAAATATTCACCAAGGAGGTGAATGTTAAATGCAGTCTAGCTACAGTTACTGTGGCTGGTTATATATATGCCTTAATATATCTAGAGGATGATGCAAGATATCTTTTTTCACATCAAGAAAATCTTTATCTTTTGACAACTCATAGCTGTAAGCTAGAAACATGTGGTAAATGGAGAACTTCAAATAGCCCAATTCCCCTTCCTGTTGCTATTTCACTCATTAACAATATATCAATAGCGGGGATGAATGCAAGAGAACAAACATTTTATCTTTGTTCTATTGCTGAAGAAAGCAACTTGCTAATTGGCTATCAGCCATAAACATTAGTTTTATTAATTTCCCAATGTAAGGCTTCTTAAAATAGCCCTTGCATATAATGCCTTAAGCATTTTAGAATATTTGCACACTCTCTAATCAAACAATATTAAGAGAACTTCTTTATTGAGCACAGAAGCAAAGTTACCAGAAGCATGTACAGTAATGTACTTTAACACTTGCATATTTTCAAAGGGCCATGCTTACTCACATTCATCATGGCTTACTCTGCATGTTGTGCCATTGAAGTATGAATTACAGTGGTAGAGTTAGTCCCAAGACTTTCTGATAACTGGATGGCTCAAGGACTGAGTAATCACACACCTGAGAGTCTACCCATTGAAATCCTGTGTGTACAGATAAATGAATGCTCGGCACTTCACTGGTTATGTCAGAGACAGAACTTCCACTATAGAAATGAGAATATAGTTATTGTTACCATAGATCTGTAACAATCTGTGACCCCTCAGTAAGTAAATCTACAACTCTTCTCTGATTACTGTGCTTTTCTCGTGCAAGAGGGTGATGTCTTTTTAAAGAACAATTCAAAATGTTTCTTTTTCACTTGTATAGCTGCTTTTATCTAAACAAAGTAAAGACAAGGTGCTTGTCTCTGTCTTGCATGCAGCAGAGAATCAGTTTATCCTACTATCTTCCCCCTGCCCCATTCTTCACACTGTGTTAATGTATGGTTGACTTCTGCATCTGAATCACAACTAACAGACACTGGGAACAAAATACTGATAAAAATACTACATATATACGTAAAATAAAATAAACGTGCACAAGGATTTCACTATTGGTCCTTTTGGATAAGGGTTGTACACTGCAACTGTAAGAGTTATTGACTTTCAGGGTTTTTTATATTCTGTGTTCATGTTGGTTACTGTCAGATGTGCAGTTCAAATTTATAAAAGTCCTCGAAAGCAGCTTTGGTTCAAGTTTGACTTGCATTTGTGAAGCTGTCAGGGTTTTCTGAAAATCTTGTATTCTCAAAATGTCCATCAAAGCTTTTTGCACATTTGTAGTTGACCTACCTGGAATATCATACATATTTTGACACTGCATTTCACTGGTGAATTTGGAATTTGAACCACGTTTTGTGTGAAAAGCTTTCCATATGGCTCGTAAAACTACTACTAGGTCAACTAAACCTGATGAGAATTAGTAGGAATCTATTAATCTCTATGCAAATGTAATCCACTGTGTAAATATAGCTGAACATGTCTTCATCTAGTTACCTGGAGTAAAATAACCCGCTAATGAGTCCCAACTACAATTGCTAGTCCTTTAGCTCAAGTGGTCTGGGTTTGAATACCACCGATGCCAATAGGATTTATATGAAGCTGCTGCAATTCAGTGAAGAAACGCATGTGTGAGCTCATTTTACCTCACCCCTATCGGCTCACAATTAGATTGAGTCAAAGAAAACCATTTTCCCTCCAATTTGAAACTCAGGGCCTACTACAAGCCTGCGTGAACTGGTTCTGACATGCAAAATTTGCATGCACATTTCAAACCAAGCTCAGCAGAGCTCTGCATTTCTCTTTTCCAGACATTGCGTGGTTTGTATGTCTTGCTGACTACAGATAATAAGGTGCCAGTTATGTTGTATGAAGACTTTAAAATTCAACTGCCTTTCATCTTCCCATGATTAAACAAATTTTGACCAGTTTCCAGAGCTTTGTTTTACAATATAAGAATACTTTCCATTTTTATAGCACTTCTGAGGAGCTCAGAATGCATAGAGTTCAATTTGTCTGCTATTACTTCTATAATACCAAGGATCCCAAAGTATTTTAAAACTGCATACAGGATAGAATTACTTCACTTTTCACTGGAATGCAGCCACCTCAGAGGTAGACACCGCAATGAGACTCCCAGAATATTGCAATAGCCTGGGGGAAACTTTGGCCAAGAATAAGAATCTCAGGGGAGCTCAATCTTGCCTTAACAAGAGTGCTACGGTGTGCTGGCTGCGTAAATCCTTCCTAGTAGCAAGATCCTAGTGTAATGCCTCATTTGTATGTTGGAGATTGCATTAAACACATATTTTCTCTGACCATGTATTTCTTCAGGCATGCCTGTTCTCTGACCATGTCTGCCCCACCATCCTGAGAGTGAAACAGTGGGTGAAAGAGGGGGTTGAGGCTCTCTGCCACTCAGTTTATGGAACTGTGCTTATTCTTTCACTTGCAGCCACTCACAGCCTCATGCTGAGCATAGGTCTTGTTCTCTTTGTTCCATATGCTGCAGGGGCTTGCAGAATTAAGACGCTACTTGTATAAAAAATGCAATGCCTCCTCACTCCGCTTGCTCCCCTTGTAGCCTTTATCATCACTATACAGAAACACTCCTGGTCTCCCTGACCTGGCTGGCCCTTATATTGTCTCTAGAATAGGGAAACTCCAGAATGTTCTAGAACTAAGGGAAAAATTGTATTGTGCTGGAGATCTTTCCTAAAATGGGTGGGATGGTGGGCATACTTCTTTCCCTCCAAAGAAGGGGATTCAGTCATCTTTGTAAGAGCCTTCAAGATTGAGGATACCAGCCATCCAACTCAGACATCAGAACATCACCTTCCTCTGTGTTGTGAGGCCTTGGGCAGGATCATCTAGGTATGTCTCATTTAACCAATTTCTTGCCTCTGCAGAGGCCTGTGGGTTTGGTGAACCTTGGTCCCTCCTGTTTTCTGCGTGTGGCACATAAATCTCCTGTAAGCTGTAATACTTTGATCTAATTTCAGTTGCTGGGTTTAGTGTGCGGATGATGGGTGGTGGTGGTGGTGGTAGTCTGTGATACACAGGAGGTTAGACTAGATTATCTAGTGGTCCCTTATGGCATTAAACTCTGACTCTGAGGAAGGGGATGAAGGGTCACTGCCTCTACCCCCAAAAATAAGGTATGTTGATAAGTTCGGAGAAGCAGACAAGGAGCTGGGGCAGGCTGGAAGGGCAGTTTAGGGGACAGCCTCAGAGAGAGTGGAAGAGTGGGCTTCCCTGACACCCCCATCCCCTCTGAGATGGGTTCCCCAAGCCGGGTGGAGAAGGGCAAACAGGATGATATTTGTATTCTAGGGTCAACCATTTTCTATCTCAGAACCCTTTAATATAAATGAGAATTCATCTGTGCTGACTACAGAGTCGCAATGTAAATGGATGTGAGCACCATTAACACCTGCATTTAATCATTTATCATGATGCGTAGGGACTCATCAATAGAATCATTCACCGATTCACTTGTACTGCTACTGCAGATCAGACAGCATATCACCTACATGAATACAGGAGAAATGTGTTAAGTTAGATCCTCTGACAGATTTACCCTTTCAAATACATCAAACTACTAGCATGTGCTACATGTAACATTTACGTAAAGAAATAAAAAAGATGTTGAACCTGAGCATAACATGGGTACCTTCTCGGATCATAACATTGATAACAGATCAGATTAGAATAGAATATTATTAAAACTTTGTACTATTATGTAAATAATGCACTGAAGGGGAAAAAAGTGGACCAGATCATCAGCTGTTGTAAATTGGTTATGCTAATTTATGCCAATTGAGGATCTAGCTTACTGTTAATGATCACAAACCTATCTGCTATTAAGCATGTGTGAAGTTGAGTGCACATAGTGAAGGCATAGTTTGCACACGGAAAAGCCTGCAAAACAGAACAGAGCAAGCAACTTAGTCAAACACCACTGGGAATGTTCCTGCAATTTACGGCTCAGTCATATATTCTCTCAGGAATCCCATTGATATATAATTAAAGTAAGATAATAAATGATAATGACAACATGATGAATTACAGAACCTTTCTGACTTATTGTAACGCTTCCTGCTGTGAATCAAGATGTGTAGGTAAAATGTTAGGGTGTTTGTGGGTGGCATTTGCTAATATGTTCAATAATGCATTTTGAGGAGACTGGTAGAATTGTGTACTATGATTTAAATGGGAATGATTTAAATCGGTTCTTTTCTATTTTGTCATAAACCTGGAACTAAGAATATCCCACTATTGAATGACTTTCTACTCCTTTTATCACCTTTCTTAAGGGCATGATGTCACTGAATTTTTATGTCTAAGAAGGTAGTGTTCTGGTTTTTTACATTTTGAAAGTTTGTGATACTTTGTCACCTGTTCTGTATGCTCTAATATAATTCGCTGACCTTGACACTATATACTACAGATGAATAAAATTTAGTAATCACAGAAACAAGTAGAATACAGTCAAAATACTGAACATTAAAAAGGTCAAAGTTACAGCGCATAGCACTACTGCTGCACTGCATGTTACTACATCTCAGATATAGTGCACTGCTGACATATATTGTAATACTGTTTGAAGTATAAAGACTATGGATGAAATCCAGGCCCCATTGATAAGAACTACAAATGAAATCTGTCCACATTGGCAAAAATTCCTTTGATTTTATTTAGGCCAGGATTTCACCCTACAAGCCTGATTCTTTAAATCCTTTCACCTTATATAGTGAATTATACATGTGCAAAATGCTTCCAATCTGACTTAGCAACATTTTACACTCAGTTTGCGTGGATGTATGTGACAGAAAGAGGCAAGGCAGTTGGGAATCAGGCCTGTTTTCTACAACTCTAGATATTGTGCCAATTTATTTGCTGGAGTAAATGGATGCAGCTCTGTTGTAGCCAGTGAAGGTAATTCTCCATTAACACAGAGCCAATGCATTGGTTGCCATGGCAACTGCTGGTGTATAGGCCCAGATAGGGGAAGGAAGTCCCAGCTAGTGCTTCCCTCCCCAGCTCCTTGGGGTATGGGAAGCTGATGTAACTGGGGCCAGACCAGCAACAGCCAGACCAGACTCAAAAATACATGCATGCCTCCCCTTAGCTATGCTGTGCTGAGCATCTGGGCTCTAGATCTGCACCAGCGTTAGTGAGTTTTCCCACATACAACTGGAAATTCTACACACACTTACCCATCCTGTACACACACAATTGACTGACTTTGCATGTGAAAATACAGATTTCTCTATGCAACGGCAGAGTCATCTGAGACCTCAACTTCAGTGCCTTTTTAAAGGCTTGTAAACAGGCCTGAGTGTTCATATATAGCTATTTTGCATTGCTGTTTACTGTATATCTCATACATATGGAATATTTAAAACTGTAATTATGATTAGAATGAGTAAATACATAATACATTACCTCTTAAAATGCAGTTAACATAAAAGGCTATGACTTGTGATTTTGAATGCCTCAGAACTTGGGTGCCCAATTTGAAGGGGCTGCATTTCACAGGGCAGGTGGTGGTAGCCCGTTCTGCAAATCAAGCCCCTTTGAAAATGTAGGCCTACATCCTCTGTACTGCTAGTGCCGTTAAGCCATTCAGCCAGTATTGTTAGGATTGAAAGTGCCATTCTGAAGCCCTAGAATGAGCCAATATGTTTAATACTAAAACATGTAAATTTCCAGTGGTATGTTTTCGAAGGAGATAATTAAATATACAAATTATTTAATACATTGAGGAAAGCAGAACATTTTTTTTCTTATAAAGTTGTCATATCACAATACACCATTGTTCCACCAAAAATACTGTATTGTAATAAAAATGATCTCTAACAATATAGTTATCAAGGACAGTATGTGTTGCAATCAAAGGCCTGGTCTACACTACAAGTTTAGGTTGAATTTAGCAGCGTTAAATCGAATTAAGCCTGGACACGTTCACACGGCTAAGTCCCTTTTTTCGACTTAAAGGGCCCTTTAAACCGGTTTCTTTACTCCACTTCTGACGAGGGGATTAGTGATAAAATCGGCCTTAGCGGGTCAGAATTGGGGTAGCGTGAACGGAATTCGACGTTATTGGCCTCCCGGGATCTATCCCACAGTGCTTCATTGTGACCGCTCTGGACAGCGCACTCTCAACTCAGATGCACTGACCAGGTAGACTGGAAAAGCCCCGCGAACATTTGAATTTCATTTCCTGTTTGCCCAGTGTGGAGAGCACAGGTGACCACTCAGAGCTCATCAGCACAGGTAACCATGATGGAGTCCCAGGATTGCAAAAGAGCTCCATCATGGACCGAACGGGAGGTACGGGATCTGCTCGCCATATGGGGAGATGAATCTGTGCTAGCTGAACTCCGTAGCAGTAAACGAAATGGCAAAATATTAGAAAAGGTCTCCAAGGCCATGAAGGACAGAAGCCATAACAGGGATGTATAGCAGTGCCGCAAAATTAAGGAGCTAAGGCAAGCCTACCACAAAGCCAGAGAGGCAAACGGAAGGTCCAGGGCAGAGCCGCAAACATGCTGCTTCTACGCGGAGCTGCATGCCATGCTAGGGGGTGTAGCCACCACTACCCCAACCGTGTGCTTTGACTCTTTCAATGGAGAAACACACAGGGAAGCGGGTTCGGGGTACGAGGAAGATGAGGATGGAGGTAATGTAGATAGCTCACAGCAGCAAGGAAGCAGAGAAACCGGTTTCCCCAACAGCCAGGATATGTTTATCACCCTGGACCTGGAGCCAGTAACCCCCGAACTCACCCAAGGCGTGCTCCCAGACCCTGAGGGCACACAGGGGACCTCTGGTGAGTGTATCTTTGTAAATATTACACATGGTTTAAAAGCAAGCCTGTTTAATGATTAATTTGCCCTAGCAATCGCGGCCAGTACAGCTACTGGAAAAGTCTGTTAACGTGTATGGGGATGGAGCGGAAATCCTCCAGGGACATCTCCAGAAAGTTCTCCTTCGTGTACTCCCAAAGCCTTTGCAAAAGGTTTCTGGGGAGGGCTGCCTTATCCCGTCCGCCATGGTAAGACACTTTACCACGTCAGGCAAGTAGCACGTAGTCTGGAATCATTGCATAACAAAGCATGGCAGCTTATGGTCCCGGTGTTTGCTGGCATGCAGACAACATCCATTCCTTATCGCTCTTTGTTATCCTCAGGAGAGAGAGATCATTCACGGTCACCTGGTTGAAATGGGGCAATTTTATTAAGGGGACATTCAGAGGTGCCCGTTCCTGCTCTGCTGAACAGAAATGGTCCCTGCTGTTAGCCACGCAGTGGGGAGGAGGGGTGAAGTGATCATCCCCATTTTAAATGGCCAACCCAACGGGTGCTTGGTATGGGAAATGAGGGCACTACTGTTTGAAACCATTCCCACATGTTAAGGTTAAAAAAGCCAAAAGACTGTGGCTTACCATGGCTGCCTGCAAGCCGAAATCTGTTGCTTGGCACTGCGTGAGTGATCTCTCACACCAAACTGGCAGGCCCTCAATATAAGAGGAAAAATGCGACCTCGTAATGAAAGCACATGTGCTGTGTAATGTCAACAGCAAAATTTAATGTGAAAGAGTGTACCCATTGTTCTCTAAAATGTCTTTTTTTTTTAACCACCTCTCCCTTCTCCTCCACCAGCTGCAAATGTTTCTCCTTCACAGAGACTAGTGAAGATTAGAAGGAGAAAATGGCGTACTCAGGATATGTTCTCGGAGCTCCAAATGTCCTCTCACGCTGACAGAGCACAGCAGAATGCGTGGAGGCAGTCAATGTCAGACTACAGAAAAGCACAATATGAACGAGAGGAGAGGTGGCCAGCTGAATCGCGGGATGAACAGAGCAAGTGGCAGGCTGAAGATGATAGGTGGAGTCAGCTGGCAGACAGAAGGCAAGAGTCAATGCTCCAGCTGTTGGAGCAACAAACTGATATGCTCCAGCGTATGGTTGAACTGCAGGAAAGGCAGCAGGAGCAGAGACCGCCGCTACAGCCCCTGTGTAACCAACAGCCCTCCTCCCCAAGTTCCATAGCCTCCTCACACAGACACCCAATAACACGGGGGGGGGGGCCCTCCGGCCACCCACTCACTCCACCCCAGATGATTGCCCGAGCATCAGAAGGCTGGCCTTCAATAAGAGTTAAAGTTTTAAACTGCAGTGTGTCCTTTTCCTTCCCTCCTCCCCCACCCATCCCGGGCTACCTTGGCAATTATCCCCCTAGTTGTGTGATGAATTAATAAAGAATGCATGAATGTGAAGTAACAATGACTTTATTGCCTCTGCAAGTGGTGCTCCGGGGGGGAGGGGAGGGGTGAGATGGTTGCTTTACAGGGAAGTAGAGTGAACCGGGTGGGGTGGGGGCGGAGGGTTCATCAAGGAGAAACAAACAGAAGTTTCACACCGTAGCCTAGCCAGTCACAAAACTCGTTTTCAAAGCTTCTCTGATGCGCACCGTGCCCTTCTGTGCTCTTCTAACCGCCCTGGTGTCTGGCTGCACGTAATCCAGGCAATTTGCCTCAACCTCCCACCCCGCCATAAATGTCTCCCCCTTACTCTCACAGATATTGTGGAGCGCACAGCAAGCAGCAATAACAATGGGGATATTCTTTTCGCTGAGCGAGTCAGTAAGCTGCACCAGCGCCCCTTTAATCATCCAAATGCACATTCCACCACCATTCGGCACTTGCTCAGCCTGTAGTTGAACAGGTCCTGACTACTGTCTAGGCTGCCTGTGTACGGCTTCATGAGCCATGGCATTAAGGGGTAGGCTGGGTCCCCAAGGATCAAAATAGGCATTTCAACATCCCCAACAGTTATTTTCTTGTCCGGGAAAAAAGTTCCTTCCTCCAGCTTTCGAAACAGACCAGAGTGCCTGAAGATGCAAGCATCATGTACCTTTCCCAGCCATCCCACATTGATGTTGGTGAAATGTCCATTGTGATCCACCAGGGCTTGCAGCAGCATTGAAAAGTACCCCTTGCGGTTTATGTACTCGGTGGCTTGGTGCTCCGGTGCCAAGATAGGGATATGGGTTCCGTCTATGGCCCCACCACAGTTTGGGAACCCCATTGCAGCAAAGCCATCCATTATGGCCTGCACGTTTCCCAGAGTCACTACCCTTGGTATCACCCGATCTTTGATTGCCCTGGCAACTTGGATCACAGCAGCCCCCTAGAATCGGCGTTCCATGGCATGAACCTGCCCCAGTAACATCATGATTTGCACATTGCTGGGGCCTGTGCCTTGTGAGAGGTCTATGTCCATGTCCATTTCCTCATCACTCTCGTCGCCACGCTGCAATCGTCTCCTCGGCTGGTCCTGGTTTTGCTTTGGCATGTTCTGGCTCTGCATATAGTCCAGGACAATGCACGTGGTGTTCATAGTGCTCATAATTGCCACAGTGATCTGAGCGGGCTCCATGATCCCAGTGCTATGGTCTGGTCTGAAAAAAGGCGAAACTAGTATCTGTCGGACGGAGGGAGGGAGGGAGGGGCGAGTGACGACATGGCGTACAGATACCAGGAATTAAAATCAACAAAGGTGGCTGTGCATCAGGGAGAAACACAAACAACTGTCACACAGAATGGCCCCCCAAAGATTGAACTCAAAACCCTGGGTTTAGCTGGCCGTTGATTTCACGGAGGGCGGGGAAGCAAATGAATACAGAACCAATCTATTTTTTACATCTTAAGCTGGCAGACGGTGCAGCATGACTGATAGCCCTCGGCATCTTCTGGGTGCTTGGCAGAAAATACTGGGCGCTTGGCAGAAAATAGCATACTACGACTGATAGCCATCTTTGTCATTGGAAAGGCAGTACGACGACGACTGATACCAGTCATACTGCACCGTCTACTGCCAAAAGGCAATTAGCTGCTGCTGTGTAGCAATGCAGTACCACATCTGCCGGCACCCAGATGACACATGGTGATGGTGAGCTGAGCTGGGCTGAGCGGGCTCCATGCCTGGCGTGGTATGTTGTCTGCACAGGTAACCCAGGTAAAAAGGCGCGAATCGATTGTCTGCCGTTGCTCTGATGGAGAGGGAGGGGCCTGACGACATGTACCCAGAACCCCCCACGACACTGTTTTGCATCATTCAGGCTTTGGGATCTCAACCCAGAATTCCAATGGGCGGTGGAGACTGGTGGAACTGTGGGATAGCTACCCATAGTGCAATGCTCCGGAAGTCATTCCCTGCCTCGGTACTGTGGACGCGGTCCGCTGACTTAATGCACCTAGAGCATTTTGTGGGGGGACACACAATTGGCTGTATACAACCGATTTCTATAAAACCGGCTTCTATAAATTGATCTAATTTCATAGTGTAGACATACCCAAAGAAAGAGCTAATTTAATGCACAATAAAAGAGCAGCTGTGAAACTCCATTTTTACTGGAGTTCTTAAAGGCAAACTGGTTTTAAAATGACTTGGGGTAGAAGAGATTCCATGAAACTGAAATATTATGTCTAAATACAAGGAGAAAGGGACAAGAAAGGTGATGAAGGGGAGGGGAAGAATAGAGTAAACAAATTCCTATTCAATGAGACCTCCCTCTCATGTATTCCATTTAAAAATGTCAGTACAACACAATATAGTCCTACCCACATGAGTAAGAAAAAAATGTCACCAGTATCAAATTTAAGGTCCAAGATCATGTTAATTTTAATTGAAATGCAAGGCTAGAGGAAAAATACTTAACTGAGTACAACTGTGTATAAGGAGAACCAAGATCCATTCTTTTCTAGCAGAGTGAGCTGAAAACTTTTGTTTTCCCTCCTCTGGAAAATTTTGATTTTTGTTTGAGAAAATGAAAATCTGAAAAGCTTTTTTCTTTTTGAGGAAAAGTCAATATTTTTTTCATAGAAAGCAGATAATTTCAGTGAAAACTTTTCTGTTTTATCCATGAAACAATTTCAATTAAAATATTTCAACCAACTCTACCTTTTACTGTGTTGGATTTTCCCCCAAAAAGGATCATGTTAACATATTGTAACAAATCTAACAAGAACTTCAATATTGTCATGCCTGAAAATATATTAGAAATACACCATATATATATAGCCAATCCCTTGTAATATATTTTATTACATGTGGCCAATTTCTGCATAGGGTTGCCCACCCTCCAGGATTGTCCTGGAGTCTTCCAGGATTAAAAATTAATCTTTAATTATTGTCATGTGCTGAAATCTCCAGGAATACGTCCAACCTGTGTTGGCAACCCTATTTCTGCAGCCCTTTCTGGAGGACATGACTGCCATGGAAACCAGTGAGAATTCATGTGTGTAATGGTAATGATCATACTTATTTACACTTGTGAGATGCTCAGTTGTATAGTCTTCCCTTGACACTGGAGGCTGACAAGTCCTTGTCATGCAGTTAGTATTACGCTGCATACGTTTGCATTAGGTAAACTACCTTTGTGATTGTGTAATACTGAAGTGAGCAGATTAACTGGAATGAGCAGAGGAGAGGGATTGCAAAACATTATATTTAACATACCAGAGCTCCTCTGCCCTGTAACAATATTGTCTAGGCATGGAAGACCAAGATTCAGTTACTCTCTGATAAGCTTCAAAATGTGATGAGCAAAAATGGGCCACATGGGCCCTCACCGGGGGATGGCATATAGTATAAAAGAGAATACTAGATATTATGGCCACAAAGGACCGTTATGATGATACAGTCTGACGTCCTATGTAATTCAGGCCAAAGAAACTCCTATCTTTCAGAAAGACTTGATTTAAAGACTACAAGTGATAGACAGTCCACCACATCCCTAGGTAATTTTTTTTAATGGCTAATTATCTTCACTGTTAACGTTTTTCACTTTAATTCTAGACTCAATTTGTCTAGCTTCCTTTTCCAACTACTGGATTTTGTTATGCCTTTTTCAGCTAAATAAAAGTACTTTGCTGTCAGAAATCTCTTCCCCCACATAGGTACTTGTAGACTGTGGTCAAGTTACTTCTTAACCTTGCCTTTAATAAACTAAAGTGATTGAGCTTCTTTAGTCTCTCCCTTTAAAGTATGTTTTTCAGATCTCAAATCCTAATTGTAGTTCTCTTCTGAGCCGCCTTCACATGAGATTAGCTTGAATATATGCTGACACATAAAACTGAGCTAGATTATGCTATTTTATGTTCAGTGGTATTTTACTTTTCCAATGATGCTTAACCTGGGGTGCATCCCCCCCTGGGGGTGCAAGATGCCCTTTCCGGGGGTGCAAGACATGCCAGATTTTTTAGAAGGTAAATCATCGAAAACACAAATTAAACACAGACTTGTAAGTACAACTACTTTGTTTCATCAAACCTATGTATTCATTAACATTATACAATTTTTAACGATTACTGTAATATACAAACAATATAATATACAAATTTATTTTCAAGTTTTTAAGCTAATTGTAGGGGTGTGAGAACATATTTTGAGAACCAAAGGGGTGCAGGCTGCAGTAAAGATTAAGAAACACTGCAGTAAGACTACTCAGAGTAAGGTGCTGCTCAGTGAGTGTAGCAGAATGTGGGCTTGAGTTTGAATGGCATTGCAATCGTGAGTCCTTCATTAGATGTAACCTGTACAATGATATATTGCTGGCTGACACATAATTGCTAAGAGGATTTTTTAGGTATGTTCTTCACATTTCTGTCTAAAAATTCACTGACTTCATTGGAAATATTTGATTGCTGTATTGTCTTCCTTTGTAGCTATCAAAAGCTTAATCAATGTTTTGCTATTTCCTTTTCATTGTCACGGTAATTGTTAACCAGAAAAAAGGGGGGAGAGGAAGGCATTAAGTAGACAGTTTAGCCTCATTTACCTTACCTTTTTAAAGGTTTTTTAATTAATCAGAAGAATCTGCCAAGACGTAGTCACCATTAAATACACAGATTATGTTTGAAAGATTAATTATTTCCTCAAGATCACCTCATAATGAACCAGCTTGTGAAGAAGTGAAATCATCTCCTAAAGGGAATGAATACATCAGGCTAAAAAAGCAAGTAAAGTAACACACTATTCACCAACCTAGCATGTTGCTAATCTCAATACCTCTAATTTACATCACAGTGTGCTGCCACCATAGTAATTAAACTGGATGACATTATATGACTGTTTATTATCAGCAAATGTAATTTTTTCCTCAGAAAGCAAATTAAAACAAAGCTTCGAGTTTATTCACAGGCAGGGGATCCTTTGGTCAACAGTGAGCCTGGTTTCAAGTGACCAAAGAAAACAGGAATCTTCAAAGTTGTTTGCGTGTCAGGCAGAGGGGCAGGAGTAACGTGTGTGTGCGCGCGCGTGCAAGAGGTTACATTATCAGAAAAAAAGGAAATGGCATGAAGGAAAAAAATAGCAAGAAATCTGGAGCTGTAGAGGTTTGGAAAGTCAGCAAGAAAATCAACCTAGAATTAGAAAACCATGTGTACACAGAAAAGGGTCTCAGGGTGTATCATTAGATGAAATGTTACTATGTGGATGTTTGTATAAAAAGCCTTGTTTTGAACTCCAGCTGGCAAAATTCAGTGCAGGGGTGTGTGTGTGTGTGTGTGTGTGTGTGTGTGTATAAAATAAATAACATATGCAAAATATTTTATTTTTAAGTGCTAAACATTGAATGATCTGATACAGATACATATAATCATAAGTGTCTCCAGAGTTATAACAGTTGATGCTAACATGATTGCTGTAAGGTATGTTAAACTGTATTTTGAGGTTGAGGCAACCATTATTAGAGATCAGGATAAGAAGTGGGAGGCAGATTATCCTACTTTTTACTACTAACACCTCCTTCAGAAGCTCTGGTGCTGCCATTATGGGAGACAAGGTACTGGACTAGATAGACCTTAAGTCTGATCCAATGTGGCTATTCCTCCATTGCTACATATCAGCCGGTCTCTGTTCATATTCTTTGTTCCTTTGCATGATCCTGCCATCTTGTTGAGGTGATTGGGTTCCTGTAGTGCCAAAGACTGAATAGTCATATTAAGCGAACTGCCTTTTCACTCCTAGAGGTGACCTTTTTAAGTTAAATGTTAGCCATGGGCCAGTTTCCTTAAGGAGAAATCCTAAATAATTAAATAGAAAATGATCATCTTTTTCTAGATATTTTGTACCATTCTACAGAATTTGAGTTATATCCCTGCTTTAGAATTTCGTAGAATAGTTTAAAAACACAGAAAATAAATCGTGTTAACATGTATTTGTTTTAGAGTAATCAGTATAGAATCTTATAAAATTTCTATAGACTCTATTTAGATATGTACTTAGTTCCCATCACTGTAGTTGGGGGATAAATCCTGGCTCCCTGAAATAAATGGCAAAACTCCCATTGACTTCAGTGAGATCAGGATTTCACCTGAAGTGTCGGTTTCACTTCTACTAAATTTGATAGGATTGTAGGGGCTAATTTGAAATAAATAAATGCATGCTATGTATTATGGGATCCCAGTCAATGACTAGGGCTCCACCATTCTATAATACAAATAACACTGCTCTACAGCCAAAATGATTCTGAAATAAATGTAGTCAAACTTTACTAATTCTGGATCATTGAGAACGAAAATGATGCTTAAAATTGTTGATTGGCTCTAGTTTTTAAGATATGCTATTGGGTTAATATATGCGCACCTTGACTTGGGAATGGCGGAGGATAAGTGAATTATAAAGCGAAGGGATCTCAATTTAAACCAGAAATGACTAAAATACATCTTTGACTGGATTTATGAATAAATCTATGACTGGGTTTGGACAGTACTTGCTTTTTAGGCAAAACAATGAATGATGCAATCTGAAGCAGGTATTGCGTCATACATGATATGAATTGCATCATGTTATTCCTAGAAGGCATGGATGATGCAATCATAACGAAGCTTACATCACTCTGCTAAACAAATTGCCCTCTATCAGCTCTAGAAATCATAGTGTCATGCTCTCTTATTTGTCAGCGTTTGATTTTGCAAAGGGACACATTTCTGTTTAGCCAAAGTGAGCAGAGATGCCTCGTACTTGTGTGAACAGTGCAGATAACTTCTGCTATGTTTGTGGTGAAGTGACTTCTGCATCACAAAAGCGCAGTATAACCACTATGGTTAAGAAAGCCTATCACCTTTATTTTGGCTGCAAAATTAGAGATCAGGACAAGAGGTGGGCCCCACACATATGCTGCAATACTTGTGCAACAAATCTTCACCAGTGGTTGAACAGGAAAAGGAAATCTAGGCCTTTTGCACTGCCAGTGATTTTGAGCCAACAGATCATACCAGCAATTGTTACTTCTGCATGGTGCCTCCAGTTGGGAAAGGTGTGTCAAAGAAGAAAAAGTGGACTGTGCATTATCCAAACATTGCATCAGCTATACACTCAGTACCCCACGGAGAAGGGCTGCCGGTTCCTGATGCGCCAGTATCATTCTCACTTGAGTCAGACGAGGAAGAGGATGAAACTTCTGGTCCTGAACCATCAATGTCACAGGACTCACATTTTCTCCCATACTCCTCCTCTGAACCACACCTCATAACACAAGGTGAACTGAATGACCTTGTCAGGGATTTGGAACTACCCAAGAGTAAGGCAGAGCTGTTGGGCTCCAGATTACAGCAGTGGAATCTCCTGGCAGGTGATGTTAAGGTTTCCATGTTCTGTGACCGTCAAAAGGATCTTGTCCCATTCTTCTTCATGGAAGATGATCTTGTAGCCTGCAACAACATCGATGGTGTGATGGCAGCCCTCAACATTGTTCACGATCCAGATGAGTGGAGACTGTTCATTGATTCATCGAAGACGAGTCTTAAAGCTGTTTTACTGCATAATGGCAATGTTTTGCCATCAATTCCAGTTGGTCATGCAGTCCATATGAAGGAAACCTATGACAACATGAAACAACTTTTGAGGTGCATAAACTATGACCAACATCAGTGGCAGCTCTGTGGTGATTTGAAGGTTGTTGCTCTCTTGCTTGGTCTGCAGACTGGATACACAAAGTAATGCTGTTTTCTCTTCGAATGGGATAGTTGTGCAAGAGATTCCCACTACAGCAAGAAAGATTGGCCACTCCGACCGTCATTGGAGCCTCGGAGGAAAAGTGTTCAGCATCCATCACTTGTTGAATCAAGGAAGATTGTTACCCAGCTTGATGTGTAAGGGTGGTCTGATGAAAACTTTGTCAAGGCCATTGACAAAACACAAGCAGCTTTCAAGCACCTCCGTGGAAAATTTCCAAGGTTAAGTGAAGCTAAGATAAAGGAAGGTGTCTTTGTTGGTCCTCAGATTCGTGAACTTCTTCAAAATGATTCATTTGACCATGCATTGCATGGCAAGGAAAAGACGGCATGGAAAGCCTTCCAGTTAGTGGCAATAAATTTTCTCGGAAACAACAAGGCAGACAACTACAGGTTGTTGGTGGAAAACCTCCTCAAGGCATACAAAAGCCTTGGTTGCAACGTGTCACTAAAGATGCATTTTTTGCACTCTCGTCTAGATTTTTTTTCCCCCCGAACTGCGGAGCAGTGAGCGACGAGCACGGCAAGCGATTTCACCAGGACACTGCAATAATGGAGAAACACTATCAGGGCAAATGGAGCCCATCAATGCTTGCAGACTATTGCTGGACAGTGACAAGAGATGCTCCATTTAATGAATACAAAAGACAAGCCAAGAAGCACCGAGGAGACATTGAATAGGACTAAACTATGTACATAATAGTTTTTTGCCTTTTGTTTCATAATAAATTTTATTTATATAACTCTTTTGCTGATTTTTAAAGTGTTACATAAACAGGACAGGTGAAATATTATCATGTAAAGCAACCATAGACACATGAAAAGACCTAGGTTTACAATTTATGATTAACTCTATCTACACAATATACATAGACATAAAATGTAAAAACTTAAATATCTCAGAAACAGTAGCCAATCAGTTGTTTTAATTGTCATATTTGAATTCAGCACATCAAAATGCATAATAAATAGCACATTTTATCTCTGAAGCAGATGACTTCTCAAATTGTAGACCAGTGTAATAAATTATATATATCCAATGGATTGGAAAAGGAATGGTTCCTAGAATCCTGTTTCCATCTCTGATGGGGGGGACAATAGGAAAAAGTAAAGAGATCATTAGCATCAGTTTTCTTTCTAATTGTTTTTATCCTAATACTTCTGCAAAACTAGTAATTAAAATGATACTCCCCTTGCACAATGTATGTCTGAACCAAAATATATATTTTAACATATACAGGGACCTATGCATATAAATGGCCTGAGAATATAATATCTTTGGTGCCTTAGTTATAAGCTTACTTATGCTATAAAATATGGATCGATTTTATCAAGAGGACCTGAATAGGAGAATTCCAGTGGCATGATTTGTTTACTGTAAGAGGATGGTCTAGAAGTTCATAGCTCATGGCATTACTGAAATCTCTGCAGCTTGTTTCTGCAGTCTGTTTAATAATAATAATAAAAAAAATTGCCAAGCCTTTGTACAAGATCTTTTTCACCCCCCCCCCCCCCGCTACTTTTCTTCTGGGAACTTCCCGGCTCTTACAGTGGTTAAGAAGACAATTCTAAATGACTGCACTGAAAACATTATACCTTATTTTGAGCTGGAAAATTGAACCAGCATGTGATCACAGGTAGACAACAGTTTTATGGCAACTGCAAATAGTTGCATGATTACTGAAGTATAGCTGCCACTGGAAACAAAAAGCTGCAAGAAGCCAGTCATAAGCTGTACCAATTTCAAGCTTGTAACATTTTAAAATTAGAATTCAGTAATTTATTGTGGATATATTTTCTGATTGGCTGTGGTCAAATTTCTTATTTTTACTTAACCATTCTAATGGTCTGATGCATTGTATGAAAAGAAATCTTGAATAAATTGCATGGTTCCTTTGTTACGCAGTATGTTACCTGTCATATCCCCCTAACAATTTAGTATGGATTAATTGGAGCCGCAGATAGGAAAGAGGAGGCTTATTTGTTCTGCACAATTTTGCAAAACTACCTTTTTCTGCCCACAGCTGGGGGAGATGGAATCATTAATCTTGTTATGTTACTAGAGGTCAGATATAGCCTAAAATCAATTGCGAGTGTCTTTTGGCATATTAAAGATTAGAAGAGCTAAATAAGCAGTGCAATGTTTTATTATAGCCTTGATTTGAAAGGTTAATTTGGAGATCACTCTCCCATCATTCTAATAATTAGGGTTTTTTCTATTTATGGAGATTTTTAAATAGTTTGTTTACCAACCCAATCGCTAACAGATGGCAATGCTGCTTCTGCCTTTTTTCCCTGTTGTGTTCTCTCCCATCTGACCTCATTCACTCTGCAGCAGAGAATTTCTAGTCAGCTCTTTGCTAGCTAGTTGGATAATAGTTTTATAGATTCAATTTAGGACTTAGAACTGTTTTGATTCCGAAGAATACAATGCAATAGCATTACTACATAGGCAGAGAAGTTGTTAAAATGTTGGTTTATTAATAAAAATAAACCTTCTTTTATGACCCTAGAAAAGTTTTCATCTGTAAAAGTATATCCTCTGCGGGGAAAAAAAGTTTGAGGAATGATCTAGTCAGTGTGAAGCCTCAACAAAATTAAGGGTAGCAGACAGACACATTGTGATTCTTTTGAATTTTCCATTTGGGTATGGTATAAAAAGATCTACTTACTCTGAATAAATCTTACCATTTATATAGTCCTTAACCCCTAAGATGTATATTCAGCAACATGGATACATCATTCTTGATTGCTAGCAAATATTCATCAGACTTGATTGCTAGCAAATATTCTTAAATAAAACAGAGGCAAGATAATTAAGATTTCCTTCATACGATGATTCAAATGGTAACTTGGATTAAGCAATATTAGAAGCACCAAATAAGAGTTTTGGAAGCAGGGGGGTTCTGTGCTTGCCTACAACTCTAGGCAAAAGACTCTGTCCTGACCTATGATAGCCAGCTTTCAACTGTTACCAATACGGTACTTGCCCCTAACCCTGCCCCCCCTCACAAAAAATGTTCCGTGACTAGACCCCTACACGCATACAAATTTATATATGTGGATGCAGATATCAGCGGATAGAAATCGGTATCCGCTGAACCGCAGGGCTCTCCTGGGAATCGCAGTGGTGAAAGGAGTAGAACATGGGGCTGCCACTCCCAGGAGCCAGCATCCTGTGCCGGCAGCTCCTCCGGCACAGTTGTATCACCCCAGCCCCATTCTCTGGCAGGGCTGTACTGACCCCCAGATAGGAGATGCAGCTGTTTGGAAGGGCTGAGGGCAGTACAGCCATGCTGAAGGAGCTGCCGGCGCAGACTCCTGGGAGCAGTGGCCCAAGGTTCTGCTCTTTTCACCGTTGCGGTTCCTAGGAGAACATTGCGGTTTAGCGGATACTGATTTCTATCCACGGATATCCGCATCCACAGGTATAAATCTGAATCTGCGCAGGGCTCTACAGTTCATTCTTGAAAATGTGCCTTTCTGGTACAGTGTGCCCACAATAAATGGTACTGTGTACCTGGCTGTACCCGCTTACTTGCACCACTGATGATAGCAAATACTACTCTTTATCACCTGCTACCTTTTGTTCAGGTTTTTGTTTACAGATGGTGAAACTGATCCTTATGAAAAGGACTGAGAAGGCTCTCTGTATCATTTAAAGCACACCTAAACCCTAAAATAAGGGATTAAATGTTGCGCAAGGCTTTTTGCAGCATTTCTGACCTGGAGTTAATTTCTCCATTCATTCTTTGGTGAAATCCTGGCCCCATAGAAGTAAATGGGAGTTTTGCCATTGGCTTATATGGACGCAGGATTTCATCCCTTGTGCCAATTTTTTTCTTAGGGTATTTGTCCAATCAAAATTTATATTTGTAATAACTTAACTTTTACCAGGCTGTCTCTCACTACGTGGTTATTCAGTTCCAAGGGCAACGATTTTAGTTGAAGCCTCTACATATTACTTTCATACAAATAAATAACAAAAATGGTGAATAATTTGTGGAATTAGCAGGACCAGGCTTTTAGGATCATTTAATTTTTAGGGCATTGGAAACCTTTTCTTTTTTCTAATAAGTCTGAACCTGCTTGAGTCACTACTACTAGAAAATCTAGGCCATTGTAATATGATACGATGAAGTGACATTTAAAAAAAAAAATCTTGTCATATTCGCATACAGTAATTGTGAGTAGCATTTCTGTGCATGATGCTAGGCAGAGAAGATGTGGCCAGTTACAAGTTGTCTTGCTTATATAAATGTGGGTGTCCCAGGGCTCTGGCCAGCGGTGTTGGAGCATTGTAGCTTTGAAAGTTTCAATTGCATATCTTCATTGAGTGGGTAGAAGTGGTATCTATGCCAGTGGACACTAGGAGAGTTTGGAGAGGTGCTACAGCTTTGTATTTGTGAATTCAGTAACTCTAACACATCTCACAGCTGGTATAAAGGGACTGCAGCTGAAATTCTAGCCCAAAGAGGAAATACTCTTAGGCCATCAGAGGGTGAAATAGAAGCTGTGCAATTGCTGTATACAATCTGTTTGGGAGGTGGAGTTAATCTCCTTTGTCTCTTCACACTCTGAATACTCTGCCTTTATGTGGGTGGTGTGAATTTAACACGAGAAAGGGGTTTTGATAGTGGGCTGGCTTGGCAGAAAGATCTGTCTATCTCAGGGGTTTCTGTAGCACTGATCACCAAAGACCTTCCCCATAGACTTCCATCCATCACCGCAGTGCACAGCTCAGTTGCTCAGACTATTTTGTCTCTGGTGCACTGGAGTGGATAATATGCATCCTCACTGAAGTCTTCCTCAGCCCACCCAGTTTGCATATTTCTCCCCCCTCCCCACCCACCCACACCAACCAACCAACCGTTAGTACAGAGCTATTTTTGCAAGGTCAGTAGGATTGGGAGATTCCCAGAAGGCTGACTGGCCCTTTCTCCCCTTCTATTTTGGGAGTTGGAGAGAGATCTATGCACAGAGGTTCTTCTGTGCACATGGATCTGAGAGAAACAGTCTCACACCTTTGGGTTTGACAGACTGTTTTCCAGTCAGTATCTAGTGTTCCTGTTCTGAAATAAAGTAGCTTTGTTTCATTTGTCAGCCTTTTTAAAGGCTGGAGTCATCGTATGGTGGTATTCTCCCATAAATATAATTTACTACATTCATTGACAACCTACAGTAGATTTCCAAGAAGAAGGCTAATGCAACCTCAGCCAGTTTGCATAGAATACGTCACTGGCCATTATGGGTGGTTTATGATTTAATCCTTTTTAAATTCTTCCTGTAACTACTTAGTTTTTTCCCTTAATTATATCAGTAGTCCTTTGGGAGAGACCGTTTTTAGAGCATTATCCAATCATGAAGCATTGATTGTACTATATAAAGCTCTTGCTCTTTTAAAGTGTGAGAATCTCTTTGTATGTAGTCTTGTAAATGGGATAATACTTTCCTGTAGCAAACTTTAGGTTGAACTTTATCACAGATCATCATGGTATTTCTATTTGACAATACTCTGTTTTAACTCTTCTGTGGTATATTACTAAACATTTTCTACACATGTTTTGAATTCTGAAATGTATAGTCCAGTGACTGCTACTTAAAGTAGTAGTTTTTTTAAGAGAAATGATTTCTAAAAGCATTGTGATACATATTTGGTTATAGCTCAGAAAGCCATTTTATTTAATCCAACAGATTTGCCAGATGAAATCAACTAGTGAATTGGCACAACAGCCAACAGGGTACAAATTTGTGAAGGTCGTTGATAGCAAATAGGTTCTATTCACCATGCTCAGAATCAGCAGTGAACCATATACCCATCTCTACTGCAGAATACCTCTGGAGGGAATTTTGAGAACTATGACATACTCATGGTTAAGTGATTCAGATCACAGTTCAGATAAATCTACCACTGTTACATTCACTGCAAGATGCATTTCCCACAGCCCAACATATCTCATCTTTTTTGTGCAGTTAGGCTATAGGTAAGAAAGCACAGACAAATGTAGAACATGTTTTGTCACACTGTGGTTTGGGGATTCTATCATAGATGTCAGAGGATGGACTCAAAGTTGTGTAGAGCTCGTTCTACAGATATCTATGATTTGGGCCAAATCTTGGTCCCATTGAAGGTCTCTCCATAAAAATCTGCAAGGCCACCTCACTGTTCTCCTGCCAATCCCTGCTTAAATCTCACCTGTCATGGTGCTTACAGGCAGCTGGTACACTGATCCCTGCTTATGTTGATCACGCTCACCTCCATGTTACTTTGTGCCACCCACGACCATTTTTGTAGCCACCTGTTGTATGTCTCTCTGTACTATTCAGTCAATTACATCCTAAAGTGCCCTGCTGGATGTTTAACAGCTAACAATGTTAACACAATTGAACTTTGTTAGTCGTGAGCATAACAGGTGATAATTTATGTAGTTTTGTGTGAAGTATGCAAATATCAGTGTGTTTGACAAATTTTTGTCCAAAAATGTGTATTGTTTAAAATGCCATCAGATCATTAAGTATAGGCTTAGGGCTAGATCATGCCTTTTAGGCAAAATCCTGCATTGACAGCAATGTGAGAAACACATTGCTTCAGGGGGAGCTTTGAAGGGGGATGCAATGCAGGAACATACAACCCTTCAGCAGTGTGGATGGGGAGTGTCCAGGCTTCATCTCTAGGATGGTGTAACCTATCCCCCAAGTGTGTCATGATTTCTCTGTGGCTTGGACAAAGGAGGAGCTGTGGTGAGGGGCCTGCCCCTTACCCTTCCTTCCTTGCATCCTTTAGCATGCAGAGAGATCAGCCTCTGTGCTCCAGTGAGCACAGGCACTGCAATTGTAACTGGCTCTTAACATCCTGAATACTCAGCAACTCAGTTTCCATTTAAAGCTGAAAAAAAAAAGACCTGGTTGAGAAACATGGTACGATGTTTTTCTTGTTTGATCTTTTTTTTTTAAGTTTCACGTTATAAACTTCTTCCAGCAAATGAATGTTTAATCTATTAGTTGTTGCAGGGGGGCGGGGGGGGGGAGGGAGGGGTAGGTGTTGACCCTTAACTTACAGTAGCTCCTGTTTCTGAGATTTTCACATCAGCCTATGACCTGTGCTGATGGCGTTTTGCAAATATGGTAGCAAATGCTTGATGTGAGAAAGGGTTCATTGATAAACTTAAATCTTGGCACATCATTTTAGCATTGTAATAGAAAACCCTAGCTGTTCTGCCTAAATGTTTGTGAGAATATTCTTATTATGTTTATAAAGTGCCACTGGTACTTCAGGTAGTAAATGTTGCTTTCAGTGGTATTTAAAAGGCTAACTTCAGACACAGTGATTTTCAGAAAGTGCAAACACCCTTCTCTAAAAATCATCAAACTGGTGTCTCAGAATAGACACCCAACAGAGACATCCTGCTTGTGAAAATCTTAGACAAATATTTTATTTTTTGATATGCATGGCTTTCTCTACTGTTTGAATGTCATATTAGAAAACATGCTTTGAATCAGGAAGTATCCAAGTCACAAAGGGTATGTCTACATGGGGATAAAAAAACTGTGGCTAGCCCAGGTCAGCTGACTCAAATTCAGGCTTAGGCTCTGGGACTGAAAAATTACTGTGTAGTCGTCTAGGCTTGATCTAGAGCCCGAGCTCTGGAACCCAGTGAGGGTAGAGGGTCCTGAGCCTGAATGTACACAGGACAAACCTGAGTCGGAGGGTTCTGAGCCAGCCTCAGCCATGCCACAGGGGTTTTATCCCCATGTAGACATACCCAAAGGGTTGGATCTTCAAGGCACTGAAATCAATGGGAGATTTGACATTGACTTCAATTATTATCATTGTCAGTTGTATTTACTTACATTCTAAGTATATGGTGTGAATCTAGAGTCACGTCCTCATAGTAGTTAGAAGTTCTATGGGTCCAGTTCTGTTCACATTAAAGGCATTGACTTCAGTGGGAATAAGCTTGGGCCAAATGCTGGTCAAATTATTCAAGTATGTAGTGCATTTCACATCAATGAGATCACTTGTATGACTATGATGAGCAGGATTTGACTGTAAATCCTCTGTACTAGGGGTTCTTATTGCTTTCCTTTAGTCATGTTTAGAAACCAGCATATTTAATGCTTATGGGATGCCCTTTTGGCTGCCTACAGGCATGCCCTTGTTCAGGTACTGGACATAAAGACCTGGTTTTGTGACAGGTCGCTAATTCACTGGTCATTTTCAGTGACGCCAAGAGATGCCTAGCTGGAAAGTTTGGTGCTCAATAAGCAAAAGTGACATCTGCTCTGCTGGAAGTTTTTCATGTTCTGCAGAACTGACACACTAGTATCTCGTGCCTCTTTATTAGAGATCTGTTAATACCTGTTTCAAAAAGTATGAGGTATACAATGAAGGAAGGGAAGGCATAGACTTCAGTGCTCTTGCCTTATGGCTTTACTCAGGGTAGTTTGTATTGAAGAATACATGTTGGAAAGATTGGAAGGCAATTTAATTTAATCCAAAGAGGGCTAAATCCTTCCATTCCTCCAGTATTATTTTACTTAGCCCTTACTCAGACAAACTCCCACTGAAGGGAATTGGAGTTTGCCCCAATAAAGACAGAGTAAGAGTTTTCAGGAGTTGGCCCATGGTGAGAAAACATTAAAAGATAATGATTTATAAAAATTGAGGACCCTTTTAATCTTGACCTAAATTTAGTTCCCTTTAATAGCCATTTGAGATAATAGCCTAACAAAGACTTTGCCACTAAACTCATGGAATATTGGTCTTTTTTAGGAGTCTTTAGCACTCACAAAAACTCTTTAACTTGCACCATAGTACAATGGGACTTTGTGGCAAACACACACTGATACACCAGTGACAGGGGTGCTGGAACAATTCGTATAGTGGGGGTACTGAGCCATTGAACTGTAAACCCTGAATATGATAGAAACCACTTCAAGCCAGTGGGGTGCGGCAGCAACCCTAGTACCGCTAGTTCTAGCACATGTGACCAATGATTGAGATGAATGAATTATCAGCACAGAACTCAAACCAAAATCCTAATCATATATCCATGTGCTTTCACTGGGTGTGCCTGCTGTTTGCAACGTACTCATTTGAAATATGAGGGAATCACTCACTGAACGTTTTGAAGCTCTGTTCCACTTAAATATTTCCCTAGCATGCATCTTTTGTTTCCTTTTAAATAGTACCAAATATGGAGCAAATTCAAATGACAAAGCTATGCTTGCTGTTTTAGACATATTGTAATAGGGTTAATCCCTGCAGGTAGCAGTACCAAATATTAAGGCATCTGCTGCTTTAGTGTTGTATAGATGCTTGGTTGAGTCTAACTGTGTCAGGCTTTCCCAAGAAGCACTAAAGTCACATTCACAAAGGCAGTGAGGCAGAAACATTGGCATTTGAGACTGATGAATAAACAAAGTAAATTGTTCCTTTAAAATTTATCAGTGCAGTTAAGTTACATAAATTCATAAGCGGATCTGGAGCAAATAAAGTTTGGTCACTGCTTCTTGATGGCCACATTAAACAATATACATGAAAGTAGAGTGAGAACAGGAGGGGATGGTCAGGCCATCCAGGACTTGCATATGTTCTCTAGGGCTAGAGTTCTTCTCGCAATATGTGGCTGCAGGGTCAAGTAATGTGTTTGTGTGCCAATACTAGCAAAATCACTAAAGTTTTAAGTTTGCTTAATTGTGGGCATTACTATTCTTGTTTATATTGTGGTAGCACCTAGGAGCCCCAGTCATGGACCCCATCGTGCTAGGAAATGTACAGCACAGAAATCGTGTTACTGATTTACATCATTTGTACACAAGGAACCTAATGTGCTTTGCAGACTGTTGCTAGGATAAGATTCAGGTTAAACATGGGCCCTATTTCAAACTAAGGCTGTGGTCAAGTTTGAGTGCATTAATACGATCCCCTGTTGGTAGTATGTACCACACTTATCGAGGGGATAGGGCAATAGAGAGAACAAGAGTGAGCACAAAGGAAACGGCTGCTCAGTGGTTGTCATATTGGTTGTCTCTAGAGCATTAGCTGTAAAGTGGGATTTTTCCAAGCTGTGTTTAGATTGCCAGTTGTCCACGAGAGGAGACAGGTTAGTGGGCAAGAACTCTGACTGCCTGTTGCTTAGGCCAAAACGGGTGGGTGGGAAATGAACCCCAGTAAGTTGTAATACTCATGTGTTTATTGATTTGGCCACTGATTCATTGCACGTGCAGCAACAATACAGCTGGGCATGTGCTATTTTGGGACTGCCTATTCCACGAGTTCCTAAAAATCATTCAGATCTGCAGGTAAACAAGGCTTCTTGGTTTGCTACACACATTTTTCTGTGTGTGTGTGTGAGCACGCTGCTTCTGCTGTATTGTCAGGTTTAGCACAGTCTAATTTCCATATACAACCTGTTGTATGTCACTTTGCTGTGTTTAGTCATTTTCGGCTGAGTGACTGGTGGGTAGATTCTCTAAGTATCCTGGTCAGCTGCATTGTGCTCCTCTGTACAGTAGCGAGGGGATTATTCAAAGTGGTTATTTTAAAAGGTCTCTTTAGTTCTTGATTCTTTACAGCTAATGACAGGACTTTTTAAAAAAAAAGCCAAATTATACTATGATGTGCGTGTGATAACCTTGAACTAATTTTTGCGAGTGATTATGACTTTCTTTCATTCTTAGACGTAGATTGAATTTAAAGACAATGCTCCATTGCATTTTCTGAAGGAGTGGTTCTTATTCTGTATACAAATGTGCTCCCACTATCCCCTTCTCAGTTGCTTTTAGAATGAGTTTGTTGTAGCTCCTTTCATATTCAGGTGTGTGTGTGTGTGTGTGTGTAATTTTAACAGGGAGGGACAGTTTCTTCATTCATGTGTTTGCCAGCAAATAACTCACACCTATCCTGTTCTATTAGGATGGTTCATATAATAAGGCTTAATATGAAATTAATTTTTATATAAATAGCTTTCTAGGAATGCACATTTTTCAGTTCTGATAAATTAATCGCTAATTAATGTGCTAAATTAAATCATCTAGCTCCACTGGTATAGGCACATCAGTAAATTAAATCATCTATTGCTTGGGAAAAGAAGAAAAATGCAGAAATGGTAGCACCTCTAACACACCTTTTTGGGTATCCTGCTCTTAACTCAAATTTTGAAATATGTCTGTTACAATTGGATTTGACTTTACTGTACAATGCATGTCTTTTGGGATCTGATCCTGCAATCTGTTTGCTTGAGCAATCCTTACTTGTGTGAGAAAAGGTTTATAAGGTTTGGGCTCTTGGTTTGTAAATATTGAAACGGGCCGAGAATAGGGACAATACCATCAGCATTGAAACTGCTTGTAAGCTCTTCAGGGCAGGAATAATCTTTTTGTTCCGTGTTTGTACAGCTCTTAGCACTATGGGGTCCTGGTTCATGTCTGGGGTTCCTCAGCACTACCACAGTACAAATGCTAAATATTTATTTTCCAGCTAATAATTTAGCATTTTGTCAGTCAAACTTTTTGACTTTATAGACAAGTGGCAATAGATGCACAGACCGCTGTAGCACAAAGTGACATAAAGACACTGCAACGTCATTAGACCTGTTTTCAGGGAAAAAACAACCACCAGCAACTGACTGGTTCAAGACCGCAAGGGCAACTTAACAGCAAAGACATCAGAACAAATAAATATATGGAAGCTGTACTTTAATCAACTACTGAATGGTGAGCCAGCGGCCAATCCTCTAGATCTAGAGGAAAGGGAAGATGTAGAACTAGGACCTATTTCCCGAGTAAAGGGATAGAGGGTGGTGGAAAGACATTAGAGTGGATAACATTCCAACAGAGGTTCTTGAGGCAGAGTTGAACACAGTAGACAATTTGATAGGCCTCTTATAAAAGATATGGGAAGAAATAAAAATATCAAACAAGTGGAGAAAAAAGGGGAATATAATGAAACTGCTAAAGAAAGGGGACCTCTATCAGTGTGAAAACTAGAGGGGTATTCTATCTACCCCAAGTAAGATATTTACACAGATTATTTTAGACAGAATAAAGAAAGTGGTAGATTCAAGGTCACAATACGAACAGGCAGGGTTAAGACAGGTCACATATAGATCAAATAGCAACCCTGCCAATCAAATGGCAGTTTGCCAAAAAAAGAGAGCCTTTGATACAGTGGATAGGGTGGTTTTATGGAAATTGCCATGCCACTATGGAAACCCTCAGAAATTCATGAACATCATTCTGGAGATCTATGAAAATGACATGCCAAATTTATTATAAGAGCAAACAGCAATCTGACTAAGCCATCTGAGGTTACTACAGGCATCAGACAAGCTTGTCTTATGTCACCCATGTTCTTTTTACTGGTAGTGGACTTGGTAAAGAAGAAACTTCAGAACAATCAAGGGGTATATAATGGACTTTCCAACAGACATTAGAGGACCTTGCCTTGGCCGATGATGGCAACTTGCTGTTCCAAACTCATCAAGCCATTCAAGCCAAAGCAAATTTCCTCCAGGCCTGTGCACAATTAGTAGGTTTGAAAATCAACACAAAGAAAACTAAAACCATGAGAATCAACTACATGAAGAAACATTTATAACACTTTCTGGGACTGAAACAGAAGAGGTCTGATATTTCACATATCTTGGCAGCATTGTAAGTACAACAGGTGGAATGGACAAAGACATTCAAACCAGAATAGTGAAAGCCAGACATGTCTTTGCAACTCTAAAGCCAATCTGGAGAAACGGAATGCTATTCCTCCAAACTTAACTTCAAATATTTAACACAATTTTAAAGTTGGTCTTAGTATATGGTGCTTAAACTTGGAGACTTACTAAGACCTTACTAGCTAAATGCCAAGTTTTCATAAACAGCAGCTTTAGACAAATCTTCAATATCAGATGGCCAGAAAAAAATCACAAACAAAACTCTAGAGGAGGACAAAACATAAACTGATAGGATGATATTATGGAATGAAGATGGTTGGCACATACATGGAGGTAAGAACTAAATAACATAACAAGACAAGCATTGGACTGGAGCCCCCATGGCAAGAGGTGATGAGTTAGACCAAGGATAACAGAAACACACAATAGAAATAAAACTGAAAACTAAGACTGCAGCACGAGACGGTTAAGATGGAAGTCAGTGGTGAAGGCGCTATATTCCACATGAAATAGAGAGGCATAAAAAAAGAGATAAAAATGTATTAACATGTATAAAAAGATTAACTATTTTTACTAGTGTGTTTTTAAAGCTACACACAGTGCAGTTTGATTTTCTAATTGTAGCTAAATTATCATGGATAGTATGTTATGATAAGAGGTGGCAAGCAATAAGGCATTGTGGATGTTCAGTGCCAAAACCATGTTTTTCCACAAAAAACGTGAAAAAGACGGATCCCATATTATAAAAGCAATAAGACACAATGTGGAGGATTTCATAAGGCAGTAAAACATGCCTTGTGCAGTTAACCCCACAACACACTTGAAGCATGAGTAAATGATCCCATAAAATAAGTCTTGACATGCTTTAATTGCTTCAATTATTAAAGCATTTTAAAAAGGAACTGTAATAGGTGTTGCCAAGCACTGGAGAAGTTCACATTCAATAAAAACTTATTTTAGTAAAATAATTTCTAAGTAGGTTTGATTTAACCTTTTCCTACAGTCATTACTTATTGGGCCAGATTCAGCCAGGATTACACCAGCTTCAACCCAGGAGTGGGGAGACAGCTATGTGGCACACGTCAGAATGTGGACAGATAGCTAGAAAGGGAAATTCAGCAGATCATCTCAGCAGCCTGTGGAGCCCAGTGGCAAATGAAGTCGACTCCCCCTATCAAAACTTCCCAAGGAAGAACAAGATCAGCCCTAGGTGTTTCGTCGCCTAGGGTGGAAAATATTTTCAGCGCCTTCCCCACTGTCAAAAGGCACAAGCAATATAAGGGGGATTTGGCATCCCCAAATGTGTTTTGTTGCCCCAAAATGATGGCCCTGACTCAGTCACTGTTCCTCTCCCCTGACCCAGAGGAGGGAGGTAGTTATTTCATCCCTCTTCCATAACCGTAAAGGCACGGTCACTCAGCTGAGCTGTAAATGTGCTGATCAATTAAGTGCACTTTTGAATGTCACCCTCAGTGCTGTTTTGTTCCTACCAGACTGAGAAGAAATCTTCTTTTTGGTATTGAAGCCCCTAGTATAATGTGCTGTATAGAATATCAGGCATGAGAACTCCTGCCATACCTAGATCACTCATCTGGAAGAGCCATTTTGTCACATTGACAACTAGGAATGGCTCATAAAATTTTAGTGAAGGTACATTTATGTATTTTTTTCCTCTGTGGGACAGTGCCTAACCCAATGACAGAGCCACTAGCGCATAAGCAAGTGAACACAGATTCAATGGACAAGTTATAGTCAGGGACAGAGCGGTGTGCTTTGAAACTCAATTAATTAATATCTGTAAAGTGCTCTGAGATCCTCTGATGCAAGAAACTGTATAGAGTCAGTGCAGTTTTATTAATATAACCCTGCAGTGAGGTTAGTAATTAACTTACCGTATTTTGTCAGTAAACTAGACTCAGCACTATAATTCAGAGGGAACAGGTGAAGTATATAAATACATAAACAAGTTTGCGTGTGTGTGTTTGGCAGAGTAGACTTCATCTCTTATTTTAGACAATATAGTTTGCAGGGGGCTCCAATGAACTGTGGAGCATTAAGATGATTTTGTGAAAAGGAACATCTCTTTTTTTTAAAAATGAATGCATTTTATGATGTTCCCATTCACCAAATACAATTCCCCATTGACAGCTAATCATACATCACTTTCATTAATTTACATGGCATACTAGTTATAATCTTTAGATTTATAGGCAAAATGTTCAACATTTTGAAACATTTTTTGATTGTTTTAATACTGTTTTGCCATTTGAAATTAAGCAAAATGCTTAATAAATTTATTTTTATAAATGTTATATGAAAGTGAAATGAAACTGTACTAGAAGCAGGATATGCACACACAGACACACATGTAGGGCCCACAAAAATAATAGTTAGTGGATAGAGTATCCTGGTTGAATATATAATTTTTACTGATTACCCAATGTCGGGCCAGATCATGCGATTCCTATTAATTGAATTAATCTGTGTAATAATGACTCCATTAGGGCTAAGGATTTCAGCAATGGACCCATTTTTATTTGCCATCTGATACATAAAATAACAGGAAGGACAGGATCAGACACATGCAAAGCAATTGATGCTGAATTGGCTTAATTCTCTTGTTAATGTATGATGATCCCAGCACAATGAGAACCCACCATTCTCAGGTCCATATATGGAGAGCCATATGGTTGTACTTTGATTTTTTTTTACCTAGAGAAGAGACTCTCCTGAAATTTATCTAAGAAGTAGACTTGTTTATTTCAGGAACAATTTAATCTTTTAAAAGGCTTTTGGGAAAATAAACAAACCAGACCTTGCAGTTTGACCTCTGTAAGCCATCTTCTGAAACCTTTGCAAGGCAGGAGGATTGTGTTCCCTCTCTTAACCGTTGGTTTGGTTCTATTATAATTGCTGGAGCAGGGTTTAGCATTGTGGGTAAGCAAAACAATGTGAAAAGAAATGAGAAGGCAGGAAAAACCAAGGAGTGCAGCTTTTGGAAAAAAGACATACAGGCAAGGCAGTAAATGCAAGAGCCAAAATCTTCATAGAGCTTCATAGGCTTGCGTAGTGCATTTACTTTCCTTCGTTCTGGAAACTGCCATTATAAGCATGTCACTTTGTTTCCCGGTAACTACTATTATAGATTCTTCACCATCTTTAATGCATTTATCCTCACAATACCCCTTTGAGTTAGGGAAGTGCTATTATCCCCATTGTATGAATGGATAAGGAGGCACAGAGAGATAAGTGACTTGCTCAAGTTGACAAAGGAAGTGTGTGGCAGAGAAGGATTGAACCTAGGACTCCCGGGGCCCTAAGCACTGGCCCATCTTTCCTCTCTGTGAGGATCCTGTTGTGCTAAGCACTATACAATACGTGTCTTTTGAAATAATATTTCAAGACATTTGTAGGACTCCTGTCTGGATTGTAACTGAAGATTTAAATCAGGAATATTGTTACTCTGGGTTATATTTTATCGTTTCTAAAGGAACAAAGGGAAGCTAAATTGGGGGAATGTTAGTGTCACCCCGAACTTTCTTCTTTTTATGGTTTTTTTTTTTTTACACCTGGAGTTGCAACCTTGAAGAAAAGTCTTTCTTCTCTATTTAATAGAAAAAAGGAACTAAGTCAAGATTGAACGACCTGTGCATGCCAGAAGCTGCTAGAAACTTATTTTTCAAGATGAAACAAATTGGTAATGAAGGCAGCATATAGTCTCAAAAAAGAATTCACAAACCAGTGCAATGAAAAAGGACAAGGCAGTAAGATATTAGATGTTACCATAACTTGATGATAAAATCTCTGGACCAAGGACTTATCTGATATATTTGTCCAGTGCCTAGCACAATGAGACATAGTCCTAAGTGGAGTCTTTGGGTATTACTGTAAGAATAATTATAATAAAATAAAGCCAGAGAAAAGGAAACGGGAAGCCTGTGAGACATGCTCTGTTTAAAATCTTTTGAAAACTATTTTTCTTAAGGAGATTAAACTAAAAAAAATGAGTCCATAGACAGATATTGCTACTCCCCAGGTGAAACCTTTTTGCCCTCCTAGCCTACTGCCCTGGTAGCACTGGTCTTGCTTGATAATTTTTGTGTTTAGAATAAATCATCACCTGAAAATCATGGAACAGGATGTAGTTGAAACTATATGGAACTTGGAAGAGCATAGGATGCAGGAGGGAAGAATTTGGGGAAGGCACCAGTTAGTCAGTCTGTATGCACATGACTAGAATACTAGCTGCAGTTGCAGCATCTCTGTTAATAGTTCTCTTATTAAACTTGTAGCCCTCCCATGTTATTACCCAGCATGTGGTACACAACAGTAGTAAAGCAGTGAGTCTGAGGATTAGTAAAGGCAGCAGTAAGACTGGCATCAGTGTCTGTCTGTCTCACACACGGTGTATGACTCTCACATATACACATACACTCTTTCACACTCACCTCCCCACACATACTTATCATTTGTATTAAGTCTTAATACTTCCTGCAATGCACACATTCTCTAATTTTATTCTTTCAAAGTGCTGTAATTTGAGGTTTTTGACTGGTGTCTGCATTTCATATTTTTTTTCTCTTATGCTTAAATTTAATTCTTTGTGTACTGAGCTCTAAAATGCTTAACCAGTCCTGGCTGAAGTAATTATCCCTATAACTTTTTGAAAATACATACGTCTAGATTTTTTGTTTTACTGGTGGCGCACATCACCTCGATAATTGGTGCACATAACAAAATTCATTCTGCACATGTATGGAAAAAATTAGAGGGAACATTGGCCCCACTCCTCACGTGTACCACCAACAGGCAAAGTTGGCTTTAAGTCATTTTCTCACTCCCCTAATTCAGAGAGTTCTGAATTGGAACAATTCACTGGTGCAAATCAGAGCAGTCCTCAGGCTGATTGAGCTTATGCATAGTGCCACTATGGTAGCTTGAGATCCCTGAGGTGTACGAGAGGTCCAATCACACATCACTGAAGATGTCCCCTATGGTGGCCTCAAGGAGGGGGAATGGGGCAAGAACCATTACACGGCTTTCTGCTTCTTCAGGTTATGGCATTTTTAAGGCCAATCTGTCCTACAGGAGCAGCATAGAGTGGTCATAATGGAACCAAGAATCAGGGCCAATGCTCCTACAGCAGCATGAACCAGGCAGAGTTGTTTGGTACTGACCTTAGCTGCTTTTCTTTCTGTGTTCGTAGTGGATTGACATTGATTTCTTTGGTGCATCTACTGTTTCAGTACCTGAATTTGCCCTTTCTGAGGAGCTGCAGAATTGGGTGTGTTGTACTGATTGCACAAATGGAACACAGAGCCTGTTGTGCCATCTGCATCAATGAAAGTGCCGAGATCTGGAGATGGGGACTCTATAGTGGACAAGAGTGCCTTAAGAAGGAGCTTGCTTTTGAGAGTAACTGCTTACTCCTGAGACTAAGTCTTAAAGGGATTTAAAAACAGCCACCACAGATGATTGTATGCTGTTACCGGAGGCTGAGAGCCTGCTGTTGCTGGTAATAAGAGCTGCTGTCCTCAATATGTGAGTTGCTGTTCCTTGGCACTGAGAATCCCTGTTGTCAAGGAGAATTGCTGCTGTTCAAGAATGAAAATCACTATTCTATAGGATTAAGCATTGCCGCCACTGCTGCTGCTTATGTTATGTGACTTTCCTGTTATTGCCAATGGGGGGTGCAGCTTGGTTTGACTCACTCTGCACACTTCAGTTTTACTCAGTTGATCTTGGAAATATTTCAAGCTGTGAAGTTGCTAATTTTCCAGAACTGAGGGCTCGTTCCCTTCACTTTCCCATAACATTCAATAGGGATTTTTATTTTGTTTTTGAGGTTGAATAATTTGTGTGCATTTATTCTGAGCATATCCATAAATAGTTAGATTGTGACTAGCCCCATATTGCATGCAGAGGAGTAGGCGGAACAAAGGATCTCCCCATGGGTGGTGGGTGGACGACCCTTCAGGGAGGCTAGTCCCCCCAGCACACTATTTTGCCCAAGGCCTGAGCACACACCCTCACCTCCCCTGCAGCTGGAGGAGGCCCAGCCTGAGTCTCCCCAGCCGTTCTGTGCCTCTCCTCCTGAGACCCCAAGCTGCCCCGTGGGAAAAGCAAAAGCTCTTCCCGAAGAACCTGAGCTTTTTATATGTGCCATGCAGGTTCCAGGGCGGCTGAGGAGGCGGGATTTGCTAGTCAGCTTCTTGGGTTCATCAGTAAACTCTCTGGAGTCCTCATGCCTATTGTACCCACCAACCTTCACATGGTTACATTAGTTACCTGGGGAGAGCTCAGGGGGACTGTATGCCAGATGTTCCCATGAAGGGGGCGAGGAGGCACGGGGAGCAAGTGAAGAGGGCTGAGCCAGATCTCTGCCTACTATCTCCACCTCCCATGCATTGGCCAGAAGAGCTGGTCTGATCCATGGGGAGAATATTCTCAACCCTAGAAGGGGTGGAGTTTGAGAGGAATGGTGCCCCAACACACTGCCTATTGGTGCCTCCCCAGGGGCTAGAGTGTCTGTGTCCCACCCCTTATGCACAGCTCTGTCTACAGATACAATCTAGCCCTAGATGAGGGGAAATGTAAATGTAAAGATATTAATGGGCACACGCATCAGCCCAGCACAATAGAACTCTACTGACCGTTTGGTGAACGGCTTTTCTCCAGATGTTCGTTGCTACTAATCAACCAACCAAATAAAAAAAAAAATTGGAGAGTCCTAAAAGCATTTTTAAACTAAATGATAGATGTGGAAATTAGCTGGAGTCTGGTGTTAATAGGATTTTCCTTACAGTTAAATAAATAACTTGCTCATATTGCTCTTGAGAACACATTCAAAGGGAAACTGTTTGGATGGGATATTGTACAAATTATTTGTTTTTCTGAAAGACCGACTATGCAATCTAAGCAAACAGAAATAACAATCTTAAAATAGCAAACACTGTTTCTATTTGTATTGCTTCATCAGCTAAACTGCTTTGACACTTTCTTTATCAAAAAGACATTTAAATCAAGGAAATGATTTTTAATACTAGGGCAGAAATTAATTTCATGCATCCGCTAGCAAATGCCTACTATCTAGAACTGAGTAAACAAACATTTGCACATCTGCTACTGTTATATGAAAACAGAATACAAAATTATAAAGGGAGCTGGATCTTCCTTTTTATTTTTTTTTAACAGTGTATTATACTGTTTGGAAGATGTTTCATTAAATCTAGTTTGTTAGATAGAGCCACATATTCCTGTCTTGGGGAATAAGGGAGGAAAAGGTTACAGGAAATTTCACTGGGCACCTAATGCTAAATTTCATCCACATGTCTTCTGAATGGGCAAAGCTTGGGGAACCATAGAGGGCAAGGCTTGAAAATCCCATAACGCCTGTTTGCATTTCACGCGTGGTTTCTTGGGCAGGTGCAGTTAAGGATCGGTCCCTTCAGTGTGTTCCCCAGCTTCTACTTTGATAGCATTGTGCCCATATGAGCCATGTTCCCATTGATTTTTTTTCTCTGTCTGCTGCTTACTCCACAAGCAGATGGTGTGGTGGGAAGGAAAGTTAATGTTGATCATTAACTACAGTGCTGTTTGGAAAGGGTACCATGTCTGACCATGACATGTTCCTTCTAGCCAAATCCATGGAGCTTTTACTATGTGGAGGGGCTTCTGTTGGCTTCCAAGGAGGGAAGGGCACATAGAGCAGAACCCCTACTCTTTCTCCTCTGACCTGGGGCCTTTCCATCCTTTCTTGTGGCCTTAAATCTCTTTTGTGTGGAATGGAAGGTAGCATATAGTGCATTATGATCTCTTGAGTACTTGAGAACTATTAATACAGTCCAATCGGCCAGGCACAATGTCTATTGAAGTCAATAGGAGTCCTTTCATTCACCTCCATGGGTATTGGATCAGACTAATGATGGGTCACTTCTGCAACCCCAAGAGGCTTTTGCTACATGTTGCAGTGTCTCATTCCTGAGGAAAAGAATGGCTTTTAAAATAGCAATAGTTAAGTGGTAGATCAAATTCTTATTTATAAATATGTATACCTCAGGAACATGAAAGTTTTGCTTCATTTATTTTATATTCTGTGGTAAAATGTAGAATGCTGACCATAAGCTTTGAATGAATCAGTCCTCCCCGACAGACATGCATAACTCACAAGTGTTAACAAGAGTTGCAAATAAAACTCAAAGTGAGAATCAACCCTGAGGTTATTGTCTGTTTACAATGTACTGAACTTTTTTGGAGTAATGTTTACAGAACTGCCTGAAGTGGGAAAATGATAAAATGTCAACTTTGTGCATTCCCACCCTAAATCCAAACTCCTAATATACACACTCCCCTGGACCCTGTAGCCTCTTGAGCTAACCAGCTGAAGCTCCCAACAGCCAGTCCAGTGCAGTTCATATACTGGACCAAATCATTCTTTCCCGGTGTATCACCTCTCCAACTCTTTCCCACACTTCAACTACTCCAGTTTCTGGCTGGCACGTCTGGCAAAGCTCAGCCCTCATTTAAAAGAAGGGAACCATGTTAGAAAAGACAAGGAATGCTGCACTGCAGAGCAGATAGGGAGCTACCTGGGACAGAGCTACATGTGACCAGAAAAAAATCCACAAGAGACGACACTGGTAGGTTTTCAACAAGCTCAGTGGCTGCTTGAAGCCAGTGTAGAAGCCACCATTAAGAGCAGGAAATTCAACATGTCCTTTAGATCAGGAGCTCTTTGATAGGTAAATACAGCTATATACTAGTGGGAATTCCCATCAGACGGGATGACAGAAAACATGAGGCCAGGAGGATGTCTGCTGCCAGGGCTGGGTCTGAAACCTGTAATATTCTGGACACAGGCAAGATTTCTTTCAGACCAGACAAACTAAATACAGCAAGTCATCATTCAGCAGAGGACCAAGTGCTGCTGGCAGAAAAGATCCGGTGTTTCTCTTTGCTAGTAAAGCAGAAATGTTGATTTTGGACTCTCAGCCACTCCTTGAGGTTTCTGAAAATTCAGATTATACATGGCTACATGATAGTCAAGGAAATGGTCTCTAGGGAAGCTGTTTTGTATATGTGTGTGTTAAAACAATGGAGAGTAAATGTCCACTGCAACTCTATATTGTGATGCAGGGTTATATGAATATGCACTGTAGAAGAATCAGAAAAAGTGGAAGGATACAGGAAGGATTTCGATGGTCATCTTATTTCCCAATAGCTGTTATTGAAGTGACTTTAAATATCTTTCAAGTCCTATTTAAAAGGCATTCTTTACATTAAAGGTAAACATTTGTAATATGTAATGCTTCTGTTGTATTTCTCTGACAGTGACTGGCAACTAGCAAGAACTAAGCTTTAATAAGAAATAAGATTTAAACTCAGTTACCCTGGGTAAGATTCTGTAGTCAATTAGTTCATTTTATCATCCATTTATCATTGTGTTATGTCATGTTATGGTCAATTCATATGCTATTTCTTATATAATCAAAGTATGCTAAATAGATTTAAATTGTAGGATTATAAAAGTATAATGTTGACAAGGATTTAAGAGTAATGAGTGTTTATTGGGCATATAAGTAAAGCATGGCTGAAACACAAGACCTTCACTCAGAGAACTGTAAGATTTTAGCTTAGCCATACTAGGTTATTGGCTTAAGAATGCTTGACATGAGTGGGTGATTGAGGAATAACACGAAGCCAGTAAGGTCATAAGATTATTCTAAAGATGTGCCAATAGGTGAGGTTACAAAAAGTGGATCACAGTAGACCACACTACATTGTCCAAAACCACAAGACACCTGATTGTAACATTTTTAAATGTCTCTCCTGACCTCAGGGCAGATGTGGTGCATAAATGCTAAAGAGATTAAGAGAAATGACAAACAACCTATGAAAAATTGGGCCAATATTCATGGGGTGTGGAAGTACAGATAAGGAAAAGAGTTGTCACTGTCATCAAATGAGTACGGTGATAGGTGTGGTCAGAATTGCAATATAAAAAGAGGGTTCCATAGTTGGGTAAACATGGGAAGATGTAAGGGACAACACCATGGGAAACCCCAGCAGTAACCATCCATCTAGAAATGATAACACTGGTCTACAATTTTTGAGAAGTCGTCTGCTTCAGAGATAAAATGTGCTATTTATTATGTATTTTGATGTGCTGAATTCAAATATGACAATTAAAACAACTGGCTACTGTTTCTAAGATACTTAAGTTTTTACAGTTTATGTCTATGTATATTGTGTAGATAGAAGAGTTTTAATCATAAATTGTAAACCTAGGTCTTTTCATGTGTTTATGGTTGCTTTACATGATAATATTTCACCTGTCCTGTTTATGTAACACTTTAAAAATCAGCAAAAGGGTGTTATAAATAAAATTTATTATGTAGCAAAAGGCAAACTATTATGTACATTGTTTAGTCGTATTCAGTGTCTACTCGGCGCTTCTTGGCTTGTCTCTTCTATTCATTAAATGGAGCATCTCTTGTCACTGTCCAGCAATAGTCTGCAAGCATTGATGGGCTCCATTTGCCCTGATAGCGTTTCTCCATTGTTGCAATGTCCTGGTGAAATTGCTTGCCAGGCTCGTCGCTCACTGGTCTGCAGTTCGGTGGAAAAAAATCTAGATGAGAGTGCAAAAAATGTATCTTTAGTGACATGTTGCAACCAAGGCTTTTGTAGGCCTTGAAGTTTTCCACCAACAACCTGTAGTTGTCTGCCTTGTTGTTTCCGAGAAAATTTATTGCCACTAACTGGAAGTCTTTCCATGCCGTCTTTTCCTTCCCACACAGTGCATGGTCAAATGCATCATCTCGAAGAAGTTCACGAATCTGAGGACCAACAAAGACACTTTCCTTTATCTTAGCTTCACTTAACCTTGGAAATTTTCCACAGAGGTACTTGAAAGCTGCTTGGGTTTTGTCAATGGCCTTGACAAAGTTCATCAGACCCAGCTTGATGTGTAAGGGTGGTAACAAAATCTTCCTTGATTCAACAAGTGGTGGATGCTGAACACTTTTCCTCCAAGGCTCCAATGACTGTTGAAGTGGCCAATCTTTCTTGATGTAGTGGGAATCTCTTGCACGACTATCCCATTCGCAGAGAAAACAGCAGTACTTTGTGTATCCAGTCTGCAGACCAAGCAAGAGAGCAACAACCTTCAAATCGCCCCAAAGCTGCCACTGATGTTGGTCATAGTTTATGCACCTCAAAAGTTGTTTCATGTTGTCATAGGTTTCCTTCATATGGACTGCATGACCAACTGGAATTGATGGCAAAACATTGCCATTATGCAGTAAAACAGCTTTAAGACTCGTCTTCGGTGAATCAGTGAACAGTCTCCACTCATCTGGATCGTGACGATGTTGAGGGCTGCCATCACACCATCGATGTTGTTGCAGGCTACAAGATCACCTTCCATGAAGAAGAATGGGACAAGATCCTTTTGACGGTCACGGAACATGGAAACCCTAACATCACCTGCCAGGAGATTCCACTGTTGTAGTCTGGAGCCCAACAGAACTGCCTTACTCTTGGATAGTTCCAAATCCCTGACAAAATCATTCAGTTCACCTTGTGTTATGAGGTGTGGTTCAGAGGAGGAGGATGGGAGAAAATGTGGGTCCTGTGACATTGATGGTTCAGGACCAGAAGTTTCATCCTCTTCCTCGTCTGACTCAAGTGAGAATGATTCTGGTGCATCAGGAACTGGCAGCCCTTCTCCGTGGGGTACTGAGTGTATAGCTGATGCAATGTTTGGATAATGCACAGTCCACTTTTTCTTCTTTGACACACCTTTCCCAACTAGAGGCACCATGCAGAAGTAACAATTGCTGGTATGATCTGTTGGCTCTCTCCAAATCATTGGCACTGCAAAAGGCATAGATTTCCTTTTCCTGTTCAACCACTGGCGAAGATTTGTTGCACAAGTGTTGCAGCATATGTGTGGGGCCCACCTCTTGTCCTGATCTCCAATTTTGCAGCCAAAATAAAGGTGATAGGCTTTCTTAACCATAGTGCTTATACTGCGCTTTTGTGATGCAAAAGTCACTTCACCACAAACAGAGCAGAAGTTATCTGCACTGTTCACACAAGTATGAGGCATCTCTGCTCACTTTGGCTAAACAGAAATGTGTCCCTTTGCAAAATCAAACACTGACAAATAAGAGAGCATGACACTGTATGATTTCTAGAGCCGATATAGGGCAATTTGTTCAGCAGAGTGATGTAAGCTTCGTTATGATTGCATCATCCATGACTTCTAGGAATAACATGATGCAATACCAGCTTCAGATTGCATCATTCATTGTTTTGCCTAACAAGCAAGTACTGTCCAAACCCAGTCATAGATTTATTCAAAGATGTATTTTAGTCATTTCTGGTTTAAATTGAGATCCCTTCCCTTTATAACTCACTTATCCTCCGCCATTCCCAGGTCAAGGATCATATATACTGACCCAATAGCATATCTTGAAAACTAGAGCCAATCAACAATTTTAAGCATCATTTTAGTTCTCAGTGACCCAGAATTAGTAAAGTTTGACTATATTTATTTCAGAAGCATTTTGGCTGTAGAGCAGTGTAATCTATTGAGCGGTTCATTGAACCCTAGAATACCTTTGAGAATGAGGATGACTACAATTATAACTCTTGCATGGGTTTTTGTAGAATTTCTATGTGCATGGGTAATTGTAACTTTACTTATTGTTTTATTAAAACTTGTAGCATGAATAAGACATTGTACTTGTGATTGTGTCTGTGGTCACTATCCTTAGACAGTGTTTCCTGAAGTCTCCAAATCTGAGGTGATTTTCACTCTGTGCTTGAAACTGTAGCAACTAGAGCCAAACCCATGGTAGGCTAATATAAATCACTAAATTCATTATAAACAAACAAAAAGGCTACAACTCTGTATAATGCTTCCTGGAAAGAGAAAAATCTGGCATGTACTCCAGCAAAACGTTAAGTTAAAGTGCAAGTAGAAGTATTGTAATAGCAGTAGCACATAATTAGCTCTGATGACCTGGATATATTTTTACCCCTCATGAGAACTGGTGTAACATAACTTATGTAAGGAAAAGAGAGGAGAGTGGGGGAAGCAATGAAACACAGGGTAATGTAAAGCATGAATGGTAATGATGTGTGTACAGGGACGCTGGAACAATTTTTATAGTGGGGGTAATAAGAACCATTGAACCAAATTGTAAACTCTGTAAAAAATGGAATCCACTTCAAGCCAGGGGTGCGGCAGCACTCTTAGCTTTAGCACCTCTGGTGTATATATTTAATATGTATAGGGAGAGAAGGTGAGAGAATCTGTAATGTAACAAAAAATAGAAACTGATACTGATAACTTACTCAGCAATTTTATTCCATTTTAGTTTGGTTTTGTGTTAATCAATATGTCTTAAAATGTACCAATGCTTGGAATTGATGGTCCCTCTGATTTACAAGTATTCTATATTTTTATAAAATATAGCTATTATCTATTTTACTGCTATTTGTTCTATTATACCTATTGATAGCAATGGGTGAAAATAAATAAACTTGTTAGGTGCTACAGCATGGAACATATTTGTGCTTAAACCAGGGGTCTCAAACACGCGGACCGCAGAGCTCTTCCCTGTGGCCCGTGGAGCTCCCCACGTGCCCCCCCCCCCCCCCCCCCCTTGCCGCCCCTCCCCCCCCCACCCCCCCCCCCCCCCCCCCCCCCCCCGAGTTATTTTCTGTGCCTGTTAAGCTCCCCGTGCGCTGCTCCCCAATGTTTGGGGCACCTGCTACCCCCACACGCCCCCCCCAGCAGTGTTTCCCAGCACCCACTTGCTGCCTCCTCACTGCCCTGGAGCCTGCAGCACAGGGTGACTCAGGAGTCTGTAGCACACCTTGAATCCGCTCCTTTCTGCAGGCTGCCGGCTTCTGGCAGGTCCTAGTGTCCCTCTTCACTAGGGCCAGGGTAGGCTGCCCTTCCCCTGCCCTTCTGCCCTAGTCCTGAGCCTCTCTCTTCAGTGAGGTGCTGCCACCCTGGAGTCGTTCTAGGTAAGTGGTGCCAGGCCAGAGCCCGCATCCCAACCCCCTATCTGGAGCCCCCTGCCACATCCCACACCCTCACGCACCCCAACTCCCTGCTGCACCCCAACCCCTCCTGCACCCCACAGCCCAATTCCCTGCCCTGAGCCCCCGCTGTACCCTACACACCACCTGCACCTCAACTCCCTGCCCTGAGCCCTCATCACACCCCGCACCCCTCCTGCACCGCCTGGGGGCAGAGAGGGGGCAGAGTTGGGGTGAGGACTGCGGGGAAGGGGTTGGAATGGGGGCAGGGAAGAGGTAGGGCAGGGGTGGGGCCGAAGGGGTCGACTGGGGGCAGGGCTGGGGGCAGCAAGGGGTGGGTGTCAGTGATGCGGCCCTTGGGCCAATGCACTAGTCCTCATGCGGCCCTCGTGGTCATTTGAGTTTGAGACCGCTGGTTTAAACTATGACTATGCAGAGCTCACAGAAGACAATAAAAGAAGAAATAAGCCACAGCAGAACAAATCTTCAGAATTAAAGGACCCTAATCTTAATAGGGAGAAAAAGTGTAAGACACAAATCTCTTGAATTAAAATAACTGACTCTCAAGAGGGGTGAAACAGAGCATGGAGTAAATCTCCTCAAATGAAATACCAGCACTCTAGAGGATTAGTTGCATGCTCTATTTCCTTCCTATAAATGTGCCTCAGGGTGATGGGCAATCACCCTTATTCAGTGTTAAGGAAGGTGTGCTATCACTGTGATGCAGAGATAGTCAATCATCATAAACCTGTTGAACTAGGTACTTAAATTCTAGTTGCCTGTTAAAGATTTCAAAACGATCCACTTGCGGAAAATAATGAATTTCTCATTGCACATTTCAAACCCCCTGCTGGACTAAACAGCGATGTTTCAATTAATCGGAGTCCATCATGCTCAAGCAGTACAGGGCAGTTCAGATCTCTCAGTTAAGGAGTTTGCATCTTGTTACTAGCAATGTGTTTAGGAAGAGAAGGTGCTCTTACAGCCTGCCCTGAGTAAGGGAGTGGTCCTAGTAGCTTTGCTTGCTAAGAGGGAAGGCATTCTTTCTCCCTCACTTCTCTCTCCTCCCCCCCTCGCCCCCCAAACCCTGAGTGGTGAAGCCAAAAAAACCAAAACAAAATTAAAACAAACAAATAAATGAGCAGCACAGCAATTCCGCACCTCCTAGAAGCTGGCCCCCAGGGTGACTGCCATGCTCGCCTGCCCCTAGAACCAGCCCAAGGCATTGCAGTGCTATCTGAAAGGAGGGCAGGGACCAAACCATGATTTAGAGCAGGGTATCAAACTCAAATGACCACGAGGGCTGCATGAGTGCATTGGTGCATCACTGACACCCACCCCTTGCTGCCCCTGCCCCACCTCTTCCCTGCCCCCATTCCAACCCCTTCCCCGAAGTCCTCACCCCAACTCTGCCCCCTCTCTACCCCCAGGCAGTGCAGGAGGGGTGCGGGGTGTGATGGGGGCTCAGGGCAAGGAGTTGAGGTGCAGGAGGTGTGCAGCAGGGGGATCAGGGCAGGGAATTGGGCTGTGGGGTGCAGGGTGTGGCAGAGGGATCAGGGCAGGGAGTTGGGCTGCAGGAGAGGTGAGAGGTGCAGCAGGGGGTTGGGGTGTAGGGTGTGGCAGGGGGCTCAGGACAGGGAGTTGGGGTGCGGGCTCTGGCCTGGCGCCGCTTACCTAGAGCGACTCCAGGGTGGCAGCACCTCACTGAAGAGAGAGGCTCAGGACTAGGGCAGGGGAAGGGCAGCCTGCCCTGGCCCTAGTGAAGAGGGACACGAGGACCTGCCAGAAGCCGGCAGCCTGCAGAGAGGAGCGGATTCAAGGTGTGCTGCAGGCTCCAGGCTCCGGGGCAGTGAGGAGGCAGCAAGTGGGTGCTGGGAAACACTCCGGGGGTGAGGGGGGATGGCAGGTGCCCCAAACATTGGGGAGCAGCGCACAGGGAGCTTAACCAGCACAGAAAATAACTCGGGGGGGGGGCGGGGGTGAGGGGAGTTTGGTGGCGACAGGAAGTAACGGGGGGGGGCGTGGGGAGCTCCACGGGCCGCATGTGGTCCGCGGGCCACATGTTTGAGACCCCTGATTTAGAGGGTATGCCTATACTCCAGGTGAGTGGTGTGATTAGGGTGACCAGACAGTAATTGTGAAAAATCAGGACGGGGTGGGGGGTAATAGGAGCCAATATAAGAAAGACCCTAATATCGGGACTGTCCCTATAAAATCTGGACATCTGGTCACCCTAGGTGTGATTGCAGCACATGTAGACAGACTCAAGCAGCACTGGGCAGGAGGGACTAGCATGTGCTGCAGCCTATTCTACCACCACGTCACTGCTATTGTTGGAGCTAGCTTTGATCATGCCTCTATCCTCATCACAGTGCAGAAATAGCCAGACTCACCATGCAGTCCCTATTTTCCCCTTGCCCTGGGAGAGAAGTAACCTGGGCCACCTCTTTTCTGGGTGCAGCTTACTTCTAACTCAGTTGTGCTAGCTGAAGATGGGGAGGATGGGAAGGGCCAAGGCTCTGCTTACTTCCTGAGCCCTTCACCCCCAGCCCCACTCTCTATCCACCTGCTCAGGAAGAAAACAAATGGTTCAGTAGGAGCAGCTGCCTTCCCTCCTGCTTTCCTAGCTACAGTACATGTAGAAAGTGCAGGGGAGTAAGAGAGCACCTTTAGTTTCCTGTATGAGTGCACAGCACGGGATCACAATCAGGCTCTGTTTTTTATATTGGAATAAATATTAACTTAAAATGGAATTTTGGCTGAGAGTAGCTTGTTGGTCAAGATGTCGCGTTTAACTTAGAATGAAGCGCTACTATCCCAGGAAATTCAGAGTTTGATTAAAAGAATTCTACATATGTTAAGGTAAACCTAGGCCACTCGAACAACCTCAACCCTCCTCTATAGTGATACCCGACAAAAACTGATTCTGATTAAGGCATTTGATTTTGTGGTCCCAAGTTTTAAAATAAATAAATCAATTTAAGACCATTTAGATTTTGTTCATGTGTTCCTTTCCCTTACCTGTGGCAACACTGTAGACACCATCCCTGTCTTGAGGACCTTACAATTTTAAGACAAATGACATTTGAGGTGTCTCTCTGTGGCCCCGGGAGGAGGGGTGGAGAGAGCGAGAGGAGGAGGAGGGATACAATTAAATATCAGCATTTCTGTCCAGGCCTGAAGAAGAACTTCATGTAAGCTCCAGAGCTTGTCTCTTTCACCAACAGAAGTGGTCCAATAAAAAATTCACCCACCCTGTCTCTGCATAGTTGTATATATTTTCAATGTTTAAATAATTATAATGTAAATTCCAACTATCCCCTTTTGCCCCTCAGCCCATCATTAAGTTGTTGTTTTCTAGTGGACATAGAAGTAGGTTTTGTGGAGGAAGTTTTAGTTCCTTTCCTCCACTCTAGCTCTAATTCAAGTCAAGCAGATGGTAACTGTTGAAGCAAAGGCCATCCTGTAGTGTTTGCTCTCAGGCAGTCCTGAAAATGAAGTGAGACTTGCTGTCATAACTATAAAGGGAAGGGTAACAGCTGTCCTGTGTACAGTACTATAAAATCCCTCCTGGCCAGAGACTCCAAAATCCTTTTACCTGTAAAGGGTTAAGAAGCTCAGGTAATCTGGTTGACACCTGACCCAAAGGACCAATAAGGGGACAAGATACTTTCAAATCTTGGTGGTGGGGGGAAGGCTTTTGTTTGTGCTCTTTGTTTGGGAGTTCGTCCGCTCTTGGGACTGAGAGGGACCAGACATCAATCCAGGTTCTCCACATCTTTCTAAACAGGTCTCTCCTATTTCAAACTTGTAAGTAAACAGCCAGGCAAGGCGTGTTAGTTTTACTTTGTTTTCTCAACTTGTAAATGTACCTTTTACTAGAGTGTTTATCTCTGTTTGCTGTACTTTGAACCTGAGGCTAGAGAGGTGTCCTCTGAGCTCTTTAAGTTTGATTACCCTGTAAAGTTATTTTCCATCCTGATTTTACAGAGATGATTTTTACCTTTTTCTTTAATTAAAAGCCTTCTTTTTAAGAACCTGATTGATTTTTTCCTTGTTTTTAGATCCAAGGGGTTGGGATCTGTATTCACCAGCGAATTGGTGAAGAGTGTCTCAAGGCTTCCAAGGGAAGGGAACTAGCTTTGGGAATGGTGGCAGCGGACCAGATCTAAGCTGGTAGTTAAGCTTAGAAGTTTTCATACAGGCCCCCACATTTGTACCCTAAAGTTCAGAGTGGGGAAGCAGCCTTGACACTTGCATTCCATAATGCCATTTAAAATGGATAGAGGAAAGAATTTCAAACTCTCTCCAGTGCATGAACACATTTTTGCTTACATAATAAAGATGTAAAAATGTGCAGTGAGTATCATGACCTCTGTCTCTTAGGTTCCTTTCTCCACATACTAAGAAGCAGCTGTTTTGGGTTCATACTTCCTCGTTCTACATAAAACTGATTTTGAAGGAGAGCTGACATAATTGCAGTCTTACTATTTTAGTGTGTCAGGAATATTTGCTTTTGCTTCTCACCAGCATATTCTGAGAGATAATAACAATAACCCATATTTTGTTTTTTAATTCTTTGTCATTTTAATGTACAAGGGCCCAGATCCTCAAAAGTATTTAGACACCCAAATCAATGGGCGCAAGGGGCCTAAATACCTTTGAGGATCTAAGCCTATGTGCCTTTCAATAAAATAGTATCTCTAAGGGCAGGCTGATACCAGGATATTCCGGGCTGATGCTACAACTGCCTACTGTTCCTTTAACATCTTAAGTAAAAGTTGTGCCAAGGTCAGATTTCACCAAATTTCATAGGCTTTCGGGCAAAAAAAAAAAAAAAAAGTCCTATTTGATTCCTAGGATGGTAACGATGCCAGGACATGGCTCTTATTGTCTGCTCATTCATCAGAAGTTCTTATGTTTCCATCATTCACTCTTCTCTTTCAGCCTGTCTTTTGTCTCTGAAAAGAGCAGAGGAACAAGCAAGGGTGCTAACTAGGGGATGGAGCTAGTTTTGGCAGCAGTCCCATCTTTGCAACCATCATGAAAGAGAGGCTATGACTACCCTACAGAGCTTGCAGCGGCACCGCTGTAACTCATCTGGTGAAGACACTCTTAAGTTGGTGTAACTTATGTCGCTCAGGGGGGTGACTTATTCACATCTCTGAGTGACATAATTTAAACCGACCAAAGCAGTACTGTGTATATGAATGTGTTCAGGCTATCTAAAAGCTCCCCAGATCGGGTCAGGATTAATTTATTACAACTACAGTTAAGATTATGGGAGCATGAACCTGTTAATTCATTATGAAACAGATTGTGGGAGTTTCACTTTTGCCTCTGTTCTTTTTGTACCATCTGCTGCAGTGTGACTAAGTTTTCATCTATAACTTGGAGGGCTTGGCAAGCAGATTTCCCACAACTGCTATAACCTTGTGTTGCAAAGCCAGTAAGAGGTGCTTCAAGAGTATGAACAGGCCCACCGTTTTCACTACAGCATCTCTCTCCGCTTCACTAGGTTAGGAAGGTATAATCCTTGTCTATTCCAAATGTGAATTTCACACATGTCAAGATGAAGAACTGCAATCCTCACAGAAAAACAGCTGCCATTCCCAAGTGCCCTGCCTGAGCTCTCAGATGCACATTTAGGAGTATCTGCATAAGAAAAGGGAGGAAAGAACATCTCCCTGCCAAGCTGCAGAGTGGACATGGGGCAGCACCACATACCTTACCCTAGCCCAAAGTAGGGAGGACCATTGCAGGAAGAACGGGCTTTGGTCATTTAGACATTGCTGTCGAATAAGCATTTCAATGAGCAGGTCACTAAAAATGAGGGTGGTAATTGTATCAGTTGCTAACAACTCTTTCCGGAAAGATCAAATCAGGAAAAAGCTTTAGCCTAAGCAAACAGTTTATGTATATGGATGCTTTTCATATTTATGCCACTTTATATCTCTCACTACTGCAGAAGATTATATATAAATGAGCAATTTGAAACAACTAAAGCGACATCTGTCTCGTCCTGAAGTGATGCCTCATAATAACGTAGGGTTACTCTATATTACTTTTGTGGGAATAAGAAACAAAGGTGCAGCTGCAGCAATCAAACCTTTGACCCCCAAATTAAAGGGAATTAGACTTGAGTCTAGCATAAAACTAGAACAGAGAAGTGCAAAGACAGTCTCTTATTTGTATAGGACATTGCACTGCAATGAAACAGAAATCAGAAGCCTTAATTAAGAATTATAGTGATAAACAATACAAAATTAAATTTGGGGGCACAGCCTCAGGTGGTATAAATTAGCATAGATTTCAATAAAGCTAGGCTGATTTACATCAGACAAGTATCCGTCCCATAGACCCATTGAAATCAATGATGCTAGTTGGTTTACAGCACCTGAGGATCTCACCAACTGATCCAAATTCTCTGAGTTATGCTCGGGTGTGTGTGTGAGTGTGTGTGTGTAAATATTTACTAGATTCCTTTCCATAATAGTCTAGTACTGCTTTACAAAATAAATATTAAAGCTTAAAATAGAAAACCTGAGTGTTTGGAGCCAATGATCTTGTATAGCAGTAGTAATTGCTATTTTTATAGTAAAGGAAATGCTTTTGAGAAATAATGCTTAAGGAAAGGAATTGTAAAAGACATCAGTGTGTTATCTGTGACTACCAAAGCTTTGATTTCACTGCACGGTAATTAAGAATGTCCAGAAACTAAGGTCTTTTGGAATAGATTTTATCTTTATCTTTTAAAAAAAAATAGTATTTTACACGGGGGAAAAAGCATAATTGACTTTGGGAATCTTCCTAGTGTAAATGAACTAAATTGTTGACCGAAATGCCAACATTTTAGGCATTTAATTTAAGCCAAGACAATGTTGCAGTGTTAAAACTGTTATCCTCTTCTAGTGAATATATATTTGAACAGTTAGCTTTAATAGTAGCTTAATGAGTTACTTTCAGGAAATTGAATTTATACAATATAGAAAATGTTTGCTTACAGAGCACTTAGATCATTCACCTATCCTTTCTAGTTTATACAAAATTATTATTGATCAGCACTTTTTTTCTCTCTGCAAGGCTCTCTTCCTGCTTTCTCCCCTCAGGCAGAACTTTCAACATGCTTCCAAAAGATTGGAAAAGGAAAGCAGAATAGGGCCTCAAATGGTCATTACTTGGCTATGGAGGCACAAGCTACAGGGGAAGGGTAAAATATAAGGGGGAAATAATAGGAATAGCAAAAATTAGTACAAAAAATATTGATTCACAAACAGAAAATGTTCTGAATGTGCAAGTTAGTCTGGTCTTCAGGGAGGTTATAACTTGGTAACTAGGATTTATATAACATTAGGGTGACCATATTTCCCACAGGAAAAATGGGACACCGTGTGGGGCTAGCCTGAACTCTCACCTTCCCACACGGGGCTGGCCTGAGCCGCTTGCTCTTGCCAACTGATCACTTTGGTCTTAAAATTTGGCTTAAAGAAAGGACTGTCCTGGACAAAATGAGACGGATGGTCACCCTATCCTATATAACACGTAATCCAAGCTGATGCTGATTTTGTCAGTGTTACAAGGGTCTGTTGTACAGTTCTTGACCAATGTCTACATTGTATGAAACACATGTTTTCTTTCCTACAAAAGTAGGCTTTCCACCTACGTTATTTTATTAAAAATAGTAATTATTACTGGGACTGAAACAAGAAAAAAATCCCCTCTAATTTTGATTGAATTCTCCCCAGTCTTACAGTTTCTCAGGGTAGTTAGTGTTTGAGTATGGAATCTTGTTCCAAACTCATGTTTGCTTTTTTACATCCCCTTTTAGGAAACCAGTGTCAAAAAAGTAACTGCTAATGTTTAGTGCACTCTTGCACCAATTGTGTTGTCATTTGAGGACAGAAATGGATGTTCGGGTTTTTTTGTTTGTTTTTTGAATTTGTAGAGAGCACACATTGCTTAAATCAAGGCCTGAGAGAGAATATAGCAAAATTGGTACAACGGAGTCCAAATTAAAGCATGGGGAAAAAAATTTCAAATACTGATGAAAAGACCTTTTAATTTTCACAGGAACATTTACTTGCTGTACTGCCATGCTCCAGCAACCTTATATATGAAAGTGGGTTTGGGATGGAAACTAATATGCAGCCTTAAATATAGGGCTGAAGAAGGCCTTTTCCCAAGAAATCATTTAACATATCTGCAAGATGCACTTAAATCATCATTATTATTGTTTAATTTGTGTTGTGGTAACACGTAGGCTACCAGTTTGAGGTTCAGGACCCCATTGTGCTAGGCACTGTACATATTAAAAAAAAATATTGTCCCTGACCCAAATAGCTGATAAGTTTGTTTCTCAAAACATTGTTCAGAGCATCTTTTTTAACATTATTAGATACTAAAGGGCCAACTTTTCAAAACCAGGTTCCCAAATATCTCTAAAATATACATCGGGGGATTACAAGCAGCTAGTTTTTAGAATTTGCATGCACATGTATTGACAAGTGCCTAGATTGTGATCAAAACTAAAGACCATATTTTCAGCTGGAGTTAATCCACAAAACTGCATTGATTCATTGGGTGAAATCCTGACCCCAGTAAGTCAATGTCAAAACTCCCATTGGGTTTAATGGTCAGGATTTTACCCATAGACTTCAATGGAGCTTTCTGGGTAAAAAATCTAGCCCATCCAAAATTACCTGTTCTATGTTGCCACAGGCAAAATTTAGGCATCTTAAAATATTTTTAAGTTGAGTCTCAATGTTAAATATCAAACAAGCCATATTTAGTCATTTTGTGAAATCTATTGCCCAAATTTCCAAAGAACAGTTGCCTGCATTTTCATGCATGTCTGATTTAAGTGTGCATACCCTGATATCTGTGCATATATGTCATGGGTTGCATGCATGATGGATGTGTGCAAAGGCGGGCATGCACCTGTTTGAAAATATGGTCCTGATCAAAATCTTTACTAAAGTTCAAACCTAATTTTGAAGCTCTTGACAATAAATTATCATCATTCTGTCTTTTTAAGACTGGTGTTCATACTAGTATGAATGGTTTATTTCAAAATAATAGACTGAACCTAGAAATAATCTATTAAATAATGCTGGTTGTCGTACTGATATGAAAACGAACTTAGGTTCACACAATTTGTGGAGTATTAGAAGGGTAGCTGAGTTAATCTGTATCCACAAAAACAATGAAGAGCCCAGTGGCACCTTAAAGACTAACAGATTTATTTAGGCATAAGCTTTTGTGGGGAAAAAACCCACTTCAGATGCATGGAGTGAAAATTACAGATGCAGGCATTATTATACTGACACAAGAACAGTATGTCTACACTGCACAGTTGTTGCCAAAACGTTTGTCTTTTACGAGAACTTAATACCCCCCACTCCCACCCACACCCCCTGTGAAAGACAAGTTTTGCTGATGCAAGCGGCAGTTTGAACGCGGCTGTTGGCAGGAACACTCTCCTGCTGACAAAACTTATGCTGCTCACGGGCTGAAAGTATTTTGTCGGCAAAAGTGGAGACAAAATACCGCAAAAGAGCGTTCACACTTGCTGACTTTTAGCGACAAGGCAGTGTTGACATAGTCTTGTCGCTAAAAGCTGCGTAGTGTAGACAAGCCCGAAGAGAAGGGAGTTACCTTACAAGTGAAGAAGCAGTGTTGACAGGGCCAATTCAATCAGGTTGGATGTGGTCCACTCCCAATAATTGATGAGAAGGTGTCAATACCAAGAGAGGGAGAGTTGCTTTTGTAGTTAGTCAGCCACTCCCAGTCCCTATTCAAGCCCAAATTAATTATGTTAAATTTGCTAATGAATTTTAGTTCTGCAGTTTCTCTTTGAAGTCTGTTTTTGAAGGTTTTTTGTTGAACTGTGGCTACTTTTAAGTCTGTTATAGAATGTCCAGGGAGATTGAAGACTCGCTTTTGTATGTTACCATTCCTGATGTCTGATTTGTGTCCATTTATTCTTTTACATACAGACTGTCAAGTTTGGCCAGTGTACATGGCAGAGGGGCATTGCTGGCACATGATGGCATATCTCACATTAGTAGATGTGCAGGTGAATGAGTCCCTGATGGTGTGGTTGGGTCCTCTGATGTCGCTTGAGTAGATATGTAATGGGATTTGTTACAGGGATTGGTTCCTGGCTTAGTGTTTCTGTGGTGTGTAGTTGCTGGTGAGTATTTGCTTCAGGTTGGGGGGCTGTCTGTAAGTGAGGACTGGCCTGCCTCCCAAGGTCTGTGAGTGAGGGATCATTTTCCAGGATAGGTTGTAGATTGTGGATGATGTGATGGAGAGGTTTTAGCTGGGGGCTGTATGTGATGCCAGTGGTGCTCTGTTATTTTCCTTGTTGGGCCTGTCCTGTAGTAGGTGACTTCTGGGTACCTGTCTTGCTATGTCAATCTGCTTCCTCACTTCCCCAAGTGTGTATTGTAGTTTTAAGAATGCTTGATAAAGATCTCATAGGTGTTAGCCTCTGTCTGAGGGATTGGAGCAAATTCGGTTGAATTTTAGGGCATGGCTGTAGACAATGGATCATGTGATGTATCCTGGATGAAAGCTGGAGGCAGGCGGTCAGTAGGTTTCCGGTATAGGGTGGTGGTTGTGACCATCACTTATTTGCTCTGTAGTGTCCAGGAAGTGGATCTCTTGTGTGGACTGGTCCAGGCTGAGGTTGATGGTGGGGTGAAAATTGTTGAAATCCGGGTGGAATTTTTCAAGGGCCTCCTTCCCATGGGTCCTTATGATGAAGACGTCATCAATGTAGTGCAAGGTAGAGTAGGGATGCTAGGGGACAAGAGCTGAGGAAGCGTTGTTCTAAGTCAGCCATAAAAATGTTGGCATATTGTGGGGCCATGCGGGTACCCATAGCAGTGCCACTGACTTGAAAGTATAAGTTGCCCCCAAATCTGAAATGGTTGTGGGTGAGGACAAAGTCACAAAGCTCAGCCACCAGGTGTGCTGTGGCCTCATCAGGGACACTGTTCCTGACAGCTTGTAGTCCATCCTTGTGTGGAATATTGGTGTAAAGAGCTTCTACATCCTTGGTGGCCAGGATGGTGTTTTCGGGAAGATTACCAATTCATTGTAGTTTCCTCAGGAAATCGGTGGTGTCTCGAAGATAGCTAGGAATGCTGGTAGTGTAGGGTCTGAGGAGAGAGTCCAAATAGCCAGATAATCCTGCTGTAACAGTTCCAATGCCTGAGATGATGGGGCGTCCAGGTTTATGGATCTTGGGTAGTAGATAAAATACCCCTGGTAGTGGCTCTAGGGGTGTGTCCATGTAGATTTGTTCCTGTGCTATAGTAGGGAGTTTCTTGAGCAGATGGTATAGTTTCTTTTGGTACTCCTCAGTGGGATCGGAGGATAGTGGCCTGTAGAATGTTGTGTTGGAGAGTTGCCTCCTGTTCATAATCCGACCTGTTTATTAAGACTACAGCACCTCCTTTCTCAGCCCTTTGATTATAATGTCAGAGTTGTTTCTGAGGCTGTGGATGGCATTGCATTCTGTACAGCTGAGGTTATAGGGCAATTGATGCTGTTTGTTCACAATTTCAGCCTTTGTACGTCTGTGGAAGCACTCAATGTAGAAGGCCAGTCTGTCATTTTGATCGTCAGGAGGAGTCCATGCAGAATTCTTCTTCTTGTAGTGTTGGTAGGAGAGTTCCTTTGGGTCAGTGCACTGTTCAGTGGCGTGTTGAAAATTTGTACAATTTTGTAGAGAAGAGCAATTAAAAAAGAAATAGATGCGAGTAATATGTTTACATGTACAACAAAGACTGGCAGGGTAAGGATAGATCTGAGTCCACATGGCTTTATGTAAAATAAAGCCAAAAATGCTAGGTGAGAGCTGCTGTGAAGGAAAATTTCATTAACTCTGAACAAATATCTTGTTTCTGGAGAATTAGTGTTAAGGGACAATTCCAAAGTTATTTCAATACCAGTAAGTCTTGCCCCCAAACTTCTACAGTATTGGGTTTTTTTAGATGTACTATATAAATCCCGGTTTAGTATTCATGATACAGTAGCAACATCAACAACGTTTAAAGCAATTGCTTTAATTTTATGTAACACATAAGCAGCTATGTAATTGCATAAAATGGAAATGATTATTTGGCAACTTAAAATAGGTACAAGGTTCTGCAAAGGATGCAAATTAGTCATTTACATATAAGTCACTAATTCTATTAATACCTTATAAGTGGCCAACAGGCCCCCAAAGTAGTTTTCTTGTCAACTCGGATAACAGGGTTGGGCTGTAATGAAGCATTCTTAAAATGTATTACTTTCCCAGTAGCAGCATGATCAAGGAGAGAGAAGGCTAGCCAAGTGGTATTAATCTCTGGGTTAATAGAAACATTTCCCAGGAGAGACATGAAAGGTAGGTTATAGATTTGAAGAGGTGAGACTACAGCAGCTACCAAGTCAATTCAAGCAGCTTTAATATAACCCTCCCTTTGATTAGTTGAAATAAGCTCTAATTTAGGGGAAAATGGAAAGGTGATATTAGTGATTAATATTAAGCACTCCTAATTTTCTGTTTAAGAATGGTCTGGGAGACTTCTTTATGGAGGTTTATTCTTCCATAAAAATGTTATGAATTTTAGGTTGATAATGAAAAAGTTTCAAAGGCATGAAGATGGGTGAGCACAGTCTGGAACAAATAATTTGTTGAAGATGTGATCATTTTGCTATGTTCCAGTCTACAGTCCAGTCCATCACTCCATCTGGTTGGGAGGAAACCAAATGACCTTTTCTAAATTATATTTTTCATTATTTCTAATAGAGATGAACCTAAACCTTGGCCTCATCCTATTTTACTTGAGATAGGATAGCTTCATAGCGTATAGAGATATGGTTGCAAGGCTAATTTGAACAATTACACTTGCATCCTGAAAACGGGGGGAGGAGGAGGGCAGGAGTTAGTGGGAAAAGAATCCACTGGTCTGCATACATTGCTTCGCTGCATTCCTCAGCTACCTCCTTTCAGTGCTAACGCTCTGGCCAAGGACACGGAGTACTACTATCATACACTATAAAGCTGGCAAATGGGAACTTGAACATCAAGAATACTGGAGTGAAATCCTGACCCATTTGAATTGACTTGTGTAGCCAGGATTTCTCCTCTGGAACCTAAAGGTCTCTTTACTGCTCAAATACTAGTTGTTTAAGTTAATTTAAAAAATTCAGTGAGGTCAGATCACACAGATATCATAGTCCCATGGTAAGGCATATACTACCATTTCCTCTGAGTGCCTGTGTCTAAAGCAGCAATAGTTAGGGTGACAGAAGCCACATTCTGCTGGAACAAGGGAATTACCACCTTCTACTGTGAGACTGATGTAACTGTGGAACTTGCTTCCAGAAGAGATTGGAATGATGAACTTTGGCGCCTTCAGAACAAAATGTAAAACCTATTTCTTCAACCTAGTCTTTCCCAAACAATCCCATAAAAATCATATTTTTTAAAATAAGTGTCTACAGAATTGAGGCATCAGAGGAATAGAGAAAAATAGGTGTATCAGATACTACGGTAGTGGGCACAATCCTAAGAACATACACTCTCATACAATACCTGCAAGAGATTAGCAATTGGATCAAGAGATGCTGGTTCAAAATATACCTAGGCAAGACTGAAGTGATTCTTTGAGGAAGAGGGGGGGGGAAAGCAAACCAAGACCCAGACCTTACCATCCAAAGAAAGTCTCTGTCCTCCATTCATCAATGCGGTACGAGTCCTTGGGGTCTTACAGGACTCCATTTGTTACAGTGGCAGGAAATAACATTTTAAACTTGATAGGAAACTTTGTTCCTTCTGGAGCTAATTGAAATATTTTCATATAATTTTTTTCAACAAAAATGGCTTTTCAATTTTTCATCATTGATTCTATTCGTAGTCAAACAAAAATGGGTTTTGGTTTCCAACGTTGTTGTCTTTCGTCTTTCTCTTCTTTTCATGTTTTTTTTCCCAGTAGAACAAAAGAGAGAAGGTTGGGGGAGGGACACACAAATGTTAATTTTTTAAATTCAAATGGAATTGAAACAAAGTCTTTTTAAAATTGTATCCAGGGTAAGTAAATTTTCAGTTTTGAAATGACTCAATAGGAAATTTTCAATTTCAAATAGAAGTGGAATAAAAAAATTAATTTCATTTAAAAATAAATACAGAAATTATGAGGGAAAAATGAGTTATTTTGTATGGGAAACACTTATGTTTCAATCAGCTCTAGAGCCTTCATCTTGAATAAGGGATCATTTGTCATCTCCAGGGTTGACGATTATTACGTATAGCCTGGAGCTAAAGGTAAAGGGAACAGAGAAATTCTAGTTTGTACAGGGCTTAAGAGGTTCCTGCCTTAGCTGGAAGGGAATTGCTCAAGGATATACATTGTTTCTTCTGCAAAAATATCTTTTGTATATCAGTAAATACGGATTAGTTTTTTCCCCTATTTTCTGTCAACAACTGCTCTTTGCAGCAGATGAACATAGAAGACAATTTTCTATTGTAGCTTTCCCATGTAATTCACCATTTTGCTGCTACACACAGACTTTCTTATTGACATCTGAACATGTACTTATGCTATTGTCCAAAGAATTTATCAACAGACAGTATTTGCTTGACTATGTAGGTCAACCTCATAGTTTACCCTTTGAATCAATTTGAAAGCCCTATTAACACAATGTAAAGTTCATTATCATCTGGCACAAACTCAGGCTGCACATTTGGCTGTGTTGGAAGAAGCTAGTAAACAAAACATCCTTGCACATATCAAGCAAGCTCAAAATAAGGCAACTTGCCAATTTTCATATTTATCCAGAAGTGGGATAAAATTATTTTAATTCATGATGTGGTCAAGAAGCAACAAATCTTTCATGCAGCACAAATTGTGTGTCGAGACTGTAAACATTCAGAAGTGCAGACATCATAACCATCCATAATCAGTGGTAGAAAATTTAACCTCATGGTAAAATGAATAAAACTATCAGACTAATCAAACTGGTAACAAGTAAATATTGTTCATGTTTTATTAATAGTAGTAGTATTTATATTAATTATGTATCTGTTCTTAAATTTGAATGACTATTTTCAGTCATAATGGTATCTCTGTAGGTAAACTGCCAAAGGTTTACAATTGTTGAAAACTGGCAGGACTGTATTAACATAATAGCACAATGAAATATTTCTATTCTGCTTTTGGTTCTAATATCAGCCATCACTATAGCATCTGAGCAACTTCCAGTGACACATTAGCCAGCACTCATTTCAGGTACTGTGAATCAGTGGCGAATACAAAGACCGTGGAAAAGTATAATGGAATGAATGGACTGGAAAGTTCAGAAAAGCTATAATAGGGCACCCGTTGAAGGAATGAAGACTTTGAAGGTACATGGCTGTTGTAATTGGATATTAATAGCCAATAAGTCCTATGATGGAGACGGCTGTAGATACTAGCTATAGCCATGTGATAAATGAACCTTTGACTGCCTCACCAACATTCTGCTCTCTAAATGAGTTGAACTAAACATGTCTGACACACACATCATTGTATCTACTCTACCAATGCACTGGCCAGCTAAGAGAAGGAATTATGCTATACCTAACAAACACCTGTAGCAAACTACTCCCCACCTCAGTTGCAAAGAGGGAGCAGAGTGACTCGTACTCAGAACACTGTGGAAAGGCTCAATCTATGCCCATATATAGGAGGAGAAAATGAATGCTATTTACAAAATAAAAGTCAATGTGTTATAAATATCCACCCAATGTAAGAAAATACAGGAACTGATCTTACACGGTGCTAATCCCCCGCCCAATCCCACTAGATGTATTCAACGTTTCACAAAACTTGTCTTATAACCACAGGTAGGGAACATATGCCATGCAAGTTGCTTGTATGTTTTACTAGGTCTTTAAAATAATGAAGTCTTAATTTTGTTTACTTATGGGAAAGATATAATTATAGAGTTAAAGTATGGGAGTGATAGAGGAATATATTGCTCAGGAGAGGATGGGGAGTTTTTTGATGTGTTCACCCATTCAATAGAATGGATGGAGTTAATTGTTTTTTTTTTTTTTAATTTAAAAATCATTTTGAAGTTCTTTTGAATTAGTTTTATTTAAATCCTACCCTCCCTGTACACTGCTTTGCTGCAACAGTGAGCTGCATTCCTTCATGAGCTGGCACTGCCACCACTAATTATGTTTTCCTTTATTTAGGAAGTTGGAAGCTGAATTGTAGCTTTTAGAGAAATTTAAGCCATGCCGGTTGTCTGTAGGGGTTTCCTCTGGAGAATGGGACTTGCAAAGAGACTAAGCCAGACTACATTCCTCTCACAGCTGCCACTTACCTTGCTTTTTGTTTTTTATAAAAATCATTGATGTGAATTTTTTTATGGAAATACAAGTCTCAAACTTCTTTAGTGCAAAATCTCTGGGATGGGTTACCATTGTTGGTATGTGCAACCCTTACCCACATACGTAACCAGAATGTTCAGAAAGAACAGGGCCAAGAAAGTATATATGCAAAATTGTGTAATGTTCACAGTAAGAAAGAAAGAAATGGTCTGATGCTTCTGTTGTCCAATGAGTGTCTATTAACTAATTGTGCTGCCCCAACAGTTGTCATTGCCATCGGTATCCCTGCTGACATCACTACTCTCACTTTGAGTAACAGTAGTAATAACTCTCTTCCTACTTTTTCTTATAAATTCTGAGTGGTGGCCACTCTCCAGCCTGTATCATTGTGTCAGGTAGAAGTCCATGTTAGACTGTGCTCTTCCTATTTCCCGGCCCTTCTTTTTGTCTAGCAAGTCGCTATGTGTCTTGGAAAGTCCATCTTACCCTTTCCTCACTTTTCAGGTGCCCTAGGTATAATTTTTGGACATGGGCCTTTGTGGCACTGTTCAGCCATTTTGTTAAAAGATTTTTTTAATTTTTTTATTTAGTATGAGAATCATGAAATAATACTAAATATTTTGGAAAGATATAGACTTATTACTATTGGTAACCCATATATGCCATCATGTTGTAATGCAATCATATTTGCTTTCTAGATTTAGTGTAGCAATATTTGTTTTCTGAATTGTAGTGAGCAAGTTTCCAATCTTAATACCAGCACAAATACAGTAACTACAAAAATTGAAACATCAGCATCTGAACTAGCATTATCACATGGAAAATCTGTTAACACTATAAATATTCTGGATTAGACCTGTAGTCTAATCTAGTCCAGTGTCCTATTTCACACTGTGTCCACAAACTAGATGCTTTGGAAGAAGGTGCAAAAAAAAAAAAAAAATCTTGTAAGAGGGTAGATATTGGATAAACAGCCATCCAGAAAACATCTATTCCTTAATGGTTAGAAATTGAGTTAAACCCAGGAACATGAGGTTTTGTGTCCCTTACAAATTTATATGGAAGCCCTGGCTATTCTAATAATCCATATAAATCTACAATCATTCTTTGAGTCTTAGAACGTTCTTGGCCTCAATACTATGCTATGGTAATGGGTGCTACAGATGTGTTGTGTAAAAAAGAATGTTTAATCAATTTTGTACCCTTCTATTACAAGGAATGCCCCCTAATTCTTGAATTGAGACTAGGGGAATAGAAGAAGCTTCCTTTTTTTATCCCATTAGTTATTCTGTATAGTTTAATCATATCCCCTCTTATTTTTCCCCCTATAAAGTCAACAATCCCAATCTTTAAATCTTACTTCATATGATTTTTCCATGTCCATAATCTGTCCAATTTTCAGTCTCTGAACCCCTTCTAATTCAGTCAATCTGATCTGAGATGGGATGACCAGCACTGAACACAATATTCCAGATGATGAGAGTGAACCATTGGTTTATATGATGGTATTATCTTTTCTGTATGATTGTCCATCCCATTATTTATGCATCCTACCAATTTGTTTGCTTTTTTGACTGCAGTTGCACAATGAACAGTAGTAATCATGTCCAGAATATTTTCCTCAGGTGATAGTTAATTTAGAACTCAGTCTGGTAGGTCACATTTTCCTCTCCAATATACATTACTTTGCATATATCAACACTGAATTTCATTTGCCATCATGTTGCCAATTCACCTTGCTTGAACTTTCATTGAGATGTAACACAGGTATGGGGAACTGAAAGTGCCTTCATTATTTCACTATTCTTTCGTTTCCTCTTTTGGGTGCTGTTCTTACTTAGGAAACTACATGAGATAAGTAAAATGCTATGTTCATTTTGACCCAGCTAGCTTTTGGGACATTTTAATGTTTCTGTTGGCATACCATATGGTTTGGGAGACAGATGATTTTCTAAATTATAATGGAATTTCTATGTAAGTACACATTATATTCTCATTAATACCAAGAAAGGTCATGATTGTTATTGCTATTACAATAAATACCAAAGGAATGTGTAATCTGCAACTTGAGCAATAGCTCATTGAATGCTGGGGAAATAAGATTAAGCCTTGGTTTATATTCTTGACAGTGCATTACCTCCTTTTATTTGACCTTTTTGACCTCCATTTGAAGGTTTGAAATATCTTTCCAAGAGCACCTGCATAGCCCTAAATCCTGTAAAAAGGGTTATTAATGAACGTATGCCAAGTTTGGGGTCAAGGAAATAGCTTATTTCTGCTGGCATTAGTCATTGTAAGGTTAGAAGAATCGGACACAAAGTGATTAAGTACACAGATTTCATTCCACAAGGTTTACAAAGCCATCTTGGCCAAAATCAACTGACTGGGAAGTTAAAACAAATTTCAGTGCAGTTGATGATACCCAGTCTGCATTTCACATTTTCATTTAAAAAAAAAAGTCCCTTTTAAAATTAAAATGGAGGTTACAGGGTCAAATTCAGCTCTTTTACATAGATTTAAACTCAAAGAAACGTTGACAAAGTTACTCTGAAGGGAAACCTGTGCGCATGAGCGCAAAATATTGTCTATATTCTTCTCTTTGAGGATATGCAGAATTGCCTTTTAGGTAAAGGGTGCCGTTCCCATAAGGTTAGGTCAGGCATAGACACCTGTGTGATTCACACAGACCCACAGTAACTTGACAAAAGCTACAGCCTTTCAGGGCTGTTTAAAAGCATACCTTCCTGCCATAGGAATTTGAGACTTTACTGGTGGCTGACACCTTTCAAACTTTCCAGCTTTCAATCACGTTTGGGGAAGAGGATGGAGATACCAGATAAATTTTAACTACACGATACTCAGCAAATAATATTCCCTATGTTTAAGTGCATCCAGAAAATGGTGAGACTGACAAGTCATTTACTGTGAGGACTTCTCTGGACTGGATCCTCAGCTGTGCAACTGAGTAAGGGAGGAAAAAAAGAAGTGTCCTGATCTGGAATGCAGTCAGGGCCTGAACAAGCCCCTGACCAAAACTGCAGGGATGTTCTCAGTTTCACCAATTTGAAAGGGTCTCTTCTTACTCCTACGCTTATGTGGAGGTGGGGAGTGGATGGCTGATTAAGCCAGTGTAAGGTGAAAGGAAACTTAACTACCCCTGAAGCTCTAGTCTATTTCTCCCCCCTTTTATTTATTGTCACTGCAGCTGCATGTACAGAAGTTGCGTGGCGTGGCATGGCATGGCACCGCCAAAAGCCTATGTTCAGTTTCCTATGGACCGAGCACGTTCAATCTCCATGATAAGGGCACAGATGAAACCTTATTTTGAATTCACCACTGGCTTTTAATGAAATTACAAATGATGATAATTTACAAGTTTATTCTAGTTGTCAGAACGTCCCAAGCTTCTAATGAAAATCACATTTTGAATGAGGTCAGGATAGGTTTTAATATCATGACCGTGCCACACCGTCAAGGTTCCTTCCCCACTCTGAACTTTAGGGTATAGATGTGGGGACCTGCATGAGACACTCTAAGCTTAACTACCAGCTTAGATCTGGTTTTGCTGCCACCACTCCCAAGTGCTAACTGCCTTCCCCGGGTAGCCTTGAGAGACTTCTCCACCAATTTCCTGGTGAACACCAATCCAAACCCTTGGATCTTAACACAAGGAGAATTTAACCATCCCCCCCTCCTTTCCCCCACCAGTTCCTGGTGAGTCCAGATCCAACCCCTTGGATCTTAAAACAAGGAGAAATCAATCAGGTTCTTACAAGAAGGCTTTTAATTAAAGAAAAGGTAAAACTCATCTCTGTAAAATCAGGATGGAAAATAACTTTACACGGTAATCAGATTCAAAGAGCCCAGAGGAACCCTCTCTAGCCTCAAAGTTACAGCAAACAGAGATAAACACTCTAGCAAAAGGTACATTTTACAAGTTGAGAAAACAAAGATAAACCTAACACGCCTTGCCTGACTGTTACTTACAAGTTTGAAATATGAGAGACTTGTTCAGAAAGATTTGGAGAGCATGGATTGATGTCTGGTCCCTCTTAGTCCCAAGAGCGAACAACTCCCAAAACAAAGAGCACAAACAAAAGCCTTCACCCCACCAAGATTTGAAAGTATCTTGTCCCCTTATTGGTCCTTTGGGTCAGGTGTCAGCCAGGTTACCTGAGCTTCTTAACCCTTTACAGGTAAAAGGATTTTGGAGTCTCTGGCCAGGAGGGATTTTATAGTATTGTACACAGGAGGGCTGTTACCCTTCCCTTTATAGTTATGCCACACACATTAAGTGGCAGGGGGCATTGTCTGGCTCGCTGGAGGAAGGTGTATGCCTCTTTAAGGGATAAGCACAGAATGAGTTTGCAGCAGCCTCAGAGCAAGTCAGTGTGGGCATGCTGACCCATCCCTCTGAGCTGTAGGAGAGGGGAGGTTATATCAGTACATGCCACGCAGGAGCCGCCCTCTTTTACCTGGACCAGGTAGAGCAGCACCCAGCCTTCCATCCGTGGAAGTGGAGAAATACTAGATTTGTTCAGGATCTGCCATGGACACTGTGCTAGTTGCTCCCTTTTTTCCCTCACTGCCAGATTGGTGTAGGTGAAGTGGGGTTTTTTGCCTTTCCCACAGTGAATTCAGAAAGAAGGAACTTAGTTGGGGGCAAACATGGAACAGGAGTTAGGCTATGATGTTGTAACTCATTGTTGGCGTGGGCCGGATGTCTAGTGCAGGTACTCCCAAGGGAAGGGATACAATGATCAGATAAATGGATTGGTAAAGGATTTGAAGAAGATATTTGATAAAGAAATGGAAATGTGGGGTTCAGAGCTCCATGACACAAAGATAGCCAAACCCTTTCCTTTATAGCCCACCTTAACCCTCTATTTAGGGGAGATGGTAAGGTCCCAGCAGCGGGTGGGCCAGGGACTAGGATGGGAAAGTGGAGGGAGGGCTGACAGAAGCCCTCCAGGTATATATTGAAATAGTCATGGAATTACCTGCACTTTTATTTGCTGGGTACTCCCAGACACTTGATAAAGTTGCGGTCTATGAAAACCACATCCAGTGTCTCCTGTCCTCTTGCCGGCATAGCCAGACAAAGGGGTTTATGTGAATTTGAGGGGGAGCAAACTTGATTTCTGAACTATTTAAGCACACCATCTAGAAGTTCAAGATATTCTATTTTGGAAATTAACTAGTAGTAAAGAACAGCTTCCCTGAATCATAATTACTTTACTTCCCATCTCCTCACACCCATAATCCCCCCCACTCTACCCTCACAAAGTTTACAAAATGTTTCAACAAGAAACTTTCCCAAAGTGTGTTTTATTAAAATTGTGCTCACTACTGACACATTGATGAAACTCTTCTTTCAAGTTGAAGCTTCGGTGATTTTCATTTCATCAAGAAAATACATAAAAATCTAGTAAGAGAAAAGACATTAAACTCCAATAAATCATTTGAAACAAATTAAAGTGATGACTGAGCTGACATATTCAGTTTTCAATAAAACAGATTTTCAACAAACTACAGACATTATTACTCAAAGATTTAAATCTGGAAAACACAATTCTGCTTGTTTGTTCACACTTGAGTGCACTAAATCAATCTGGTGGCTGGGCTATAAAGCAGAACACTAACAATGCTATACCACACAGGAGGGTGACTCAGTGATTTGGGACACTGGTAGTTTTTTATTACTCAAAGCTACTTTTGGATCATGAGAGATGTTTCATGGTGGAGTTTCTACACGAGTGATGTGAGAGATTAATAAGATCCTTCAAGTATTTCATTTTTAGGGTTGGATGTAGTTATGTATTTTAACAAGAATTGAATAGGGTTGGTGGGAGAGAACTCAGAAAATGATATGCTTGGCATTTCCATTGTTCATATATCATTCTCTGTTGAATTATGCTAAACGTAGACAAGGAGGAGACCTAATCATGTTGATAGGCCCCTAGAGTGGATAAATGCTTACGAGCAAACAAAGCAATTTAAGAATGGAAAACACCTGTGCTTGTTGCCTGCCTAGGAAGCATATGATGTAAATAAAGACAACGTTGTAAATTTTGCATGAGATAGGGGCCTGCATGGGTAGTACAATGGTAGTGATCTTTTCCAACATGGCTAATGACTTTCATAATTCTCAGCACTATGTGTTCATTCTGCAGTATATCATTGGTTGTATTTTGATACCAACTGAACCATTAAGCAAAACATGTTCTGCTCTTGCAAGTATAGAGCTAAACATTCACCCTAACATTTCTTGTTTTCTCAGTAAGTGTATTTTTTTATTTAAAATATATTTATAGGGCCAGATTTCAAAAGAGCTAAATGCGAGAGTTCCAAGTGCTCACTACCCATAACTGAAGCCAGATTTTGAAAAGCGCTCAGAACACATTTAGGCACCCAAACAAGGGCAAATTTTCTAATGTGCTCAGCACCTAGGAACTCCCATTGTGACACTACGGCAGATGAGCTCTTTTGATTATCGCCCAACATGAAACTAATAAGCTTAGTTTTTCTGGAAACCTGGACACGTATTTAATTGCTTAAATGGGAGCCAATCTCTTTTTGAAATCTGGGTGCTGAGTAAGACAGGTTGAAAAATTTCTGTCACAAGTGTTTTTATATGGAAAATTGAGTCTTCAACTAAACAAATATTTCCATTAAAAGTATCTGCTTTCTACATAAAGTTTTCTTTTCATTGAAATATTTCAGCTGAAACCATAAGATTTTGGATGACATAGGGAGTTGTAATGCCTCATGAGAGTTGTAGTTTTCTCCCCATGTCCTCATTCAATTGTATGCGAGGATCTGCAGTAGGATTATGGCTCCCATAATGCACCATGGACAGGGATTCCATGTTGCACAGCTTCCCCTCACCAAAAGCGGAAACTGTGATGCAGTCCACTTGCATGTAGTTTAGCAGGAGGGTCCTGGCCCATAGAGGAGAATGGGGAGGTAAGGAGCAAACTGCAACTCCTATGAAGCACTACAAATCCCATATTCTGCAAAAATATTTTGGTTTGAAATTTTCACTGTGAACTTGAAATTTTCCATGGGGAATTATGATAAAAATAAGACATTTTTATTTTCATCAAAAATTTCCAAAGGCAAAAAATTGGATTAGCTCCAGTGCTGAGCCTTTCTGAAATTCTGACTAGAATAACAAATTCTCCTGTATCCCATTTAAAAAAAACAAAACAAAACAAAAAAACAACAAATGTGTGTATGTTCACTATAATAACTAGATCAGCCCACACAATCTGGAACCCTAGCCGCAACATTTTTTTTTCCTATATAGGTCCTTATACCATGCTTATCACCATAGTATCTGAATGCCTGAACATGCCAGGTAGCTTCAAGAAAAGGATTTCTTCTGTGCAGGCGGGGGGAAGGGGCTGGGAATTCATACGCAGTGGGGATTGTTTTCTGACCCAAACCTTTTTCCTTAGTCGCACTGCTGTGAATGTAGTCATATTTTAAAGGACAGCATCATTGTAAAAGGAATAACATTATAGCACAAGGCTATAATGCTTTTTAGTTGGTGCTATTATATCAAACCATGGCACTTTGGTGGACAACCTTTTGATATGAGAGGAGTTTGTAGAATGTCCACAAGACGGTTGGGGTATTAAAGGTTTCAACACCTTCCCATCACAAATGGAAAGATAATTAATTCCCATAATAACCTAGGTCAGCAAAAAATATTTTATGGACAGAACCCTTTCTCTGTGCCGCATTTCTGTCATTTGTTTCTTTCCCATATGTCACCATCTCTCATATAGCCAGCAATGAGGTGTGTCTGTATTTATGAAGGGTACCTAATGAGTGACTAAAAACAGTGTCAATCACTCTGACTTTTCTAGTACTTTCAGCTTGATGTGTTTCTGATTAATTAAGCAGCATTTTTCAATCAAGAAGCAATTCTAAAATATCCTTTAAGTGATGTACAGTAGATGTCATAATAATTACAGTTTGTCTTGTTCACGTTTGGGATGATAGGTGGATCCCCCTCCCCCGCCCCATTTTGAACAGCCTCCAAATCTCATTGCCTTCTATGCTTGCGCTAGTATTAGTATATTGCAATAATGAATATAGGTGACAAAAACATACGGTGTGAATACTAGCAAAAGCAATGACGGAATTCCAATTTTAATATGGGTGTTGAAGCAAAATGTCTCCTGTTTTCCAATGACTCAACTCAATATGTTTTCCATATTAAAATTATGCTTATCCTTGGGTGGAACAATGAGTGTACTATTTATCAACATGAGACGAGACATTATTGATTTAAAAAACCATAGGTGTTACATATATCTAGTTTCCACTTTTTATGAATAAAGTTTAGAGAATTTCTTGTATACAGAACATAAATCTTTAGTGGAGATAGTCTATCTGTAAGTGTGCCATAAAAGTGACTGTTAAATATTTCTAGTAATTTGCAATATGATTCAAAGGTCAGCCATTAGCTGTCTGAGAGGTTGAGAAGCACATTGTACAGTTACCAATTTATTCTGGGATTTCTGCCTGATTTCAAATGTCTGTCCAGCATGACAGTAGCGTTTTACCAGGAGTTAATGTTCTAGAATTTTTAAGGACTTTATGACTATCCTAACCTAATCTTTAATTCAGTCACATAGCTTCATTTTCTAAATTCAAAAGACTAATGTGTTAAACAGATGGATTGTTCCTTGTTTCATGTTAATGGTTCTGTTACTGCACTATTTTGATTCTATTGGTATTGATGCATTCTGGTCCCATCCTATTAACCAAAAAGCCCTGCAATCAAATCATTAGTATGAAGCCCACTAGAACAATAGTGATAGAAATTTCTTGAATAATTATAGTGGAATTATGAGGATTAAGCAAATGTTCAGTCATTGCATTACCAAGATCCACATTATAGGGAAGAAAATCCTCCCAATTAATATCTGTTCCACAGAAAGACTTGCACTAAGACTTTTATTTCAAAACACAGTAGCTTTACTGAGCAGTTTGGTGACATTTAAGGTTATCTGAAAAGTACACCAGTTTCTTTTTTTTATGAATATGCTGATTGTCTATTATAAATCCTTTTTGCTTCAGGTTAAATTAACAGAATTTGATACGTATCAGAAGTTACCATTTGTTACGAGTACATTTTTTCTATTTAAAAGAACATATACTTTGTCACTATGGATATATTTTCTGGAAAGAATTTAACCGAGGGAAAAAAAAAATGTTGTCTCTTCCCTTTTCTGCCTGAACAAAAAGAATGCCAGTAATGAAGCTCTGTGAGGCCTGGCAAAACTCTATGCATTCAACCATGGAGCCAATTTCATTGTATATGGTCTACAAAGCTACTTCTGCTTTTTGAGACAGTTCTCAGTGCTTTTCTGCCCTACTCCATTCATTATTTTATTGTAAGACACTCATTTGAATTTGGTTGCTCAGCTATTTTAAATCATAAATCAACTATCATGTGGAAGTACTTGACTCATGGCTTGAAAATAACAGCATTGGGAAATTCAGCATACCTATGATATCTCTGACCTGTATCCCTGCCTGTATCCTTTTTATCTGTAGTCCTGGTGATACATGGGTAGTATATAATGTATTGTAAACTGTATATTTGAGTATCTTCATTATTGTAAGTGATGGGTAAACTGGTTTAAGAAACACTGTATCTGAATCTTCTTCCAAAAGTGGAAGTGAACAGAATCTGAAACTACTCTTGAGTTTGGCAGCAATACCTTATGGCTGTAAATCTGCAGTCTTTATTGCAAATGAGGCAATGCCCCATGTAGCACGGTGGACATTCACCACAGCGGCGCCTCCTGCTGGTTGTCCGGGAATTAGCTCAGTTCCAGCCTCGGAGTGTCTCCTGCAGGCTGGTGTCTTCCTACTGGTGTCTGCTTTCTCCTGATTTCCACCACTTATAGCACTTCAGGCCCCGCGTCCCTCCCGGACCCCAGTGCCCCTTACCTGGGGGTGCTGCCACACAGCAATGTCCCCGCATTCTAGGTCTCCCCTCCCTGGGGAACCCCAATCCCCCAAGCCCACCTCGCCTCAGTGACCCATTGCCAGTCTTCATCTAGCCCCTTCCCTCAGGGGCAAACTGCAGTCTGAAGTGGCCACTCATCATCAGCAAGGGGGTTTGGATCTGCTGCCTTTCCAGCCCCAGCTGCCTCCCTGCAGCCCTAGTACCTTCCCTGGCCTTTAGCAAGGCCTCAGCCTGGGGACTCACCAGGCCAGAGCTCCTCAGCTTGGCCTGCCTTTCCCCTGCCCTGCTCTGCCTCAGGGACCCTGCTTGCTCTCTCCAGCAGTTTGGTCCTCTCTGCTCCTCAACTGGAGCAAGAATCTTCTCTCACTCCCTCAGCCTGCCCTTTTATCAGGGCCAGCTGTACCCTAATTGGGTGCAACCACATCTATGGCTGACTCCCCAACCAACCTCCCTTGGCTGCTTTTAACCCTTTCCTAACCGGAGCGGGGTGACCACCCCGCTATACCCCAATTTGCATAATTGCAACATTTGCATTGCTCATTTGCACAAATTTCCACAGTCAAATCCATTAGTTTGGTCCTCTTGCTCCCCATCCATTAATTCTCTGCTCTTACACCTTACCAAATCCATAATTCCTCCCTTGAATTTTCCCTCATTCTCCTGCTTTCCATGCCTTCCCCTTCAAGTTTCCCTCATCCCCAACAGCACTTCCCCTGTTTTCCTCTTGAGTCTGTCCCTCCATCCCTCTGGTTCCCTTCTCTACTGTTGGTTCCCTCTGGATCCTGCTCAGTCTCTCTCTCTTTGGGTAACCCCTGTGAAGTCTCCATTTGACCTGTGGCCATAGACCTATGATAGAGCAGTGCCCTAAATAGCAGTGTTTGGAAGAGCAATGTGTTGGGTATTGCTCTAGCCACATCTTTGGGGCCATAGGTCAGATGGGAGACTACGCTCTGGGAGGGGGAGATATTTATATCTCTGTGCTTTGAGTCTTGAAGAACTTTAGGTAAGACTTTTGTAGGAGGGATCTCTATGATTAGAGACCCGGAAAACTGGCCAAAAGGCAAGGCCTTGTGCCCCTCTGACACAGTTCCTTGGCTCTTCCCATCTAAATATTGAAGTAACTGCCTAGGAGAGGGCACCTAAAATGGGGAGATTATGAAAAAGTTATTTTTGACTGCTTCTGCATTTCCTACTTTCCTTTTGGACTAGATGCAGAAATCCCATGAGAAATGATATTATTCTGGATTACTCAAACCTGCTGATAAATTTGTGGAGACAACCTGGTTTTGCCAGATCTCCAGCTTATTCTCACTGAGGTTAGGATAAGCATTCATATGTTGGGATGTTTATCTGAACGAAGCCAGCCAGGCCTTCAAACAGTTGAAGTCTCCTTTCCCGTGTGCCGCCCCCCCCCGCCCCGCATTACTATGGTCTCGATACAGTAGACAACATCTATAGCTCTAGAAGTTAAGCAAACTAGCTCTGTGTTTAGCTGATTTATTATGGGGGAGAAGGTCAACCTGAAGATGGAAGGTTTTAAAAAAACAATAATCAGGTGCAAGGTTGTTATTGCGGCATTGCTCAGGTTGAGGAAATTTCATTTATAGGAGATTGGGGAAAGGGGGTTGCTTGCGATAGTGCTATTGCTTTCCCCTCCTTTGCCACCCACCCAAGATTCAGCCCAGTAAGCTTCCTTTGCCAGTGGAACTGGAGAGTTTCAACAAGGATGTCAACCCTATCTTTATATGGGGCCTGAGTCTGGGAGATGTTGAGCACCAACACCTGTCAACATTATCTATAGCTTAGCGCCTCCCAGGATCCTGCTCATAACACCTTTCATCCTGAAGATTCCCAAAGCACCTTACAAATGTTAACAAGGGTTTTCTTGCTGACCTTTATGGATTATAATCCATAATATATCAGAAGCACTCTTCTCATTATTATTGAAGTGCAACCATCTCTTGGGTGAAACACGGCAACTGCTTGTTGGTGCAGAGCAACAGTTCATAGCACATGAAAGGGTAACAAGAATAAGCTTTCCCAAACTACATTAGCCGATCCTCATCTTAAGTGCTTGTTTTACTTTAAATATACATGCTCTTCGAGGTTTAAATCACTCTTATTTTTACATATTTTTTTCACGGTTTAATCAATGCAACTTTCATGACTCCACAGTTCCAATTTATCACTCTTGTTCTTTAACATTGTTTGTTAATTACAAAAGCATGTTTAGTTATGGAACATAAAAAAATTGCAATCCAAACAAAATAAGATTTTCTAAAAGATCAGAGCATTTAAAAAGCAGCAAACATCTCTGAAAGCCAACTTTGCTGTTTACAAAGGATAATTAACCAATTAACAGCACATATTTGTACTTTAGTCTAAATATTGGAAAACCACAAAGCACACTTACCATCATTTAATAGAGTACAAACATAGCTTGTATAACAAGCAGCCAAACATTTTTGATAAGTCTGTATTTCTTAATGTATGGTAGATCAAAAGGGCCATAATGAGGCTTTGTGTAGCACAGTTGCATGACTGAAGAATGAAATAGTCTTCCTTTATTTATTTTTATATAAAGGTTTTCAGTGCCTACTGTATTCAGAGCACCAAAGGAGAAATAAAAGTTGTATAGGAAGAGGAAAAGAAAAAAGAAGGGAAGGTAAATAAAAAGCTGAATGAAAATGAAAGAAGGTTGATGAGATAGATCCACTTCTTGTTTTTTCTCCTTAACAAGAATACTTAGCCATGTATCCGGCTTTATTCTGAGTAACATAAAACTGATAATGTACACTTATTCTTCTGGAGAATTTGAAAGCATTTCCTAAAAACTAAAGTAAGACAGTATTATTCCCATTTGTTCCCAGATGCGTAGGGAAAATGAGACCCAAAGTTTATGCACAATATCTACATTTTGGAAACCAGTAGTCATCTCAAGCGGTGCACACAAAAATGGAGATACCCCAAATTAGTGGTCAATTTGGAGCTTATATAGTCTTTTTCTGCCTCAGATCCCCCCCCCCCCTACAATATAAAGAAAATAATCATAGGATTTTGTGAGACTTAATACATACAAAGTAATTAGCACTTTGAGACCTCATAATGAAATTTAAGTGCAAGGTATTCTTAGCATTATTTCTTGCGATTAGTATTCTATTAATTGTATTCATTATTATGAGTCATATAATTTGGGGACCCTACCTCTGCCTCCTCCATCACTGCTTGTTGAAATGTGGAGTTTTAAGGTTATGCCTCATGTTTAGGAAATGTTTTCTTTAGCACTCATTCACTGTGCTGATCAATATGGTATTTGCAAGAAAGTATCAATCTTGATTACAAAGTTGTCTCTACTTAAGTTTATGTATATTATGAAAAATTGAGACATTGAAGGCAGTGGCTTATCAGTTTCCATGCTTTCAAATCTAATCATATTTTTAGACTTGGCATTAAACACTGAAGGTTAGACATATCACAACCCCTACCCTATTCTATTTGTTATAATAATCCTTTTTGATTAAGACTTATAGTTAAATTATACCAGAGATCAGAAATAAATTCTCAGTGGAGTGACATTTATATTCTTTCTTTAAACAAGCAAGAATTATCTACATTCAAATGAAAATGAAAGTTTTAGATGCTTGCATCAGAGTTTTCCTTAAAACATTTTCTCCTGGCTTATTATTTCATTATTGCAGGAACTAGTAGTTTGTACCTGTACTTTAGCATGTGTAAAGGAGTATTACAATTTCATCTAGAACAGTTTGAGGGTGCTATTTTCTTTGAAGTATAATGTCCTAAATTGCCACTGCATATTTAGTAATTCTGGTAAGTAAAATATATTTTTGTTGCAAATTCCTGAAGCTTAAAGACTACAGATATTTTAATAGAGATGTAAGGGAGAACTTATTTTTTCCCCCAATTCCTTATCAGTGCAGAAATCTATAGGAAGAGCAGATGCTGCTCTATAAGATGGCAGAATAGAGTACAAATGATAGAATCTATAGACTTGCTGTTGCTTTAGGAGGGCCTTTTCCAATTCCCAGTGAAATCAATGGGACTTTTTCCACTTTCTCTGAAGGGGGTGTGATTGAATCCCTTGAAAAGATTTCACTACAAAAGGAGAAATAAATAAATGGAACTAGATTTAATAGTGTACACAAGCATTCACTGTGGATATTTCCTTGATTTCTCAGTCCAGAGGATTAAAAATACCATGTAGCTTATAAGATTTCTAGACAGGGTGACCAGACAGGGACAGGGAGTAAGGGGGTAATAGGAACTTACATAAGACAAAGTCACAAATATTGGGAATGTCCCTATAAAATCAAGACATCTGGTCACCCCGTTTCTAGAGGTTCTCTGCAAAGGGTAATATTCCATCCAAAATTATTCATTTTCTAAGTGTACTTAGATAAGTTTTATGGGGAAAATAGTATACAGTGCAATAAAAAAGGGCACTACTGTGGTCCCATGGTAACACCATCTGAGCAGTCCAAAATAGCACAGTTGCTGGCAGTCAGGATGCAGCAGGACAGAGTCCTGTGGCACCTTATAGACTAACAGACGTATTGGAGCATAAGCTTTTGTGGGCTTTTGGGACCAGGGGCTGCTAACAGGGAGTTTCGCAAGGGAGTTCTCCAGGTGAAGGAGGAGCAAATACAGGACCCTTGGGGTAAGTGACTGTCTATAGTGTGTGTTTGTTTGTGTTTGGGAGTTACTTGCTGTGTGCTGAGCTTGTGTTTGTCAGTCTGTTTGTTTGGTTGGTTGGTTGTTTGAAGGACCGTGTGCTGTGGCTGGCAGTTGGAAGCTGTGAAAGGAAGGTCTGAAAGCTAGAAGCCTCTGGTAATTGGCTGAGCCTTAATCAGTGGGCGGGGCATTCACCCAGGCCAGGGCTTTATAAAGCAGCGCACAAGCGACCAGGGAGCTTTTGCGACCAGGGGCTGCTAACAGGGAGTTTCGCAAGGGAGTTTGGAAGGGGAGCAGGAAGGGAGTGTGGGTCCCTTGCCCACACTCTATCTTATAACCTTTATTCCCCTTAAAACGTATAGCCCAAACTACATTCAAAACTTCTTGCTTTAAACAATCCCTTCAGTAACTAGGAGAAAATGCAGGCAGAAGCCCAGCTGCAGAGTGGGGGCTATCCAGTTTATTGCACTGAGTGTAGCATGTATGATTACCTGCCCCGTGGGTGGGTGGCGTATGTGTGCATTCGGTGCAAGGAACTCTTGGCCCTCAGAGACCCCGTACGGACTCTGGAGGCAAGGGTAGTTGAACTGGAGGAGCTAAGGGAGGCAGAGAGGTATGTTGATGAGGCTTTCCGGGACACTGTAGAATTGTCCCACCTCCAGTCAGACAGCCCCTGTGCTGTTGAGGAGCATGAAAGGCCCAGGGAAGCAGAGCAGTCAACGGGAGCAGAGGGAAACCTTCCCATAGTTGGGACCCTCCTTCCAGACGGTGCTGGGGTTGCCTCTCGCTCTGAGGTTACCTCTCCGGGGGAGGGAACTCCAGTTGCTAGGAAAAGGCAGGTATTAGTATTGGGAGATTCGATCATTAGAAACGTAGATAGCTGGGTTTGTGATGACCGGGAGAACTGTGTGGTGACTTGCCTGCCTGGTGTGAAGGTTGTGGATCTCTCGAGGCATCTAGACAGACTTGTGTAGTGCTGGGGAGGAGCCAGTGGCCGTGGTACATGTAGGTACCAATGACATAGGGAAGAGTAGGAGAGATGTCCTGGAGGCCAAATTTAGGCTGCTAGGGAAGAGACTGAAATCCAGGTCCTCTATGGTGGCATTCTCAGATATGCTCCCAGTTCCACGCGCAGGGTCAGGTAGGCAGGCAGAGCTTCAGAGTCTCAATGCATGGATGAGACCATGGTGTAGAGAGGAGGGGTTTACATTCATTAGGAACTGGTGAAACTTCTGGCGTGGGGGGAGCCTATACAGGAAGGATGGGCTCCACCTAAACCAAAGTCGAACCAGACTGCTGGCACTAAACATCAAAAAGGTTGTAGAGCAGTTTTTAAACTAGGAGATGGGGGAAAGCCGACTGCTGCAGAGGAGCATGTGGATCGGACAGAGACTTCTCTTAGGGGAGAGTCTAATGATAGAAAATCTCCAGGTTATAGTCAGGAGCAGAGGATGGAAGAGGATAAAGTAGGGGCCAGACCAGATGATAAACATTCACATAAAAAAGAATCTGATACATCAGAAAAGGGCAGACAAATAAACAGTGACAAGTTTTTAAAGTGCTTGTACGCAAATGCTAGAAGTCTAAATAATAAGATAGGTGAACTAGAGTGCCTTGTGATAAAGGAGGATATTGATATAATAGGCATCACAGAAACCTGGTGGACTGAGAGCAATCAATGGGACACAATCATTCCAGGGTACAAAATATATTGGAAGGACAGAACAGGTTGTGCGGGGGGGAGGGGGGGGCGGAGTGGCACTATATGTGAAAGAAAATGTACAATCAAATGAAGTAAAAATCTTAAGCAAATCCGCATGTTCCATAGAATCTCTATGGATAGAAATTTCATGCTCTAAAAAGAATATAACATTGGGGATCTATTATCGACCACCTGACCAGGACGGTGATAGTGATGATGAAATGCTAAGGGAAATTAGAGAGGCTCTCAAAATTAAGAACTCAATAATAGTGGGGGATTTCAATTATCCCCATATTGACTGGGAACATTTCACTTCAGGACGAAATGCAGAGATAAAATTTCTCGATACTTTAAATGACTGCTTCATGGAGCAGCTGGTACGGGAACCCACAAAGGGAGAGGCAACTCTAGATTTAGTCCTGAGTGGAACGCAGGAGCTGGTTCAAGAGGTAACTATAGCAGGACCACTTGGAAATAGTGACCATAATACAATAGCATTTAACATCCCTGTGGTGGGAAGAACATCTCAACAGCCCAACACTGTGGCATTTAATTTCAGAAGGGGGAACTATGCAAAAATGAGGGGGTTAGTTAAACAGAAGTTAAAAGGTACAGTGACTAAAGTGAAATCCCTGCAAGTTGCATGGGCACTTTTTAAAGACACCATAATAGAGGCCCAACTTCAATGTATACCCCAAATTAAGAAACACAGTAAAAGAACTAAAAAAGAGCCACCGTGGCTTAACAACCATGTAAAAGAAGCAGTGAGAGATAAAAAGACTTCCTTTAAAAAGTGGAAGTCAAATCCTAGTGAGGCAAATAGAAAGGAGCATAAATGCTGCCAAATTAAGTGCAAGAATGTAATAAGAAAAGCCAAAGAGGAGTTTGAAGAACAGCTAGCCAAAAACTCCAAAGGTAATAACAAAATGTTTCTTAAGTACATCAGAAGCAGGAAGCCTGCTAAACAACCAGTGGGGCCCCTTGATGATCGAGATACAAAAGGAGCGCTTAAAGACGATAAAGTCATTGCGGAGAAACTAAATGGATTCTTTGCTTCAGTCTTCACGGCTGAGGATGTTAGGGAGATTCCCAAACCTGAGCTGGCTTTTGTAGGTGACAAATCTGAGGAACTGTCACAGATTGAAGTGTCATGAGAGGAGGTTTTGGAATTAATTGATAAACTTAACATTAACAAGTCACCAGGACCAGATGGCATTCACCCAAGAGTTCTGAAAGAACTCAAATGTGAAGTTGCGGAACTGTTAACTAAGGTTTGTAACCTGTCCTTTAAATCAGCTTCTGTACCCAATGACTGGAAGTTAGCTAATGTAACGCCAATATTTAAAAAGGGCTCTAGAGTTGATCCCAGCAATTACAGACCAGTAAGTCTAACGTCTGTACCGGGCAAATTAGTTGAAACAATAGTTAAGAATAAAATTGTCCGACACATAGGAAAACATAAACTGTTGAGCAATAGTCAACATGGTTTCTGTAAAGGGAAATCGTGTCTTACTAATCTATTAGAATTCTTTGAAGGGGTCAATAAACATGTGGACAAGGGGGATCCAGTGGACATAGTGTACTTAGATTTCCAGAAAGCCTTTGACAAGGTCCCTCACCAAAGACTCTTATGTAAATTAAGCTGCCATGGGATAAAAGGGAAGGTCCTTTCATGGACTGAGAAGCGGTTAAAAGACAGGGAACAAAGGGTAGTAATTAATGGTCAATTCTCAGTATGGAGAGGGGTAACTAGTGGTGTTCCCCAAGGGTCAGTCCTCGGACCGATCCTATTCAACTTATTCATAAATGATCTGGAGAAAGGGGTAAACAGTGAGGTGGCAAAGTTTGCAGATGATACTAAACTGCTCAAGATAGTTAAGACCAAAGCCGACTGTGAAGAACTTCAAAAAGATCTCACAAAACTAAGTGATTGGGCAACAAAATGGCAAATGAAATTTAATGTGGATAAATGTAAAGTAATGCACATTGGAAAAAATAACCCCAACTATACATACAATATGATGGGGGCTAATTTAGCTACAACAAGTCAGGAAAAAGATCTTGGAGTCATCGTGGATAGTTCTCTGAAAATGTCCTCGCAGTGTGCAGAGGCAGTCAAAAAAGCAAACGGGATGTTAGGAATCATTAAAAAGGGGATAGAGAATAAGACTGAGAATATATTATTGCCCTTATATAAATCAATGGTACGCCCTCATCTCGAATACTGCATACAGATGTGGTCTCCTTATCTCAAAAAAGATATACTGGCACTAGAAAAGGTTCAGAAAAGGGCAACTAAAATGATTAAGGGTTTGGAACGGGTCCCATATGAGGAGAGATTAAAGAGGCTAGGACTCTTCAGCTTGGAAAAGAGGAGACTAAGGGGGGATATGATAGAGGTACATAAAATCATGAGTGATGTGGAGAAAATGGATAAGGAAAAGTTATTTACTTATTCCCATAATACAAGAACTAGGGGTCATCAAATGAAATTAATGGGCAGCAGGTTTAAAACAAATAAAAGGAAGTTCTTCACGCAGCGCACAGTCAACTTGTGGAACTCCTTACCTGAGGAGGTTGTGAAGGCTAGGACTATAACAGAGTTTAAAAGAGAACTGGATAAATTCATGGTGGTTAAGTCCATTAATGGCTATTAGCCAGGATGGGTAAGGAATGGTGTCCCTAGCCTCTGTCTGTCAGAGGGTGGAGTTGGATGGCAGGAGAGAGATCACTTGATCATTGCCTGTTAGGTTCACTCCCTCTGGGGCACCTGGCATTGGCCACTGTTGGTAGACAGGATACTGGGCTAGATGGACCTTTGGTCTGACCCGGTACGGCCTTTCTTATGTTCTTATGGGTGAATACCCACTTCGTCAGACGCAAATGCGTCACCCACAAAAGCTTGTGCTCCAATACATCTGTTAGTCTAGAAGGTGCCACAGGTCTCTTTGTTGCTTTTTTACAGATCCAGACTAACACAGCTAACCCTCTGATACAGGATACACAGTTACCCTCTACAGGCTCCTACAGCAAGTTAGCACATAGCAAACCAGGCTGTGAATCTACAGTGCACTAGCTTGCCTCACACTAACTCGCTGTAAGGATCCTGCTACAGTGCACTACAGTTGTCAGTGTACTATGCAACATTCAGTGCTCTGTAGGAGGATCCACATGGTGAGTTAGGGTGTGGAAAGCTAGCGTGCTGTAGATTCACACCTTGGCTTGCCACACACTAGCTTGCTATGTAGACAAGCCCTAAGTTCAAAACAGCTAACAGTATTTTTGCTATGTAAACTGAGCCATTCTAGATAGTCGTGAGGAAATGATTTGGTTTTGAGTGATGTATTAGTGGATGAAAAAGAGGTCAGAGTGAATAGGTGCAAACACATTTCCAACTAAGATAGTATGGGCATAGCTAGTGACATGTTTATTGTGTAAACTTTTGGCAGAGATTCTAACAACTGATAAGAAGTGTTAGGAGTGAAGTATGAAATATTTGGTGCACCTGAGTAACTCTGTCTACCAGCAAAATAATCACAGTTAAATCAAATAACCTGACATATCTGCTGCTTCTGAAAGCTGTCTGATGCATGTGTGAGGCTAGAAATAATGCCATGAAATATGACTGCTTAGCATTAGCCCAAATATTATTTCCTGATCATTCTGCGCCACTATGCCATAGTGCGAGTGAAGAGAAAACACAAGAAGGAAAGGAAACAAATCAGCAGGCTTTGAGAAGGGGAAAAATACCTGGGAAGAAGGAGTAGAATGAAATCTTGAACTGAATTTCTTTGAGAAATTGTCTTTTAATTAAATTATCCTTCTGTCAGACAGAAGTAATGTATTTTGGACTATTATGATTATCCTGGAGTAATTTAGTAGCAAGTTTAACCTTTTCACTAAGAAAGTACAGTAAAGCTTCTCGAGGGAAATACAACCTAGATAGAGCTACTATAAGGTGGGTTCATAACTGGTGGAAAACCATTCACAGAGAAATGTTATCAGTGGTTCAGAGTCATGCTGGAAGGGCATATCAAAAGGGGTCCCGCAGGGATCAGTTCTGGATCTCATTCTGTTCAATATCTTCACCAATGATTATGGCATACAGAGTACACTTATAAAGTTTGCAGATGATACCAAGCTGGGAAGGGTTGCAAATTCTTTGGAGGATAGGATTAACATTCAAAATGATCTGGACAAACTGGAGAAATAGTCTGCAGTAAATAAGATGAAATTCAATAAGGACAAATGCAAAGTACTCCACTTAGGAAGGAACATACAGTTGTACGTGTACACACACACACATATAAATAAATAAATAAATTAAATAAATACAAATGACTGCCTAGGAAGGAGTACTGCAGAAAGGGATCTGGACGTTCATAGTGGACCACAAGCTAAATGAGTCAACAGTGTAACACTGTTGCCCCCTTCCTCTCCCCCCCCCCCCAAAAAAAGAGGCAAAAATCATTCTTGGATGTATTAGTAGACATGTTGTAAAGAAGACACAACAAGTAATTCTTCTTCTCTACTCCACACTGATATGGTCTTAACTGGAGTATGGCACCTAGAAGTGGACACAAGATTTTGGGAAAGAAGTGGACAAATTGGAGAAAGTCCAGAGAAGAGCAACAAAAACGATTAAAGGTCTAGAAAACATGACCTATGAGGGAAGATTGAAAAAAATTGGGTTTCTTTAGTCTGGAGAGCAGAAGACTGCGTGGGGAGGGGGAAGACATAACAGTTTTCAAGTACATAAAAGGTTGTTGCAAAGAGGAAGGGAAAAAATGTTCTCCTTAACCTCTGGTTTTGGTTGGACATTAGGAAAAACTTCCTGTCAGGGTGGTTAAGCACCGGAATAAATTGCATAGGGAGGTTGTGGAATCTCCATCATTGGAGATTTTTAAGAGCAGGTTAGACAAACACCTGTCAGGAATGGTCTCAATAATACTTAGTCCTGCCTGGCATTCAGAGGACTGGAGTAGATGACCTCTTGAGGTCCCTCCAATCCTGCTGAGTCTTTCCAACTACTCAAAAAAAAAAAACAAAAAAAAACCTATTGTACATGATGTAATGTAAATAGAGCAGAAGTGATGCAATATAAATTGGCATTCGGGTATACATATATTTTGGCTATAATTTGCTGGGTAATGGTAAATAGATTTTTTTGACGGTGGGGAGGGCTGATATATGGGATTTATATGTATTTGTGAAATGTTACATGTCTTGTATGAGAAGATACCTTGTGGCTGACCACTCTGTGTCACTATAGTATATAGGCCTGATTCTCTCCTCCCTTATGCCCTGATCCAGTAAATCATGAAGCATATGCATTACTTTAAATACATGGCTAGTCCTATTGAAGTTAGTGGGTCATCTTTCTGGCTGGTCTGGTGGATTTGAAAATAACCATGATAAATCAAATGAGAGTCAATAGTGCATTAAGAAACTTATTCCAAACTAATCTCAATAAAACATGTACATCAAATGTAATTACATAAAACTAATCCCTTCTAACATAGGAGGGATCGTTAATATTCAAAAGTAAATGATTTATTTATAGTATCTAAAAGTGTACTCATTTTTTATGTCAGATAAGACATTAAAAAAAAGTGTGCCTGCTCCAAAGAGCTTACCATCTAAATATACTTAAAAGTTAACATTATATGGTATTTAAAGGTATCTCAAAATGGTAAGTTTGTCAAACAAATATTTCAAAATGTTGTGCAAAGACACAAGGAGAGAACTGGTGTAATCAGAGTTCTGATGAATATTCTGAAACATTAATAAAAGTGGTTTCTTTATAATGTGGCTTAAGAGTCCATTGAAAAGCAGTTTCTGTACAACTCTTAGAAAGTCTTAAGGATGATTATTGTTCAAGTGAACTGTAAAATATATTTCCCATGTAAATAATGGATATACCCTTGTGCTTAGTGAAGCAAGGTTTTTCAAGGGATGATGTTTTTTCATATATTATTTTATATTCTAAATTAGTGGAAAGATTCTTCAACATATAGTTAGTTCCTTCTATTACTTACAACTGGATTGTATTTGTTTTACTAAGCATAATGTTTTATTACAGTAAACATAGGTAATGATGGATTAATGTCAAAAGGTTTGGGATTTTTAAAATAGGCCCGTTTTATTATTTTTTTAATGGCATGAGAAACACATTTATTTCATACAACCCATTTTCAATTTCTCATGTTCTATTCCTGATAAATGGGTCTCCTGTTACAAAGGTGTCTTATACTGGTTTTGTAAAAAGTTTAAAACTCTTTCTTTAAGGTTGTTCAAGCCTCCCATATTCAAGGTAAGTATAGTTTTATTATAAATTCCTTGTAATAGAAGAAGCAAAAGCCTCAGAACTCAGCTATCTGTTGCCTATGTTTGAACCACCACAAAACCTGCTCCCATTTGGATCGGAAACATTATTAAATTGCCTTTCTGATGATATTCTAGCACCAGACACAGGGAACTGGAGGACATTTGGAGATAGCAGAAGATTGAAAATAATGTAAAAAATAGTCATCTAAACATTTTCAGATTTAAACAGTTTTGTTTCAAGTTTGAGATACGGTTGATTCTAAAGTTTCAAACCCCTAATTCGGAACAAGAAGTCTGAGCTTTGGGGCTGTACTGATTAGAAGGGACGGGGAGGCGTAAGGAGCATTGAAAAAGCTCTCTGTTGAGTTACTGAAAGCACCTCTATACCTATGAACAAATATACACACAAGCACAAAAGTTCCAATGTCTCATTCTCATGACAAAGAAGAAAGATGGGACAAAATCACAAAATTAGGTATAAACATATACAAGAGGCACATCAGGTTATGTGCATCAACCAGCTATATTAAGGGGGGATTCTGGTGGCCAAATTTTCTACCTCCTTTCCAAAACATCAAAATCATAGTGTAGAGGCTGCTGGTGGCCTGATCTCCTCCATACAGATACTTCTCCCTTTCAGTTATTCGGCTTACCCATGAGCAGCCCCATATGTTTTCCCACTCTAACGAGCCCACTGTTTCTTTTGAGAGTCTGTCTTATACATTCAAGTTCAGGTCTGCAGTCCTGCTTCTCCAGGACACTTACCTTCACTTGGGCATGATTCAAAAGTCAATGGAAAGAGTTACACAAGCCCATGATAGTGCTTTCTCTCAAGAAAAGAGCTCCTTTGATGTGATGCAAGCTGCATTGGTTCTCCCCTAGGAGATATATCATGCTAGCAGCCTGGCTTCACTGAGTGGCAAGTCCACATTACTTTCTTCTTATAGCATATCTAGAATTCTGTCTCAGTTATCCTCCATGCATTTCTTTTATGATCATGAAGGAATGTATTTCTTTGAAAATAATGAATGAGTTGTTTCTATTAAATCTACATAACAAGAGAGAATTCTTGTGTATACAAGAATGTCTGTATGATAACAGCAGGTAATTGCTCCCTGATGCTTATAATCATATTTTTTAGCAACCCAATCAATGACTCGATTCAAACATCTTTAATACAATTCAAAAGTGAATTCCTTTTAAAGTGAAGGGATAATAGATATGGTATGGTAGATACCATTTCATCTGGCTTTCTGGCTTTTCTGCTAGATGTGCTGATATCTACTTAGTGTCCATTTACCTCTTAAAAATCAGTGCTGCTCTCTGAAGTGCAATGCAGAACATGGCATTGCCAATATGGGTAAATAGTGATGTAGGGTTAGGGTGACCAGATTTTTAAAGGGACAGTCCCGTTTTTGGGGACTTGTTTTTATATAGGCTCCTATTACTCCCCCCCCCACCCCTCTCCTGTTTTTTCACAGTTGCTATCTGGTCACCCTATGTAGGATGGACTCTTGAAGTCTATTCTTAGCACTTATTTAGGCAACACTCCAATTTACTTCAACAGGAGTACTGTTGAAGTACTCAGTGGACTGAGTAAAGTCTTCAGTTTGGAATGAGATTTTGAAGGAAAAAAACCCACTTTCCTGGACAACAGTTCATCAAGAAAGGAATGCTCATAGATGATCATAGCTAGGTGGAGGTATCTGTGATAACTATAAGCCCATCTAGTAGCCCATGGCCTATGACCAATTAGAAGAGTTGAACCATGTCTTCACAAAGATTATTAGGATCCATGGGGGGGGGAAACCCAGAGTGTATATGATAAATAAAATAAGTTAACAAATCACAAAGCAACATTAAAAACAAACCTCAAGACAGCAAGGTAAATTACATCTTTCACTGTACCTTCATTCAAACTAGACATTATTGTTACCTGAAAGTACAGAAAAACAGAATGCTATTCTAATAGACCATATTTTGCTCAAATTTATCCTAGCTTAAAAGAAGCAGAAAGCAAATGATATACATGATTAAACAGTCTGCAATTAAAAACATGGGTTCTTTCAAGCTCTAGCATAATTCATTTAAAAACATCACAGGATAAAAATGATCCCTTTGTCCCAATGATAATTATAAAGTAGCTATTTCCTCCAAATAAGTGGAGGTAGTGGGGAAGTCCATGCTACAAAATCCCAAACAATGTTTAGGAATAGAAAGAGAGTCAATTGCTTGTCTCCTGCTCTTTGTAATCAGCTATTAAGTGATGTGAAATGGGGATAAACACTCTTCTAGGGTGTCTGGGAGCATCTCCTCTCCTCCTCCCCCTGCACCCAAAATATAACTGAAATAAAAGCAAACCATGACAGTACTAATCTCCTTTTCCCCCTGATAGTGTTGGAAAATCTTTTATAACAATATAAACTGCAAACAAAACCTGTCATTTGTTTAATCCTACAAAGCTATATCTATTGTAGAAGCATGGATAAATATTGTATCCATTTTTCAAATTGTGGGTTTTTTCCTCTCTGCATAAAGTTAACTTCTCAATGACATTTTAAAAAAAACTTTGTGTGCTGGATTTTCAGTCATGGTTGCAACTGTGAGAAAGGGGGCATTATGGGCTGGATCATGCAAAGAATTTAAGCACATGCTGCAGCTCTTCACTGGACCAGGGTCTATGCAAACACAGTTGTGTGCAGAACCAAGGCACTGACGCCCAAAACAGATGTAAAATTTTTTTTTCAGATGTGCACACTAAGTCAGAATGAGAATATGGCAAAGAAAGCAAGTGTAGTTATAAGTGAGTTCCATTGCTTGCACAAATTAGAAGGCAAGAGAGTTGCATAGACACAGCAGTGTACTAAACAATCTGATTTTCAACACATCTTCAGCAACAATTGTAGGTGTATGGATGTGTGCAGAAGCATCCCCACGGATACATTAGCATATGACCACAGGTAGGTGCATACAATTCTTGGAAGAAATATGCATCTTTGGAAGGCTCTTGTGACTAGAAACCCTAAAGCAGTAATAACCTTATGCACCAATGCTATGACATGACTGTACTGAGTCTGACTTTCCAATTCCCCTGTTAACTCTTCACAATTACAGATTAAAAAAACAAAACAAAACACTACATCTGGAACAGTTGATCCATTGCCAGCTGCAGGAAGCTAGCCACCAGAACTGTTTGATGCACCCAACCTTAGGCGCATCTCATATATTCCTGTTACAGTCTCTGATGTTTCCCTGTCTTTATTCTTTGTAATGGGAATGAGACACTGGAACTTGAATGCCATGTGTATGATCTAAGTCATGTACTTTAGGTACTGGCAACTCATCTGTCTTCTTTTCCTCTCTCTCATTTGCCTTCATCTAAAGAGCTGGGCATTGATCCCTGTGGTTCAAGATGCTGTTTACTAAAGTGTGTGTGTGTGTGTCTGTTCTCAGATAAACCTCTCCCACGGGCCAGGCCAAATCGCCAGGGAATCCACTATACAACAACTGCAGCTAACTTTATTACTATCTGTGGCAAAATATAACTAGGAGTGTTGGCCTTACTTGGTCACTCAACTGCCATCATGCTTTGATGTGAGCCTAGGTACTTAATCACACTATGGACAAACCATACACAGTCAAACTTGTTTTTACATGGATACATCTAACTAGACAGCTTATGTACTGGCACTTATGTAAAAAAGGTTTCATTAATTAAAAAAAAAAAGTCTTAAGTTTTAGAGTTCTCTAAATAGTGGCCTAAAATGTGGTCATGTCACCAAAGTCCATTTATCCCCCTGATGCAATAACAGGCCCTGTTTCTAACACCTACTCTCCTCCGACCCAAGTATCTTTTGTTCACTGTGAGTGTTACTCATATTAGCACAATATCTGTCAACATCTTGCCATTGTGCTGCTCAAACAACTTGTCTCCTCTCTGGAATTGCAAATGTTATGTAAAATTGTCATAAATAAAACTTCAGGGGAAGTAAATTTGTATGGCAGAAGATTATTTTATTAGTGATAAAAATGTGTATTGACATCGTACGGAGCAATAAAATAAGACAAGACAGAGGGGTTCAAGAAGCCTAAGGTAGCCTCAGACAGTCAGGTATAATGGGATGAGGAATACATATTAAAATAAAAGGTCACCTAGTAAATTATACAGTAGTTAACCTGTGGCAGCCAAGTGATGAAAGAGAGATGAACATAACTGAGGAAAGAAAATTAAAGTACAATAGAACAAGAAAGCAGAGCAATTGTATAAGATAACTGGGGGTTAGCAAACCGAGGACTTGGAAAGACTAATGAAAGAGGAGGCGCACAGAAGATTAACTGCATGATACACAGCACCAGCTACAGTGCAGTGCCAAATACTTCTTAAGGAATGCGGGCCTTCATTGCTGGAGATCATTAGCAGGCTGGGGTGTGAGAGGACAGAGCCAATCGTGTGGGTAGCATGCAGCTCCCAGTGGCCAATGGAGGCTCTCCTTTACAATGGACGCTCTTATTGGATAGACGGCTTTGCTACTACCAAAATAGGAGTCCTTAAAATCCAGAGGTAGAACAGATATTTACTTAAACAGTAAGTTCTTTAGGATAGGGACTGTCTTTTTGTTCTTTGTTCATACATAGGCTAGTATAATCAGTCCAAGGCTGGGATTCCTGAATACACGACCCACATTCCCCCTCCACTCAGAGAAATTAGGACCTGATCCTGCTCCCACTGAGTTCAATGATAAATTTGCCTTTGATGTCTGGGGAAGCAAGTCTGAGCCACTAGCTGTAGCACATTCATAACTCCACTCTGCCAAATGATCAGCAGAAGGACAACATTCATTCTGATTTTAAAACAGAAAGTTGAGACAATAGAAATTAACATACTTTAAGAATGTCTAAATTGCACATATCCCCAGTCTCTAATAATGAAAATTACTACAGTGTGTTATGATGGCATAACATTTTGGAAACACTGGCATTTTTTTCCCATTCATACAAGAAATAAAAGCTAAAAGATGAAATATTCACAAGTATCGTATCTAATCTACTATGCAAAAGCTAACAAGCCTTTAGTTTGAAATACTTGCTTTGTAGTACAGTATTGCCAGAATTTCCTTGCACTCACTTGGCAATCTGTCCGACTCACTATGAAGATTTGAGTTGTTATAGTAGATTCATTCCCTTTTGTTTAGTTTAAGTGGAGTTTACTAAATAGCTCTGATTTGTAACTAAATTCTTTGCAGAGCACTCTAAATTCATAATTAATAGCTTTATTCCCATACTACGTATTTTATTGGCATTTTATTTTTCATTGCATTACAACCCATTTTACGTTAATGTTTGAAATTACCATGATCAGTACCTACAGGCAAATTCAGTAAGAATCAATTTGCTTATAAATAAATCAGCCTAAATATATAAATAAACTGGCAACTTGCAAAGTGCTATATAGTAATGGGGAAATACTTGTTTTATTGGGTAATTGTGCTTATTAAATAAACTACATTTCTTTATGACATATCTGTTTCAAATCTTCGAGAGCTGCAGAAACTATTTCTTAATTTAAAAAAGATTTTTCCGCATTTGCTCTTTGTCTATTAATGATTTTCTGACAAAATACTCTTTCTAATTTTCCACATGGTACATTCAGCTGATAGGCTGTATTAGCCCCATGACATTTTCTTTTTCAACATATGTGGCCTGATTCTTAGCTGGTGTAAATTGGTGCAGCCCCATGAATCTCAGTGGAGAGTCATGAATTTATACCATCTGAGGATTTAAATTTTAAAGGTATTTAGGTGCCTAAAGGTGCATATAAGCACCTAGTGGAATTTTCAAAAACTTCTAGGTGCCTAACTCGCACTGATTTCAATGGGAGTTAGGCATCATGCTACTATTAAACATCCCACTAGGTGCTCATCTACACTTTGGGGCACTGAAATATCTTTAAAAGTCTGGTTCCTGGCCCATAAGCAGTATATGTAAGACACAGAAGGAGCCAAATTGCTTGTTCCATGGAAGAAAATCCTTAGAAGGGGATTCTGGGGGAGGAGCAACATCTTTCCCCAGATAATAAGTGGGAGATTTGGATCCAAGAACCCCAGTTCTCACAAAGCCACCAGAAGCCAAGGCCATCTGCCTGGAGGTCTTAACTTCTGTATTGGTTCTGGAACCTCTGCACATCCCTGTTTCTGGCTTCCCTTGAAATCCCCCTCAAAAGGAGATTTCACAGCATGAAAGGTGAGCATGGTAGGCCTGCATTAACTTAGAAGATTTACCTCATCACTACTTGTGGGCAATTGTGTGCTATTATTGTCAACAACAGACAAAAAATTGTTGCCTAAAGCTGGGCACCTATATATTTAAACATCTGAATAATTTATTCACTTGTCAGAGGTGCTAAGAATCCAGAGTTCCCTGAGTTCATGTCAATATCTGTGATAACAGTATATGCAACATGTCTACAATTCTAGTGCCAAATTCTGCATGTCCTCATCAGGAACAAGCATCAGAATGTATCAGAGGGGTAGCCGTGTTAGTCTGAATCTGTAAAAAGCAACAGAGGGTCCTGTGGCACCTTTAAGACTAACAGAAGTATTGGGAGCATAAGCTTTCGTGGGTAAGAACCTCACTTCTTCAGATGCAAGTAATGGAAATCTCCAGAGGCAGGTATAAATCAGTATGGAGATAACGAGGTTAGTTCAGTCAGGGAGGGTGAGGTGCTCTGCTAGCAGTTGAGGTGTGAACACCAAGGGAGGAGAAACTGCTTCTGTAGTTGGATAGCCATTCACAATCTTTGTTTAATTCTGATCTGATGGTGTCAAATTTGCAAATGAACTGGAGCTCAGCAGTTTCTCTTTGGAGTCTGGTCCTGAAGTTTTTTTGCTGTAAGATGGCTACCTTTACATCTGCTATTGTGTGGCCAGGGAGGTTGAAGTGTTCTCTTACAGGTTTTTGTATATTGACATTCCTGATATCTGACTTGTGTCCATTTATCCTCTTGCGTAGTGACGGTCCAGTTTGGCCAATGTACATAGCAGAGGGGCATTGCTGGCATATGATGGCATATATAACATTGGTGGACGTGCAGGTGAATGAGCCGGTGATGTTGTAGCTGATCTGGTTAGGTCCCGTGATGGTGTTGCTGGTGTAGATATGTGGGCAGAGTTGGCATCGAGGTTTGTTGCATGGGTTGGTTCCTGAGTTAGAGTTGTTATGGTGCGATGCGTGGTTGCTGGTGAGAATATGCTTAAGGTTGGCAGGTTGTCTGTGGGCGAGGACTGGCCTGCCTCCCAAGGTCTGTGAAAGTGAGGGATCATTGTCCAGGATAGGTTGTAGATCACTGATGATGCATTGGAGTGGTTTAAGCTGAGGACTGTAGGTGATGGCCAGTGGAGTTCTGTTGGTTTCTTTTTTGGGCCTGTCTTGTAGCAGGAGGCTTCTGGGTACACATCTGGCTCTGTTGATTTGTTTCTTTATTTCCTTGTGTGGGTATCGTAGTTTTGAGAATGCTTGGTGAAGATCTTGTAGGTGTTGGTCTCTGTCTGAGGGGTTGGAGCAGATGCGTCTCAGCGCTTGGCTGTAGACGATGGATCGTGTGATGTGACCGGGGTGGAAGATGGAGGCATGAAGGTAGGTGTAGCGGTCGGTGGGTTTTCGGTATAGGGTGGTGTTAATGTGGCCATCGCTTATTTGTACTGTGGTGTCTAGGAAGTGGACCTCCCGTGTAGATTGGTCCAGGCTGAGGTTGATGGTGGGGTGGAAGCTGTTGAAATCATGGTGGAATTCTTCCAGGGTCTCCTTCCCATGGGTCCAGATGATGATGATGTCATCAATATAGCATAGGTAGAGAAGGGGCATGAGTGGACGAGAGCTGAGGAAGCATTGTTCCAGGTCAGCCATAAAAATGTTGGCATATTGTGGGGCCATGCGGGTGCCCATAGCGGTGCCACTGGTCTGGAGGTATATATAGTCACCAAATTTGAAATAATTGTGCGTGAGGATAAAGTCACAGAGCTCAGCAATAAGTTGTACTGTGTCATCATCAGGGATACTGTTCCTGACAGCTTGTATTCCATCTGTGTGTGGGATGTTTGTGTAGAGAGCCTCTACATCCATGGTGGCTAGGATGGTGTTTTCTGTGAGGTCACCAATGCGTTGTAGTTTTCTCAGGAAATCAGTGGTGTCACGGAGATAGCTGGGAGTGCTGGTGGTGTAGGGTCTGAGTAGGGAGTCCACAGATCCAGACAGTCCTTCAGTGAGAGTGCCAATGCCCGAGATGATGGGGCGTCCAGGATTTCCAGGTTTGTGGATCTTAGGTAGTAGATAGAATAACCCCGGTCGGGGCTCTAAGGGTATGTTAATGTGTTCCTGTGTTAGTGTAGGGAGTGTCCTAAGTAGATGGTGCAGTTTCTTAGTGTATTCCTCAGTGGGATCTGAGGAAAGTGGCCTGTAGAATTTGGTATTGGAGAGTTGTCAGAATGTTAATTCCATATCAACAAACAGGAAATTCTTCCAATTCTTTGTTGGTTTATAGAAAAGTGACAGAATATCAGCATTGGATGTACCCATAAAATTGGAATGAGTTTGCTGCTGACTCATTGTTTGGAATCCCAAACTCATACTTTAGTTTAAGGCCCAGGGCTGGATTATTAGAGCAGAATGCTCTTTGAAGCATGGTTATACCTCTCCTCCTTGTGTTGAGGAACTGAGGTCATGCAATAAGGTGATGTGATGAAACACTACAACACAAGTATCAGAAAGCTATGATGTGACTATCCAGAAAGAGGAGTTACCTTGGCTTTACATTGATATAAAATATGGGAAGCTGGCCCACTAAATTTGCATGATTCAAGTTTTATTCAGTTCAGCCTTTTCAAGGCCAGCTCAGTTTTTTTGCATGGACTATTCACCCACACCCACAGAAGTTGTAAGAGAAAATCTTGGGAAGCCATTAATATTACTTTTATTCCAGAATTGATGCATAAATCTGCCAAACAGTACAGACATTTAATACACTTGATTTGTGAAGATGATTTTAATCTTCACAGAACACATTTTTTCTTTCCATCACGGGTTCTTCTTTGTCTAGGTAAAAATCCAGCAATGATGATCACAGGAAATTTGTTTAGTGCTTCTATCAAACTGTAAACTATTGCCTATCCAGTACCTGAGATGCACTGAGGCATATTTTGAAGCCTACTTACGTTTCTACCTGGTTCCAGTAAAGTTCTGGTCCAAAATGAATCACAATGTAAACATGCAAGTTTGTTCACTATCACATCTCCAACAGTGAAACACATATGAGAAGAACTTTGTTTTGAATGAATAACTTCTCTGCCTATTCACAACTGCTAAAATGAAAGGAAAAGATAGTGATACTAGAGGCATTTGTTCAAATACACATCCAAAGTAAATCAAACATCAGGAGACCTACTGTAGGTGTTGCTAAGTCAAAGAACATCTATCTTCAAAATATGAAGATCTGATGCTATTCTCTCAAATACTGTGACTTACAATATACTATTGTTATAGTCTACATGGCAAGCAAGTTATACATTTGTGTGTGGTACCTTCTGTTGTGGTCTTTTCTTTGGGTTAAATACATTGCCTTCTCTTATGTGCATCAGTAGCGGCTTTTTATTTATTTATTTTTCAACACTGGTATGCTACAATTGGGATTTTCTTTGGAATAAATATCAATGTAACATCCGTGATTCTTCCAGTTCCCTTCCGTTAGTCATCCCCCCCCCCATTTCAGCATTCTCAAATATAAGCCACTTTAGTCCATGAAGAAAATGTTAGATTTAAGTGTAGCCCACTACACTTTTAAAGTTTTTCAGCTTTATTTCATAATTACAACTTTGAATGTGTATTCTGCATTAATAACAGGAGCTGGATGGTTGGAAGTTTGAGCTTTTCAAACTTGAGACAATCTCCTGGTAAGAAATCTCTAATAAAAAGAATCTCCAAGTTTACTAGGTTCATGAGCCTCAGTAAAGCTTCAGCCCCAGTAAATTATTGAAAAGCAAGCAACAAAACATTAGACACATAACAATATTGTTTGGAGATCAAAAAGTAGTTGACAAGAGTGCTATTACATTGATTCTGCTTGTGATGTTTAGGGTGACCAGATAGCAAGGGTGAAAAATCGGGACAGGGAGTGGGGGGTAATTGTCACCTATATAAGACAAAGCCCCAAATATCGGGACTGTCCATCTAAAATCAGGACATCTGGTCACCCTGTATGAATATTGCAGTGCTCAAAACACACTTCTGCCTAGTAATCTTTCTTTCTTCTCCATTTGGTTTAAAAATCACTTCCTTCATCCTCTTAGTCTTTCTGATGCTATATTCAGGGCCACCCAGAGGATTTAGGGGGCCTGGGGCAAAGCAATTTCGGAGGCCCTTTCCATTTAAAAAAAAGTTGCAATACGATAGAATACTATATTCTCGTGGGGGCCCCTGTGGGGAAATTGCCCTATTCCCCCCCCCCCCCCCCGGGCGGCCCTGGCTATACTTGGAGATTATGAAAGTGCTGATCTGTGATGCTCAATTTCTTCTTTCCCTCTATTGCGCTTTTTACACACCAATCCTATACAGACTCATCTCACAGATGCACAGCCCCCAAACAAACCCATGTTAATGGCCTTATTCACTGTCATGTTCTCTTTGATTACGGCAATTCTCTCAGCCTTTCATTGCATTCCATGGTTATGCTGGCAAGCATTTGGGCACCACTGTTTATCAGGCATTTAATGGTGGTGTCCAATCTCATGAATATTGAAACTTACTGCTTTTTGCTCAAAAAAGTCAATATGACTATGTCAGTAGCACCCCTTTGAAATGAGTTGCAGCAGCTGTCATTTGGGAATCTAATTCAAATCTCATTAAAGTCAAAGGAAAGTCACCTTGTGATTCCAGTGGACTTTGGCTCAAGCCCACAGTGCAGTTGTAACTTGTAAAAATTGATTTTATGGAATGTGTGTTCTTAGAATCCAAAGCGCTCCTCCTTGCCTTTTCTCATGATAAATAATGAATGCTTTGGAAGTATACATTAACATCTTAATTTTTGAAAGCATTGCACATGTTATTTCCCATGCAACTCCTATTGGTTTAATGAAACTCACCTGGCGAAAACACAGCTCAACACCTGGAAAATATAGTTATACCCAACAGACAACTCCTGGGCCATCAGCTGTTTGGTGCTGCAAGTCTGGGAGGGAGAGAAGCAGAGTGGGGCGGCATGCTCAGGGGAGGAGGCGGAGCAGAGGTGAACTGGGGTGGGAAGCTGCTGTTAAGTTTGCAGCTGCTAATCATTTGTGACATTGTGATTTAGGTTGCATTCAGTGTTGCGGTACTTGTGCTGCCTCATATAATTCCTTTGAAGGAACAAGTTGTTATTGTGGCTATTACATGCTTACCTTCAATAGATTTTGGAAACAATGAGGCTAAGCTAATGTTTCATCCTTCTCTAACCTACATTTACAACAGTACACATTCATATTTATATTTCCTATTTTATTTGTGCACAATGTGAAGAATTGATTTCATACCAAGTTTGTTGGTATAGCTGCACTATCTTTCTTGCAGAGAGGAAAATTCTTTTAATAGCAGCTGATAGTGTTGGGGTTTTGTTTTGTTTTGGGGGGGATTGCAGGAGGAAGGGGGCTTGTCATTAGTTTCAATTATAAAAAAATGTAAATGAAACAAAGTTCACTGGTGGGAATGAAAGCTGCTTTGTCTGAATTTGAACTGTAGACAGCAAAACCATAAACAATAATAATCACTTGTAGGATTAGTTTCTGGGCTCTATGCCACAGCTTTGCATATGGCACAGCGCAGAGCCAGAGCACTGGAGTGGTTGGTTCAGTAGACAGTCTATTTTAGTGCAGCTCCTCACATATATTAAAATAGAGTGGAGTGCTCAAGATTTGCTCTCTGGATTGGTGTGGACCTTCTCACTCTTTGGTAATATACTACGGGTCTGTACATATCTATACTTCACCTCCAAGTTCCCACTGCATGGAGCTAGGCAGTGAGCTGCACCAGAGCTGAACACTGTGTAATTGTCTCCAAATTCTGACCCGAAATGTTGTACAGAAGAAGTTGTGCTGCAAAGTGTCTGCTACTCCAGTGAGGTGGGGACAGAATTTGCTCCACTGTTTCTTTAAGCCTAATGTGTTTTTTTTTTGGGGGGGGGATCCTCAAAGGCACAAAGAGAAGTTCTGCACCCATTTCTCATTGAAAACGAAAGGGAGTTGGGTGCCCAAATCCCATTCATGCCTTTGAAAATCTTCCCCTTTATAAATTGCATGGAGGATTCCAGACCATACAGGAATTGCTCAAGTGAACGCTGAAATGCAGACAACTCTAGGTGATGTAAAGTGCATGTGATGCTACAATGAAAGATTTCTTACTCAAGATTTGTTTTGTACTTTAACCTGCAAACTTTCATGTCTTTTCTTTGACTTCTACCATATATCATGAGGTCTTACCAACAACTCCAAATATTTAATATGAATTTCATTATATTTGTTTTTTCACATGATAAAATCTGCTCCTTGTGGCAATGAGACATTCTAAACTTAATGTGTTGATACTCAGACAGCTGTCTAGTGATGAACATGGTGCAGAGAAGTGTCTTAGTTATGCGCATGCAGTATAACTCATTTTTATTAGATCAGTCAGGATCTAAATAGATGTAATTGCAAAATGGTTATTGATTTGAATACATGGAAACATACTGCTTTCTGCCTTTTCCCCCATTACAATAAATGCATTTGCCTTCAGCTTATAGAAAGCACTAACTTAGGATAATGTTGATCTGGAATATAGGAAGGATTTTTTCAGAAATTACTTAGGGTGATGTTTCAATGGAATACTTTTAGCCCTGAAATGATAGCTATTTTTGTTTCATTTTGTCCTAGTAGCTTACTGGGTTTTTTTGGCAAGGAAATCAGAGAGTATACTCAGAAATAAAACTGTCTTTAAGGGGAAATTGCAAATGCCAATCTCTTCATATTGATATTTTTGTAGCATTAGAAATTAAAGTTCAATTAGTAGTTGCTTCATAATCTTTGGATATTTGGATTTGGATATTACAAAATTACTTCCTACTTCTGAAGTTCTAGTATTATTCAAAATAAACTTAACATTAAAGAGAAAATATTTTACCCTGTAGAAGCTAATAAAGGTGACTGTAAATGAAAGATCTTAATGGTATATTTGGCATTCAATGGCATACTGCATTAATGGTAGATAAAAGTGTATAAAGGGGGAAAAAATAGAGGTCCCCATAAACTGTGGTCAATAGCTAAGCAGTTTGGGTAAAATCCTAACCTTGTTTAAGGCAATGGGAGTTGTGCTGTTGATGTCAGCGAGGCCAGGATTCAACCCCTTAAGTTAAGAGTGAGACGTACTTTACAAATAATGTAGAGAGGTCATAATGGAAATCTGTTAAAGTTAATCTCAGGAAAGGCTCAGAACTGTGGTAGCAGGGGTTTAATAGATTGGCATATGCACTGAAATCAGTTGGGAAATCAATGGGAGTCAGGTCCTGAAGTATTTTTGAAAATTTCACTAGGTGCCTAAATGCCTTTAAAATCTGTCCTTTGTGTGTGTGTGTGTGTGTGTTTGGTTATTTTTTAAGAAAAAAAAATCACTGGAGTTGGGAGCCAGAATGCAGCAGCTTTAATACAGGGATTGCATTAAAATAGACAACCACGGTGAAGAGACTGTCTCTGATCCCAAGAGGCTGATTTCAGTGGGAAATGTGGATGCTATCATCAATCAGCCTGCCTTTCTGTCTAATCTCATTATTTATGCCATACTCATCACCATGGTATCTGAATGCCCTACAAAATAACATCAGTCTGTATGCAGACCTGAGTTCTCTACTCTATACTCTTTCTAGAAGAAAAAGAATGGCTGCCTAGAAATTCCATTCATTTCTCTCTCCCATACTCTGAGAAGAGGCTGAGTGTAGAAACTGTGGCTTTTTTTGGTCTCTTTAAGACATGATTAACATGATGGGAAAGTGGATCTTTGCTTTTCATCCTGAGGGAGGTCAAGTTTGTGGCCATCCATACTTCTTGTAGAAGAGAGTCCACCAAGCACAGGCCTGCCATTAAGAGGAAATATCTAAGGGCCCAGTCTATTGAGAAATTTTGGTAAGAGAATAGGATAAGAGAATAAGAATAGATATAATAATAGAATAGTAGTCATTTCTCTAGGAGTGATGTGGTCTTGTCATCTGTCAGCGCTGTCAATGGCTGAGATGATGTATTCTACACATGTTGATTTTTTTCAAGTAATTTTGGTTTCATACCCAAGTACAATGGATTTCTATAATCAAGCTTAGAGGTTATGGAGGCATGATTGTGGGATTTGATGGAGTGGGCTGAAATTGGCATAAAAAGTTACAGCTTTTGCCCTGTTAAACCATATCCACTCAATGACTGTTCCTAAAAGCTGCCCATGATAAAAACAATTCTATTCATCACTCGCACCTAAATGAGAAAACGGAAGTAAGATCTAGAATCTGTAGAAAAGTAGACTCACCACTGGCCCGGACCCTTGTGGCTGGGCATGGTGTAGCAGGCTCTTCTCATTTCGTGCCAACAGCTGTTCCAGCACTGTTAGTTTGCTTCTTCTCATGACTCAGCCATCTGGCCAGGTCACTCATAGTGTCCCACCCCCCTTCCAATTGGTCAGTATCCCAAACAGTGTCCCACATGACTAGTGAAGTCCTCCACCTCTGTGGGGCTTCTTTTCCATTCCCCTCTTTGGTCAGAGTAGCGGACCCATGCTTTCTTCCTGGAGTCTCTCAACCAAATCAAAAGTGAAATAAAAAATGCAACAAAAGCAATTTCTGCCACTTCCCCAGGCTTGAAGTTTGAATCCATCCTCCTCAGTTGTCCATTCTCTGCAGGACACTGGCTCTCAGGGGTTACGTCTCTGGAGTCTTGCCCCTAGTCTGGATCCTCCCATCCCATCTGCTTCGAAGGCTGTCCGCCTTCGGGTTGGACTTCTCTCGCCCCTGCTGCCCTCTCCCATCAGTGCTGTTCCCACTTGTAAATTCCCCCAAGACCGTGTTTCCACAGCACACCACTGTTAGCAGCGTGTAGGATGTGTGTAGTTACACAACGCAGAAAAAAACCTGCTGCATCCCCACTGGAGTGTAATGACATCTGTCAGTGAAAAGGCTCTGGCAGGGAGCAGACACACAGTGAGGAAAAGTTTCAGCAGCTCCCCACTGCCAGAGCCTCCTCTTGCTGTTGGAGTCTTTCCCTGTGGCAAACAAAGGAAAGGCTCTGGCAGGGGGAGGCATCAGGGAAAGGCTGAGAAAGAAGCTGGCAACCTTTCCCCATTGATGAAGTCCTTCCCTGCCATGGGGAAGGGCACCAGCAGTGGGGAGCTGGCAGAGACTTTACACACAACAAGCATCTTTCCCTGTGGTGAGGAAGGGCTCCAGCAGTGGGGAGGCAGTGGGGCACTGGACTGCCAAAAATAGCAATGCAGATGGGGAGGTATGCTTGGGAAAGTAAAGAGTATGTAGCCACAGACATGCTCTCACATTTCAGTCTTTACTCACTTAAGCCGTGCCTCAATGGCTACACTGCTGTTTATACTTCTGCTGGTGGCTGTATGAGTATGTATTCTACACGCTCCTGAAAGAAGCATGCAGTGTAGACGTAACTTCCGTTGAATGTCTCCCTGGGATTCTTTCCAGGAGGTCCAAGCCCTGCCTTTTTTATCAGGGCTCAACATTGGAGCTTTCCCCTCCCTGGGGAGGAATTACAGCATTAGCATTATTATTTTTCTTTCTCCCCCGTCTATGCTGCACTTCCTCCTTTTATAGTAACCACCTAGCTCCTCCCCTAGCTGTGACTCATCTTTAAATGGACCCAGCCTGCCCTCCAGGTGCCTTAATTGAGCTCTGTCAGCCCTTTGTGGAAAACTTCTCAGCTGGGTCCAATCACCACCCAAGACTACCTTATCCCAGCTGATTCTGATCACAGGCACAGCTGGGCATGATTCCCCTTAAAAAGACCATCTAGCCTCTGGCAACCGCCTGCACTTTTTTTGGCTCAGAATTGAAGGACAAAATTATGGACAAAATGCTTCCTTTTCATAGGCCACAAGCCCCCAAAGGTGATACTTTGACTCTCCTCAATAATATATTTTTATTCATACATCCCCAGCAAGATTAGGGAACATTGATGTCATGATAGGGGAGTCTTATACTATGTGTATGTATGTCATCCCACCCAATGGGCCTCTGATCTTGCTTGGCGCTTCTAGGTGCTACCGTAATGGAAATACTAATAGACCCTCTCCTGAGCATGTGACCATCGTCGTGTTGATTGAAACACTAGACAATGCTAAATGCATGAGTCTTCTACAGCTTGAGCTAAAGAGCCAGTCTTTGTCGAGGGGGGCTGGGCACACATCCTCTGTAGATGGGGCAGAGAAAGAGACATGTAATGCGTACTGACTAGTGGGTTACACAAGTGCTTAGGGTCCAGAACTCCCCAACTTTGACTGTCTCATGCATAGAGCAGTTGCTGGATCAGGCTCTTAATATGTAATTGAGTTTGGTAAAAAGAAAAGTGAGCAGTTACTTCTTGGAATGGTGCAATGTACATCTTATCCCAGGGATGATTAAAAATACATAATGAATACTTACCTGGATGGGGTTTGTAAGTAAAGGCCATAGCAGGAACACATCAAGGGCCTTTATGCTGAATGATTTTTATAATCTCGGAGAGAGAACATATTGATTAGTTCATCAAATATAAAAGCACAGTTAATGTGGCATTTATTAAAATCTTCACTATAATGTATAATTAACACACTCTGCTTCCACCTCAGACACTGCCACAGCAAAGCATGGCTGCTGGGCTAACCAAAAAAAAAAGTAAATGTTAGTTTTCCCTACCAAAAAATTCTGTAATCTGTGAATTACTTGAACCTCATTAGACAAAAATATCAAACATCTGATTTGTAAAACTTACTATGTGCTGGCAGGATGGTCTGACTTCCATGTCAAAACTAAAAATAATAAACAAACAGAGGAGAGAAGAAAGTTGATTCATTTTTGCCTTAAGAAAGAAAGAAATATTGAATGATGAGTGTTACCCATGAGCATATAGGGCCTGATGGTGATGCTGTTTCTCACATTGGTGAGCATTTACTCACATGAGTAGCCCCCTGGACTCCAGTATGAATAAGGAGAGTAAAGCCAGATCCTGTGATTCACTTTTATCTTCTCACAGTAAAAGTTCCTTCCATTCTTTACAAAATATTTTATAGAAAATATTACCTAATCTCATGTCAAGGGGTTAGAGATTTGGTAGTCCTGTTTCTTAATATATAAAATTGATGTCCTTTTCCTGTTTGGCTATCTCATCTGTTACATTCTCATCAGATAATAGTAAAACAACCTTGGCTGAGTTCACTACACACTTGCATCGGCTACTTTTTGTAGTATTTTCAGAACACACTGTATAAATAGAGAGCTCATAATCAATACAATTCCAAAAGTTTAGTTATTGCAAACCCATTTCCATCCCTATCCAGTAGTTTTCAAGTGATTCCCCACCAAGATCTCCTATTCCATACTGAGACCTATCCCATCTTTCTAGCTGGGAACCTCCTCTGACTTCACTTAGCAGTATGTAAAAGGCAAGGTCTATGACTCTTAGACACTTGGTCGCAACCCCACGCCGAGAACTCCTTTTGTAATAACTAGATTATAAAAAAGGTGGTATTCACAGAGTGCTATCAAGTGCATGCAGTGCTCTACCAAAAAAATAAAATACAAACAAATACAGGGCAAGTATTCTTCCCTGAGGAGCTTCTACCCTATCTCACAAAGTTGATACATTGGGCAGCAATGAAGATATGGAGACATTGTAGGTGAGATCAACATGGGAAGCATTTGTGAAATAAATGGGTTTCTAGGAGAGGCACTGGAAGTGGGAGGCAGTTCCAAGTATAGGGGAAAGATAATGCAAGTCAGAATATGAGAAGGAGGTAAAGTAAGTAGTTAGGAGAGCTGATGTGGAGGTGTTTCTCGGAGAAGCATCAAAATAATGTGACATACATTATCTGGAGATAAATCTTAACCAGGAAGGGGCAAAACATAACCCTGACTCTTTAGCCACAGAGGATTCCTTGGCTGTAGGAGGGTCAGGGCTGAAGAAATGGGGAGGTGCATGGATGGGACAGGAGTGGGAAGGGGCCAGGTATCCCCCACTGGACAGATCCTTCTTTCCTTCTCTTGTTGGATGCCATGCAAGGGACAGCAGAGCCTCCTCCATCTCCATACCTGATTTAATTCATACCGGGCACCATATCAACCCCGGGATCAAAGGATCATAAAGGTGACAAAGTTGTCAAGTGCACCTTGGTTGGACCACAAGATTCAGCCCATAGTAACCTTGGCTCCTCTTTTCTTCATGTTAAGATCATTTCATTCAGTTACAATGGATTTTGAAACCAGGGACCATTACAAGACAAGTTACAAGGCTTACTGTATTTTTTTATTAAGTGACCACCCAGCACTGGGAGTTGCATGGAATATTACACCTCTACCCCGATATAACACGACCCGATATGACACAAATTCGGTGGTAAAGCAGTGCTCTGGAGGGCCGGGGCTGCGCACTCCGGCAGATCAAAGCAAATTCAATATAACGTGGTTTCACCTATAACACGGTAAGATTTTTTTGGCTCCCGAGGACAGCGTTATATTGAGGTAGAGGTGTACAATCAGTGCATTTCAATGGATCATAAGTCCTTTTTCAGATGTGTACTTTGAGCAGCTTTTATAATGGATCAGCTGTTGTTAGCTTCACACTGAAGACTTTCCATTGTCACTAATAGAGCTAAAAAGGTCAAGAGAGAACCTCTGAAAAAAAATCAGGCTCCTATAATGGTAACAGCAGTTGACCCTAAACTGAAAGGCCAGAAATGCAATATATAATTATTATATTATATAATATATAATTCAAATGTTCTTTTGTACTGTTGACAGCATGTTTCCCCTTCACTGATTCAGGCAGCAGACCTGCATCCCAAAAGATTATAGAACATTGATGTCAGTCACTCTAAATATTTTGTTGAATGAAAATAATAAATTATGGCCCATGTGAACTTTCCATGGAAACGTATATTAAAATTACATGAATGACTGCAACCATCTGAATATCATATTTACAGTGAAAGGAGAGAGAACATAGCTGACCATATAGGAGCTGATCCTGCAGCACTTACTCATAATAGTAGATTCATTGAACAGAATTGTGGCCTCATTTGCACTTGTTTTACACAGTTAGTTCAAATGAGTTTAGTGGAATTAATCCTGACTTACTCAAGTGTATCCATTTGCTTTGCATTTGATTGTAATCAGAGAAGACCAAGTATGAGTGTGAGTCATGCAGTTCAGTGCCTGCCATTGGCCAGCACCGAGCTTTTTATAGAGAGTGTTTATTGAAATGTAATGTTTGAACATACTCTGGCACCAATCCTACATCATGATCCTCTGTGGTGCAGAGAACTGATGAAAGCAGTGGGATTCTACCTGGGCACAGGAGTCCATGATAATCGTTCCTGGTGCAGGATTGTGGAGTTGTCTTCCACAAAATAATCCCAGTCAAAATTCTCCAGGTTTCACTGAAAGCTATGGTTTGTCTATCTGGCAAGTTACTGCATGGAAAGCCAGAGTGTGAACTACTGCACAGCAAATCAGAGTGTGAACCTATAGAACACTATGTTGCCATGCAGTAATGTCCCATGTGGACAGTGCACTGTAAGTCCTAGGGCAACATCACTCTGGGACTTTCAATGCATTGTAGTAGTGTCCACACAGCAAACTACTGCATGGTAAACTGGTGTACTGTAGGGTCACACCATGACTTGCCAAGCGATATTGTAGACAAGCCTATGTCATTTTTGAAAATGGGATAACTTATAATTCACTTGGATATTTTTGGAAATTTTATCCTTGGACTATAAATAATTACAGTATTTGTACATCATTCCTTAAACAGTTTTTCAATCTTTGTCACTTAGATAAAAGCTGCATATTAGATCATTTTGCCTAAAGTCATATGTGATATGTTATCCAATGAGAAAAGAAAAAGTAGACAGCAAATATCTTTCAAATGTATAGGCCTGATTCTTCACGCTCTCACTTGAGTTTAACAGAGTGACTCCATTGATGTTAGTGGAATTACACTAGTGTTTCATTGATGTTCCAGAGAAGAGAATTCAGTCTGCAGTGTTTGTTCTAACTATCAAACTGCTTTAAAGCAACGCTGATATTAGAGCACTACTGCCTATCAGATATTAATAGACATTATAAACTAAATTATTTAACTATTGCATTTTTAACATACTATTTTATTCAACTTGACTTGTCCTACATGAATTTAGGAAAACAACCAAAGCCTATTGTTTGCTGTGGTGTTGTAGCCGTGTTGGTCCCAGGATATTAGAGGCAAAGCGGGGAGGCAATATCTTTTGTTGGACCAACTTCCGTTGGTGAAAGAGACAAGCTTTCGAGCTATGCTCCTTGCTGTATCAGACATTAGGAATCCCAACCCTGATCCACAACTTATTTAGGAGTTGCCTTCCTCTTATTCCACTTCTAGTTCTGGTTCACAGGGAACCAGACTCCTTATTGAACAAGCTCATACACTTGAACTTGAACAACTTGAACTTTACCTCTTACTCTACCAACCAAGAGGCTGGGCTGCTGTGGGAAGACAAAAACAGGGAAAATTTCCTTCCCAGCCTCAAAAAGATTACTAGTGCAATTCCCACAGCAGACCTCAAAACCCAGTTCTACAGTAATCCCTGGGGTACAAGCTGCTGTTTTGGGAATGTAATCGTGCCTCAGTTGATGGGAAAAGATTTATATGCCCATCCCCTTGGGTGCAGAGGAGCAGTGGGGTTTTGCTACACCCCCCAGACCAATGAATCAGCTAGGCTACTCCCCTTCCCAGACCCACAAGAAACTAGGTCCCAAGAGGTGGAGGGAAGGAGGTGGGCAGGTGATAGACCTTTAAAGAAGCCACAGAACCCTCTTTCCCTACCAGGCCAGACAAAGCCCCAGCCATCTCTGAGGTTACAGAGTAGGAGTGCATTTTCAAAAGTGACTAGTGATTTGGGGTTTTTGGCTCATCTGAAAGGGGTCTGGATTTTCAGAAAGTGCTGACCAGCCACACTTTCTGAAAATCAGTCTACTTTAAGCTGACTTAAGTTGGCCACCCAAAAACAGAGGCATCAAAAATCACTGCTCACCTAAAACATAGGCTATAGGGTTTTTGTTTGCTTGCTTTTATTTTTTAAGAAAGGGTTCATTTAGTTCTAAATCTTCTGTGTACCAAATAATAGTTCTGTACAGTATTTGCTATATCCTTAACTAGAGATCCTTCTTTGAAAGGAGTCATCTAAAACCCTTCATGGTTACAAACTGATTAAGCATTATTCCTTCAATTATTATAACAGCATTCAGACATACATGCTTGCCCGGGTTGCTATCAGCATCTGAGGCATTCAGCATAAGCAGAGAAGTTTCTTTCAGTGGTAGTAAATCCTTTAATAATGTGGAAGTGTTATATAACCTTCTAATGCACAGAACATAAAATTCTTGTTCAAGGAAGAGATGAAGCCATACATTTAGATAATATCTGGCTCAGCTTTTTCTCTAAATAGGAAAGACATTAAGATCAAGTATGCAAGATTTAATAAACTGATGCCGTTTTATCTTTTTATATATAATAGCATTAATCTGCCTGAAAATCCCAGACATCTATGTCTGCAATAACATAGACTGGATAATGTGCAAACTTGTTGGTGCTAAATTACACACCCAGGTCACCCAAACCATAGAGTTATGAAAGTGCAAAAACAGATTGGCAAAGTTGCATAGAGAAGGAGCAGAAGAAATCTCTATTTCTGTTCTGTTATGCTACATAAATTGCTTGGCTTTTTGTTTTTTCATTGCATTTTCCTCAAGATAACTTGTAAATTATGAAGTAAAAAACAATTAAAATGGAAATTTCAGATTTTGAAATGAATTAAATTTTCAATAATTTCCATCATTATGGAAAATGACATTTTTCAGGAAAAGACTGAATTATTTTTGAAGCTTTTCATTTTTTTAGTATTTTTGATAGAAACTTTATATAGAAGAGAACGCACCTCTTAATTGCTCTGAGGTTTTGGTTCTCATTTTTTTGCATTGCCACTATGTACATTTTGATTGGTCACTTTCAGTCTTTTCACAAAAAAAATATTTTGAAAAAGAAAGGTTACATTTCAGCAGAAAAATCTGCCCAGCTCTGCTAAGAAGTAAAAAGGAAAAAAAAAAAAAAAGAATCTGGGATGTAGATGGCTACTGAGGGATCTAAGGGCAATATAGCTGGTCAGCTGTGCTATGATCCTCTTTCTGAACAAAGAATAGAAGGGCTTCATATGTGTGATGTTCAACTTGGTTTCCTTTCTGAAGGGGCTAAAAGAGAAAAACAAAATGGTATAGACCATGAAGGACTCCCACAGAGACACTGGAGGTTTAGACAACACGGGCTAGTGATGGATGTGGAAGTAAGGATGGAATAATATGATACATAGGAATAGTATTAAGAGCAATGGAGAAACATCCATGGGAACTATCAATCTAGTTTCCTGATTGCAGTTCTATCTGGCCCTACATGAGGGTTATGAAAAGGAGAGTGGGGCAGACAAGGAAGTTCTGGTTCATTATATCTCTATAATTCTCGTGTCTCAACTTTTGCAAAATCTCAGTACAGTAATTGTCTACTACTGGTTGACAGTGCCACTGATGTGTAACAAATCTGTTCTATAGTATTTTTTTTAAAGGACAAGCTCATTCCTGTTTCTGGTTCCAGAGAACCTGTGCAAACCTTTACAAATGGGCATGACTCCATCAAACCTGAATTCTCTGGAGTTGTTAACAATGAAATTGCTCATGCAAACCAGGCCTTGGAAAAACACTTTCAAACCTATTCTGAGCCATTTTGGACTGGCTCACATAGCTCTCATGCAAATGTAACCTAACACTAGTCAATTTGTCTTAGAAAAATGATGATGCAAATTAAAACTGAAAGATGACCTATATCAAGCAATTGCAGTCTGCAGTGTGAAAATTTGTTATTAGTGTGCAATTCTGTTTATAAAATTCTTGCTGTGAATACTAATATCTGTGCCCAAGGCTGTGTCCCCAAAATTTCTAACTCAGTCATTTGCATTAATGTTCTATGGAATGTAATATTGCATTAATTCAGGTTTCAAATTACTCAAACTATGATGTGGAACCCTGTATATTTCCTGTTTGTGGGAAGCTATATATACACATTTTTTATATTTAGCTACCCAACTATTTTCAAGTATTTCTTGCCATCTTTGGTCTTGTTTCAGGTTAAAAATACAACAGAAGCATGAAGACAGGTATCATACTGTCTGAAGTGGCTCGTGACTGTGAGTGCCTATCTCAGGGCAGATTGTAAAAAACAGGGTAGACACCCCAAACTGATGGTATGTTCTATAATTAGATTTCACAGACCCAGTAACAAATATGAGTATCACTGTATCAGTTTTACCATGGAGTCACAGGTAGTCCCCCTTAGGCTTTGCAGTCTATCTTGCCACCCAGGGAAGCTGAACTTAGTGATAAATGCTCACTTACACCAAAAAATAAAAAATCACAAAATATTCAGGTTGCTTCCAGTCCCAAGAGACTAGTCATTTACCCCAGATCAATTGGTACCCTAGATCTTACACCAAAGTCACCACTTGAAGCCAATTCTGTAATAAACTAAAGATATACTAACTAGGGGAAAATGAATTATTTACAGTAAAGCAAGCAAACATATACACACACATGAGTGACCATGTATGGGTCCTAATGGTGACAGAGATGTAGCAATCTGTCTATTCACAATGTCTTTCAGTGTGGACTCAGATTGACCCTGGAGATGTCTGCTTAAACTTATCGTCTATGACCCTGTGAGAGTTCAAACGTCAAAGAGATGAGCATTTTTCCTTGTGAGAAATTTTTAAATCTTCTTCCCTCAGAAATCAAGCTGATAGAAACAGTTTCCATGCAGGTTCCTTCTTCATGGAGTTGGCGAGGGAAGGAATGTACTTAACATAGTCTTTGATCCTTCATCTTGCACAATGGCTCATTTTGCATTTAATTAACAGGAATTAACATCTTCTGGTTAGAGACTGTCATTTGCTTTACACACATCATACAACTATGATGAGTTACATAGTTAAAGACATTTACAATGCAAATGCTTGCTATCCGTTTATAACATGAGGTATAGTTGAGTGAGAACAATGCATGCAGCATTCTACAAGCATTTTATAAAACACAACACATTCTTATCAACTTTACATCTAATATTTATTTTGATAATACTAACACACAGGTAAGCAAGGCTGGTTTCTAGCTATGCCTTTGTAAGTGTTCAGTGTGGCCTGGGACCATGGCATGAGCTGGTATCTGATCTGCCAATGTTACAACAGGCAAGGCTTTAAAAGAGAGAGAGAAAAACAAATGAGAAGTGGCAATTAGGGTGAGGCTAGTAGTCCCTCTGAAATTACATGAAGAAGGATTAGAAGAATCAGACCTCTATATTGTAAGATGACCATGTAGGGATCTGTCTTCTTACATCTCTATAAAGGCTTGTTTACACTAGAACAGTCGAGAAAGCCAAAGCACTTTAACATCATACTTTTAGTTAATTCATCTTTGTTTTCCTGAGTGTCCGTACATAGACAATCCAATGTGCCTAAGAGCCTTGTATGTTTTTGGCAACATGGAACAGATCCAACTCCCATGTAAATCAATAGGCCTTTTCCCATTGATTTTAGTGGAAGTTACATTGGTAATACTAAAAGACCAAGAGAAATGTGGAGAAAGGCTACTTTAACACATTTCTGGGTGTTCTCCAGCTCTTCTGAGTCAGAGGCACTCAAGACATTCTGGAATGATTCTATCCCAGAGAAGCCCAGAATGTGTGTCTCAGATAGGGTCAAGCTTCCTCTGCTGGTAGCCCACCAGATTGCTGTGGGACAATACAGCCTCTGGATCCCTGATTGTTTTAAGCTTCCCTGGATCTCACCAGGCTGCAGCACTGTTTCTTCTCTTGGCCTCTCTGGCACATTTCCTTGGCACCATCTCTTAGTTCCATTACTCTTTCACAGAAATGGGGCCCTGCAGCCCTCCCGCCTTAGATCCATGTAGCAATGCTGCCCCCCAAAACGTGCCAGTCTTTTAAACACACCCACTCCCAGAATTCTACCAGAGGTATAAGCCTTAAGGGTTACAGTTTAACTCTTTCAGGGGGCTCGAAGAAGGTATAGCATATAATCGTTTCCATGGGTGTCTAACATGTTATTGCTTTATACTTAATCAAATCCATACAAAAATAATAAACCCTAAATGTATTTTTCCCTCATTCTAGTTCACTACTCCCTTGGGAGACCATCTAGGTTCAAATTCGGAGGGTCCTTGCTCCCGAACAGTTATTTTGCAAGTATAGTTTTTGGCTTTTCAATTTATACTATTTACACTATTTAATAACAAGAGTCTTATTCAGATAGTAAATTAATAACCTATTAACAACTGATGCCAAATAGGTGCTAAATTTGCCAGACCTCAGCATGTCAAATTTCAACAATTATTATTTTTCATGACTAGATTGTAAACCAGCAACTTCTCCCCATCCCCCGCCAAAGGTGATCTGTAATGGGAATACAGACAGGTCTTAGTGTTGCTAGTGAGCACAGTTAAAGATGTATACCTGAAAACTCTATTGTCAGCTTCTTTAGAGCATCTTAATGTGATTGCCTTGTCAGATCCATCAATAATACAGGGCAAAGATCAATCTGTAATGAGAGAAGATGAGATAATTTTCATAAGTGTAGTACTCTTATGCCTCCCTGGTAACTGGAAGCTGCAATTACAATGGTTATGCTGCATATTACTCTACAAATGTATTGTAGGTCTGACATTTGGGATAGTCAATGATAGATAAAATGAAACTACAGTAGTGACACATATCTAACTAGCAACAACTTGCAAAAAGTAGGTCATCTTGAGTTTCTGAAATATAATTTAGAAGTGTAAAGCTCATAACTCTGCATCCTCTGTTTCTGTTTAATATCTATTATGGAACAGAGATTCCTATGCTCTTTCTATTGTATTTTCTTGCAAAAACAAAAAAACAAAAAACAATCGAATGACTGTTCAGCATGAGTAAGGTCCAATACTATAATCCAGTTCACATCTATAAATACCTAATTTCTAGCTACAATGCTCATGTAGGAGGTTACAAGTAATAATTCATGCTTTTCTTTACAGTTTCTTGTATTGTAACTGGAGCTGTTAATAAAGACACAAAGAGTGATTCCTCTTCTTATTACCATGCCATCCTCTAATTCAGTAACTCTCAGATTTCTTCAGCTAAGGAACTTTTACAATCCCCCACAACCTGTGGACTCCTGTCCAATGCTTTAAGAATTTTCATCAACATGATCTTAAATCAAAATTATTGAGTCTCCCCACCACACAGACTTTTATTATCGTTGTTATTTAGTATCACATTCTTCCTCTAGTCTTCCTGGAACTGCCGTGGGTGGTTGGCCCTCTTGTTTTCTTTGCCCTTCTTTCACCCTTCTATTTTGCTGGTGTTGCTATTTGAGCTCAGTTTGTAACTTGTCAGGTCTTCCCCTTCCCTCTCCATCATCACCACTTCTGTCAATGTTACTTATTATTGCTTTTCTTCTTCCCACCTTCCACTGCTCCTTCTTTTATCCTTGAAAATGGTATTGTTTAAGGCGGTCATTGTTCCTGCAGCAACTCTGTTGGTGCTGCTACAGGAATGATGAGGAACCTAGCAAGTGGCCCCAGAAGGACCTGCTAGATTCAAACAGGTTGTCTACGAAGGCTCTCATAACTACTTCAGTGCACCCGCTTCATCTGGGAATGATTAGTAGAGCTACATTACCTCTGCTCTGTCTCTGACTTCGCTATTGCTGTAGTAAAAAATAAACATGGCTACTGGTTTGTTGTCATGGGGAACAAACCAGAGTTAGTTAGGAAGAACGCTAGAATAAAGTAAGAATTCCCTGACCTCTGCCTCCCCCTTATCCTTGGCAGATGTGAGGAAAAAGCTATGTCCTCTCTGAGCTTACAGGAGAAGAGGTCAAATCCCAGAGAGATCCCCTCCCCCACCCAGATATGAGTCAACAGCCACAGGACTGACTTGAGCTTAGGTGTTGGAGAATAGAGTTGCTCCTTTGGAACTCCAAGAAAGTCACTCACTGGAGCTCCTGTTTTCTATTCTGGTTCTTACACTATCTTCATCACTGGACCATCTGAACACCTTCCAGTAATGCATTAAGTATTTTCAGGATATCTAAAAAGTAACCATGAGGAATAGCTGAAACATAATCCTATACAGAGTACAGGCCCTGAATTGTATTGTATTAGCACATACTGTAGGTAATATCTAGAGAGACAAGGAAACAACATGATTGAGGGCTGGATTGTGACATCTTTGCACATACTGATTAGTATCTTATTCCACAAGAAGTCCTACAGAATTCAATGGAATTACCAGGAGTGTAGGGTGCTATTCAAAATCTGAGAGAGGCTATCACAATCTGTCCCCAAGAGAGCAAGACCACTATTATTAGTAAACTTTTCCTTGATGTATCTAACTTACATTTTTTATTTTCTCAATGGAGGGTGGAGAGAGGGGGAAAGACAGCGTGTCATAATTAAAGTTGGCACACAAGTTATGCCTTCCAGTTCATTGTGATAATACAATGAAGAATATATGGTGGCAATGTGTTTAGTTTGGTAAAGCTTCCTCCAGAACACTGGTAACAAGAAGTGGTGATTTGGAAGGCAAAGTAAGGGAATTTGCTTTCATTTTCTTCAATAATGGTACCCTAGAGAAATAAGATAAAATTTAAAAAATCCAAGGATATACTATTTACACAAATTATCAAAAGATAATTCAACTATGTTTTGCTGAAACTGGGTTGATATATTTGCTTTTAGAGTTAGTTGTGTGATAAGTGGCTTTTCTTTTACTTTGCATGTTTGTAGGCTCATTTCTCTAATTTAAACAACTATTTTACTGTACTTTATTTAATTTGCTATTGATGTACATCTGGATAGCAGATGCACCAAGGTGTTTTATAGAAACTTAGTAGCACACTTCAGGTCTATAGTCCCATTCACAATCCCATAAAAAATGACTCACTTCTGTTCAATAAATTATTGCAGATTGGCATTATGCAAAACCTGGAATATCTGATATGTTTTTCTTTTTGTCATAATTGTAGTTATTCCTGTACTCCTTTAGTGTTCTGGTTGTACACTGTATATCTACTGAAAAAGCATTTAACAATCCTAATATATATGTTGTATATCATGATCTGTGGCAATATTTTCAGGGGATACCATTGCAATGTGAGCAGTTTATCAGATGCATTTTAAAGTTATCTAAGGCCTTGATTGATTTACAAATTTAAACTTTTATTCTAGTATTTTTGTCCAGGAGTCCATTATATCCAAGATGACTATCCAATCTCTGATGATCTAATGCTGGAATTTTGCTTTCCATATTAGACATCCAGAGTTTGGTAGCTTTACTTATCACCTTCCATCATATCAATTTCTACAGGCTCTACCCTGTGATAGGCAACTGTTCTCCTCATCATCATGTTGACTGCAACATATTTAAAGATGGTCAACCTAGATTCAGGACTCACTCTTAGAAATTTGATTGCAGATGCAGATGAAAGGTTTCTTCCTGAATAATCTATTAGGTAAACAATAGCATCCTGTCTTCTTAAATAGACTTTAGAGGTCCACCAGTTATATTGTGGATGGAACATCTGTTTGATCTGCTGGCTCCTGGATGAAGTGTGCACTGGGACAGATCTTACCAGGGCTACAGACTAGGCAATATCATGTGCCTAACACTGGAAAAACATGATTGTGGTGGAAGGACCCAAGAAGAAGTTTCATCAGTTTAGAAGCTTCTTCTAATTCTACTGTTTCATGATAAATCTGGGGGGGGGGGGTAGCCATTCTAAAACTGACCTAGTTCAGATGTGAATTTTTATTCAAAAGTACAAACTAAGAAATAATGTCCATTCTCGCAACTGTGAAGTGGCACAAAAGAAGAGAACTGAAGAGATAGAGGGAGAATAATGAGTTGAAGCCAGAAACCCAGTATCTAATCACTTTTTTTAAATGTTCCATTTTGTGAACTGACCATTAGCAAATCCCCCTCTGTTTGCAGTGTTTTCAAAACATACTGGGTTTGAAGAGGCCCCAGCAGCACTGGTAATGGACTATAAACCTGTTTAAGGCCTTTAATGCTGATGCTTGCACCAGAAATATCACATCCCAGAAATCTCTAGTCCAACAGCAACCATTTTGTATAAACCAGAATAAAAGAAAGTTGCACTGAAAGTACAGGGAAGGGGTTCTTAACAAAATTCCTTACAAACCCATGGGTTTCTTTTGACCTACCCATAGCTATTTGCCACTGATTTTAGAGGCCCTAATTGAGTGCCATACACAATTTCTCGCTTTCATGCTGTACATTAAATACATTATGTTTCCAGTTACTGCTCAACAGACAGTCCAATCAGAGTTTTTCTCTGTGAGAGTTCCACAGTATAACTGAATCATTAACTGCACTCATTTGTCTTTCCCCACAGTAAAGAAATCTATAAAAATAAGTTTGGAAAAAAAAAAGTGAAGAATGATGAGAAGAATTTGATTTAAAGAGACTTAAGGAAGGAAATCCAGAGAGTTAGGGCTATCTCTTGACCATAACTCTTCCTTCTCTGCTCAATGTCTCAGAACAATGGGTAATCTTACATATCATAAGGTTGGAAATTCCAATAAATTGACACAATGGTGTAATTATAGATGCAGAGGCATCCATTATCGGAAGCATGCTGTGTATATTATATATATATCAGTGCACTTATTGGTTCCTATGTGTAGTATTTCTGCAGCATTTATATTATATTTTGTTCCAGGTACATAAATAAAACTTGCCAAATTTATCCCTGTGGGTGTAACTGATCCAAGTCCAAGGACATTCTAAAGGAACAGGAAGGATTGAAACTTGGCTTGTTGGGGTTTTATTTGTGACAGCATAGGGAGGTAACAGACCTGGTTTAAAAGATTGTTTAGTGAGAGAAGAACTGTATTAACTGTCTGCTGGCAGCCAGTCCATATGTAGGGATCTCAGAGAGTGACAGAAAGACAGAGTAACCCCTAGCCAGAGACTCTCTCGAGGAGAGGGAAAAGCAGTGGAACACAGAACCCCACCAAGGACCTGACTCCCAAATAAAAGTGGAAAGAAGAGAAAGAGACACCCCCCACACAAACCAATCTTATCCTCTGAGGGTATGGTAAGGGCAGAAGAGGACGACTTGCTCAGAAATTTCATCTACCAGTCTGAGTAACAGCACAAATATTGAAGCTGTAGCGAGTAGAATATATGAGGGTAAGGTGCAATAATGTTAAATAATTGTAGAAAAAGGTAAAAATAAGCTAACACTATATTTTGCTAAATAGCTAATTTGTGAGTGGGGGAAGGGAGGAAAGATACTTACAATAATTGATGTGACGGATATGATGTTACTAATATAATAAAATAATAATCATAATAGTTTCTAACAGAGTATTGGATCCGAAGAGAAAAGAAAATAGTTACACATACTGAACAGTGTAAAAGTGTAAAATTTAAAGAACTGAAATAAAAATTGAGTGAAACCCTGATCACAATGAATTCAGTGAGTGTTCTGCCATTAACTTCAGTGGAACCAGGAGGTTGCCCGTATGCATACTGAGGTCTAGATTTTCAAATGTGGGGTTCCTGGTTTGGGCACAAATAATTGCAATAACAAATTAAGGCTTTATATGTCTAAATATGAGTAAAGGCAATTCAAATAAATCCCTCAGCCCGCGCCGTTTCCCGCCACCGCCATTGGCCTGGAATGGCAAACCACAGCCAGTGGGAGCTGCGACTGGCCAAACCTGCGGACGCTGCAGGTAAACAAACCGTCCTGGCCCACCAGTGGATTTCACTGACAGGCCGCATGCCAAAGATTGCCGATCTCTGCTCTATAGATTTGTTTCAAAGCTATGCTATGCTGAGCTGTTCAGATCAGAGGGTAGTTTGGACACTTGTCTAACAGTACCATCATTATTACACATTGAGCTCATTTTGTTTATATGGTACTGTGCAAATGTATCAGAAAATATGGTCCTCCTTGCACAAGGAATTTATAATCTAATATAGACATAGGCAACATACTTCAAACATATAACACATCAGGTGACTACTCAAGCTTGAAGTGGAACAAATCTCTTGAGCAATAATTGTTGATAGTCCAGATAGAAATGCTTATCTTTTCAGGAGCAGTTTGAAGGAAACTTAGTTTAAAGGGGGTGGCAACTCACATCACTTGGGGCTAATTCACAAAGGGACTTAGACATTTAATTGCCAATTTAGGCACCTAAATCTCAGATTTAGGCACCATTCGTATTTACAAAACCCTTGCTCAGTTGCCGGCTAACACTGTAGGGGATGAAGTTTTTGCAGTAAAAGTTTCCTGGACGCCTATATTTCTACCTCTGGACATGTACACTGCAGCCTCACTTTAGGCTATCAGATATCTAAGCTTCAGTCCAATTCTCAAACTGGGGAAAGAGGTGCTCCTCTGACTAACTTGGCTGCAGGGTCCAATCTGGTGGGCATGCTCGATGCACATCTAACTCCGCAAAAAATAGGCCCATAGATGGGGAGAGGAAGAGGATCTCCTTTTATAACTTTTAGCTCAGTTCAAGCCCCCTATGGCTGATGAGGAGAAGAGATTTGAACAGGGATCTGTGAGGTGCATGTCCAAACCACTGGGCTAGAGGATAATGTGATGTGGGGCTCCCTCAATCTCTGTTACTGAAGATTTCTACTTGGGATAAATAATTAATACTTTAACTATTTAATGTCATGGTTTTGAGAGAGAGAGAGAGACTGACTTTATAGCCTGGAGGTTAGAGTACTCACTCAAGAAGTGGACAACCTAGGAGCCAGTCACCCTGTTGCAATGACTCCTTCATGGTTTATCCAGAGAGGGGCAGGACTTTGGATGCACTCCTCTCCATGGCATATCTCATTGGCTAGCTTAGGCCACTGTGTGCCCAGTGTTCTGATTTTGTGAATCCCACTCTTAGCACCGGTCTCCCTCCATCATTGTATAGGAAGCTGAGCACCCAACTCGGGCTTTGTGAATCTTAGGTATTTTCTAAGTATCTAAAAGAAAGGCACTGCAACATTTAAGTCCGTTTGTGAGTCTAGTCCTTGGTGTCTGAAGAAATTAATAAAATAAAAGAGCTATACTCTGCCTTCAAAATCCATACGTACACTCCCATTGAAGTGCAAAAGCTGTGTGCACCTATCAGATGGCATTATATGGCCCTTCCATAAATCAGACAATACAATAGGTATGGAGTTACAACTTGTTCTGATAAATCATGCTCAATCATTGAATGTGCAGATGTTACAATTCAAAAATCTGGAATGAATTGTGATGGTTGTAACCTTGAGAAGGGAGCGAGTCTCTTTATCTTTCTGCCTTGGAAAGAGACAAATCAGACATTGATAAGGACAAGCTTTAAAAATAAATAAATGTATTTTGCATCAATTTCAACACTATGAAAATGTTTTTTTTAAACAGCTCCCTTTTTTTTTATGACTGTGTGCAATTGGCTGCCCTTCTAAGCCATCTAGAAGGACAAAGTAACCTTACAGCATTTGTTGAGTTGTATGACAGTGAATGCAGGGGGAAAAATCACTAAAGTTATAGATGAGATACACAAATGAGTTTCCCACTTCATTGTGTGCAAGTGATTGTTACAAATATCCACAAACAGCAGATTTCATGAATTCATCTCTTCAGGATATTTCAAAATTAACATTCCAGTCCAAACTAAATGAAATATTAGCTCACAACTCTTGCCCAAGATGTATAGATATATCAACCACTCCCATACTTTATCCTTTGTTGGAACTCAGTAAGAATGGCATTTAAAGTAGGTCATTTGTCCTGGGAAATCCAGGGATGCAATTGACTTGTACTATATTTAAAAATGATTTATCCTCTTAGCTTCATTTAGTCAGAAAAGAGTCTGTGATTTTAAGCAATGTTGTTTATAGTCTTGTCTGAAGTTTCTTGTGATGTTCTTGAATTCATACTCCATTTTAAGAGTGTAAATCCCCTGGACCCTTCAAAATCTGTTGATTTGTCCTGTGTCATGACTTGAGTGTGTATATCTATATCTAGCTATATCTATCTAGCTATGAATGAGTTTTGTATCCTGACACATTATCCTTCATGTACCTTATAAGTTAAACTTTATATAGCAGAACATAAATATTATGAGGGCATTGACTACATCAGGTTATTTCCTCTAATTATGATCTGGAATGAGCAAAGTGGTTTGTATAAATTAAAAACCAACTTGAACTTTCACTACCTCAAGCTTTGACTATAACAGCGTTTAAAAGAGAACTGGATAAATTAATGGTGGTTAAGTCCATTAATGGCTATTAGCCAGGATGGGTAAGGAATGGTGTCCCTAGCCTCTGTTTGTCAGAGGATGGAGATGGATGGCAGGAGAGAGATCACTTGATCATTGCCTGTTAGGTCCACTCTCTCTGGGGCACCTGGCATTGGCCACTGTCAGTAGACAGGATACTGGGCTAGATGGACCTTTGGTCTGACCCGGTACGGCCGTTTTTATGAATTGAACATTTGATCTTATTTATAGAAGTTTGGGCAATGGGAAGTTAAGGAGAAATGCATCAGAGAAGTTTATGGATGCAAAGAATAAGTATCTGAAAACAAATTTGGCAATGGCTGAAGAGGAGGAGAATAATCTCCAAAGAACATTGGGTTTTACCCCACGAATAAATTTGTTAGTCTCTAAGGTGCCACAAGTACTCGTTCTTTTTGCTGATACAGACTAACATGGCTACCACTCTGAAGCATTAGAAGAGGTTCATAGATGATAAAGATGGGGAAAACCAAGGGGAAAAGGGGAGCGGTGGTGGACTGATGAAATGCAGATAGCAATGTGAAACAAGAAAATGACACATAAAGAAAAAAGAAATGAATCCCTTGAATACAAAGCACATTAAATACGAAGAAGCAAAGTGAAATGCTGAGCAGGCAGTGAAGGCCAAAAAGAATGCCTTGAATGACCTGTACCCACTATCCAAACTATCCATAGCTAGCTAGCAAAAACGGTCTGCAGCATTGCAAAAAATGAGATGCAAAGGAAAGGAGAATGGTATTGCAAAATCATTTGTAAATGATGACTATGGGAAGCTGCTAGCAACACCTGAACAAGTAAAGGAGAAATAGAAATAATACTTTCAGAGTCTCTTAAATAAAGCAAGCACCTTTAGGGAAAAGTTGCAACATGTGATCCTAATGCGGTATCCGAGGCTCACATAACAGACAAAAGGTAAGAAATGCAGTGAGATACTGAAGAATGGAAAGGCACAGGACCAAATGAAGTGACAGCAGACCTCTTGAAAGTCTTGGTGAAAGATAAATAAAATGGATGAACTGAGTGGTTAAAGCCTTATGGCAAGATAAGAGAATTCTCAGAGACTATCTTGTCTATCTTGGTCCCAATACATAAGAAGGGAAGCATCCCCTTTGATGTTAAAGTTGAACTGTAGCAGGGATTGGCCCTCAGTCGGATGCTGTTTCTAATATTGATTAACTAAGTCAGCAGGATTTAGGATGGGAAAAGTTGATACGTTGTTATATGCAAATGCGATAGCAATAAATTCATGCTCAGAAGAAGACCTAGAGGAAGGATGAAAATTAACATAACTAAGACTGAGGTCATGTGAAGCAGTAGAGGTGCCAAAGGAAAACTGGGTATAGAGATTATTGGAGCATGACTAAATCAGACGGACCAGTTCAAATACCTAAGCAGCTGGGTCACAGAAGATGGAAAGTTTGAATGTGAGATACATTCCAGACTGGGGTGTGCTGGAAGACTGTGGAATAAAACCTCAGGTGTTGTGTATTACAAGCATTAGCCACTGAGACTAAAAGTCCAGCTGTATAGACCACTGGCACCCTCTGCTATACTGTATGGTCAGAGGAATGGATGATAAAGCGATGGCAGATTCAACACCAACACGTGTTCAAGATGCACTATCTTTGTGCAACTTTTTTATTGTATAAAGGGGCAAATTTTAAAATGAAAACATTAGGATGGAATCAAAGTGCAAATTCCCTGGTCTAGACACATGCAGAGGATAAATAAAGGGGCCCTTGAGAAGATAGCATGACAGGAGAGAGACCTCGAGGAAGTAGTAGATGGATTGCATCAAAGAAGATAGTAAGCAGATGGACCTTTAGTGATCAATGTTTGCACAATAACCCAACCTCAGATGGTGGGATAAGGGGAAGAAGACCGAGTTGGTTTATTTCCCCACTTCTTCCTGTTATTTTTCAATAACACTGCTGGGTTCTGGCCAGGATGGGACCAAAATTAAAAGTGGTTAAATATAGTAAGTGGCTGTTCTAATACTTGTAGCATATGGTTGGGGTGGGGATATGAGGGGGAAATTAAGAATTTATATATTCCCAAATCTACGTAATCATTCAGATTATCTTCATCATCACTACATTTACTGTGTGGGGCAGGGCCATCTTTTTGTTCTGTGTTTGTACAGCACATACTCTAACAGGGTGCTAGTCCATGACTGGGTCTTCTAGATGCTACCACAATACAAATAATACCAATTTGTACTAAATATTTTGTATTTGTGATCATATTTAATAGACAAAGAAGGAGAGGCAGCATGATTTCTGCCCTGGTAGGATTGCCTGTCTCCTCTTGCTTATTTTTCTATTCCAAGTTCACGAGCACATCTCTCATTTTCCTTCTCTTCTTTCTTTTCCATTCTCGGGACACAATGATAAGAACATTGGAAAATTATGGGATGGCCTGAGGGTAGGCATTAATCTAAAGCAGCACAGCACTGAACATTTCTCAAGTTTTCAGTGTTTTCCTGTTGTGTGGTGAAGGCCACTTCTTTATCTCCTAGGGAGGAATAATCTGCTCTTGAACACATCTACTGCCTGATAATATTAATTGCCTACCTACATCCCTGGGCCTTGTGTACTTCACAGCACAATAAGGCCAGATGCTGTAAGCAACCCTCTGCTCCTAAGCAAGAGTCCCTAAATTCTGCAGGGTAATTTATTCAGTCTCCATGAACTACCTTTTTTTCTCATCCCTTCCCCACTTACAAAAAACACGCCTAACTTGTGGAAAATATTCATGAATGTAAAATTAGTCAATTAATTTCAACAGTTATTTTTAATGTGTTTTTTTGTTTGTTTGTTTGTTTTTTTTGGCTATGTTCTCCCGGAGAACCAACTCTACACCTGAGGATCACACAATTTAGTTCAGGTGGCATGGCTCAGAACCATCCCCTCTCTGTGTGCCAGGTAGCTTCAGAAATTCATTGCCCCAGATCCCCAGGCTATGACTGGTACACTGTTCGCAGGCAACCTACCTGGCCAGTTTATCCATGTTGTTCCCCATACTTAGCAGAAATAGGACTCCTGCTCTGGTTTCATGAGCTTCTTCTTGGTTCTATTCAACAATGCAGAGAATGTAGCAGACTTAGGTAGTACTGAGCATGACTAAGGGTGTCAGAATCTGGGCCTGTGAAAATGGTCATGAAGTATAACTTCTCTTATGTTTGTCCCAATTCTGTGTGCTTAATACCAGTATTTTGTTTAATCACTTCTTGCTCAGTTTTGTTTATAACAGTCCTGTTTGTTCCTTTAAGGCACATTAGATCCAATTTAGCCCACAGTGGGGAGGGATAGCTCAGTGGTTTGAGCATTGGCCCTCTTAAACCCAGGGTTATGAGTTCAATCCTTGAGGGGGCCATTTAGGGATTTGGGGCAAAAAGCTGTCTGGGGATTGGTCCTGATTTAAGCAGGGAGTTGGACTAGATGACCTCCTGAAGTCCTTTCCAACATTGATATTCTATGATAAAACATGTTTTACAATAGGCTTGTATAGATAGTACTTACTATCATATCATTTTTTTCTATATTTTTCTTGCACAAAAGACATTGTTACAATGTTATCCATGGCTAGTGAAAAAAGGAATATAATATCCAAACAAAATTTTAAACTGTCTCAGATCTTTCTACAAAAAAGGGAGACATACCAGAAGAAAAATAAATAAAAAATAAAGACACTTTTATTAAACATTAAAAACATCATAAAAATCCATTTTCCTTTCCTTTTCTTTTCTTTATTTTTAATTGATATTTTCAGCTCTATAGACTGTCTAGATCCAAGCTGACTACTGTGTGTCTGGCTCTAAAGGACACAGCAAATAGCATAGCATGTTGATTTCATTGCAGTGGCGGTCTCTATGCAACAAGCAGGGATTTTTCCTTTCATATATCACTCACAACTAGCTGGACTGATTTCACAATGTCATCTCAAAACATAGTCTTAGCATAAAGAAAAGAAGAAAGAAAAATCTATCTTTTGTTGTTTTGATTATTAGCCACATTGAGCCTAGATTTCATTTCCTCTGTCCTACATCACAGGCTCCATGGATAGCAAAGGTTACGTAAATAGGAGAGAAAAATAAATACAGCATTTTCTGCTGTTTTCTGAAAGTTATTTCTATTGTTTATGCACACACAGCACACATATATCACTTTGCTGGTATATCCAGAAATTCATTGATGACTGCATTTTTGTCCCAGTTAAGGTGACACCATAGGCACAATGGCATTTAGGTACCCACCTTCCACTGAAAGTCAATGGGAGTAGGGATCTTAATGCTTATTTGTGCCTTTGAAAATCTCCACCTATATGATTTTTATTTCTCCATTGATGCAGCACAAAGGAATCCGAGCATGACAAAGAATCAAGACCAAGATTTTCAAAAATAGGAGTATAATCCAGACTCCTAAATCCACATTTTGACCCTGACCCCAGAACTGGGGATGCGGGATGCGGAGGGGCCATGCCCCACCCTTTTTAATAAGAGCATAGTTTGGCCATTATCAGCTCCCCCGCCGTGAAGCACAGCCTCTGCCGTCGCTGCTCCATGCATGCATAAGGCTTGCAGTTGAGGTCAATGCCGACCCTTACCCCCAAACTATGCTCATGTTTAAAAGAGGGGGGGCATGGTCCTCTGCTCCCCCAGTTCTGGCACTGGTGGGCCCCCCACTTCTACAAAGCTTTTGGCGCCTTTGCCATTTTAAAAAATATAGAGCATCCAGTAGCTCCCACTGACCAGTACTTTTACAAATTGGGCAGATGCCTCAGCATAGATTCATAGATTCTAGGACTGGAAGGGACCTCGAGAGGTCATCGAGTCCAGTCCCCTGCCCGCATGGCAGGACCAAATACTGTCTAGACCATCCCTGATAGACATTTATCTAACCTACTCTTAAATATCTCCATAGATGGAGATTCCACAACCTCCCTAGGCAATTTATTCCAGTGTTTAACCACCCTGACAGTTAGAAACTTTTTCCTAATGTCCAACCTAGACCTCCCTTGCTGCAGTTTAAGCCCATTGCTTCTTGTTCTATCCTTAGAGGCTAAGGTGAACAAGTTTTCTCCCTCCTCCTTATGACACCCTTTTAGATACCTGAAAACTGCTATCATGTCCCCTCTCAGTCTTCTCTTTTCCAAACTAAACAAATCCAATTCTTTCAGCCTTCCTTCATAGGTCATGTTCTCAAGACCTTTAATCATTCTTGTTGCTCTTCTCTGGACCCTTTCCAATTTCTCCACATCTTTCTTGAAATGCGGTGCCCAGAACTGGACACAATTCTCCAGCTGAGGCCTAACCAGAGCAGAGTAGAGCAGAAGAATGACTTCTCGTGTCTTGCTCACAACACACCTGTTAATGCATCCCAGAATCGTGTTTGCTTTTTTTGCAACAGCATAACACTGTTGACTCATATTTAGCTTGTAGTCCACTATAACCCCTAGATCCCTTTCTGCCGTACTCCTTCCTAGCATGGATTTAGGATCCTGTCTTCAGGCTTCTATTTTTGAAACTCTTGCACCAGTCATATTCAATGTCAATGGTGTTTCCTCACCTTATACAGTATTAACTCAGCTGTGATTGGGTTTACCAACCTCACACTAATGATGAAGGCAGTAAAGTGACCATCTTTTAAAAAGTCAAAAGCAGGACACATGCAGGAGTCCCACCCCTGCTGCTTCTCCTCACAAGGCCCTGCCCCCTGGCCAGACTGGAAGCCAAAGCGGGATTGTGATGGGACGCCTGCCCCACACTGGGCTCTAAGGGGTTAATAGAACTCTAAGGAGGCTGCACAGGAGGCAGCCAATCAGAGAAGGGCTGAAGGGAGCAGCCAAGTAGGGCCAAGCAGGCCCATATAAAAAAACAGCTGCAGGGCAGAGGAGGACAGTTCTCTGCTTGGAGCCCAGGGAGGAAGGACTGCATCTCTGGAGGGCTGAGAGAACTGCCAGCACTCTGGACAGAGCAGTGCTGCTAGCAGGGACGAGGAGAGCAAGAGAGAGCTCCTGGCTGGCTGCTGGGGTTTGCAGGTTGAGATCCTGTGGCAAGGGCAAAGAGGATGCCAGCACCACAAGGAAGCGGCCAGACAGTTTTCTGCAGTAGCCACTAGGGGAAGTGGCTTAACGATGGACTGCAGATCCCCCAGAAGGGGGGTGCATAGTGTGTGGCATGGCCAGAGGGCTATGTCACTGAAGCGGATGCTGCGGTCCTTGAAGAGACATGGGTCCTAGAACGGAGTGACAATGGCGAGGCACTACCAGAAGCAGGCACACTACCATGCAGAGCTAATTCCCAAGACAGCCAACAGGAGATGCCATAGTAATGAGGGAGCACCATTACACGGGTCTTGATGAGAGCCGCCCAAGGAGCCCGGGCCGCTCTGGGGAGCTCAGACTCTCCACCTGCCCTCAGCAGATGGCCCGAGAGCAACCCCTGCTCATGTTCCTGCCTCCAGATATGTTGATCTTCAGGACATGCTTCTTTGTAATTACATTGTAAGCCCTGTGGGGCAAAGACTAGATCTTCTTGTGTATTTGACATCCCCTAGTATGAGTGAGTCCTGATTCTGATTGAGGGCTTTAAGTGCTACAAGAATACAAATAATATTACTATTGTTACTAATAATAATTAAAATAAACTGTGGGGAGCGTTCAGTGGATGGGAGTAGGTGAAGGAAGAGACTTAGTTTTGGAGCCACATCGTCGTTGGTTTTTTTTAGTTTTGGATGTTGGTCTGATTTTTTGAATAGTATTGATTTTTATTTACATATTATGTTTGTGCACCTAGAACTCAATGTGTGCATTTTTAATAAACAGGAATAAAAAGTTAATATCTGTGATAGGAGTCAGCACTTAATAAAGAAAAAAGTTCCTCTCTATTTAATGAGTTTGTTCTAAATAATGGTCATTTTCATTACGGTGAGGCTTGCTCAGCCCATGGCCTCAATTCGACAAGGTACTTAGGCATATAAGAAGTCCCACCCATAGACTACTCACTTGCTTAAAGTTGCATGTATTTAAGCATCTTGCTGAAGTGGGACCCAAAACACCAATTTTGTTCTTTAAAAAAATTATGCATAGTGTAAAAATACCTGCTTATTTATGACAAGTGAACCCTTTGCTTCCTAGCTGCATGAAGTTCTTGGTGAATGTATCTTTGCTGGAGTAGTCAAAAGGAATGGCAAAGTTTGCCTTGCAGCTATTGCTGCTGACTCAGATACATGGAGAGCACTGTGTGGCATCTCTATGAGCCTCTTCCACATCTCCTCCTCCAATCTGTTTTAACAAATCCTGGGTAGGGGCAGGGCAGGTAGAATGAAAAGCTGGATGTTCACAGTTGACCCTCCTAAGGGAGGCAAGGGAATGGATCCAAGCACACCTTCCCCATCTCCCGACCAGTTTTGGCTAATAGAAGAAAAATTGCAGGGAGGAGGGCAGCCCCTAAACCAAAGGAATCGAAGCTGGCAGGAACAGACACAGCAGCAAGTTCTGCAGTAGGGACGACTGGATAGTGATGATGCCATCAGGCTGTTTTCTACAATTTTCATTAGCTATTCCCTCACCTGTACTGTTTGCTCCAACTCCCTCCAGACTCCTCCATCAGTCTCTCTTCACCTTAACCTCAGTCTACTTCCATTCACTCCTCCTCATCCTGTGCCATATTCCCTGTTATTCCCCTCCCTTCCATAGACCATCTCCATTCCCTTTAGAAAATCCCCTCTTAATCCCTCCCCCCAAAATCACAAAATTAACATGACATTTGCAAAAGGTCACTCTTTTTGTATGTTCTATCCCTTTCCCACACCCTTTTTCGGTCTTGTTTATGTGCACTGTAAGATGTTTGGGGCAGGTACTATTACGCTGCTTTATAGTGTCCAGCACACAAAAGTTTAGTTCTTGTTTGCACCCTGGACACTACCTTAATACAAATAATTACTAATAACTAAAACAAACAATCCAGGATCTGTGTGTGTGTGTGTGTGACGTGGTGGTGGAGAAAGGGGGTTGGAATTGGGGTGTGAATCAGAAGAGAGAGAGTTGGAAGGCTTTTCTTTTTTAAGTAACTGATTTTCCTGCTAATACATACATCCCAATGAGATGCAGTACTTTACTGTCAGAATAGATGTAGAAGAATAATTCAGAAAAAAGGGTGTTAATGTTTTTTTCTTAGAATAGAAAAGCTTAAAATGAACTCATTATAGGCCTCTATATTGCACATAAACTGATCAAAGTTCTGTCATAGTTTTGCAAAAGTCCAGATTTCCAATGCACTTAGACAGCTACTACAGAGCAAAGCTCTGCAGAGACGTCAAACATCTAATCCCTCTGCAAACCTTTAAGAGCAATGTCTCTTTGCACCGTTTAGTGCTGAGCATCAGTTTTCCTAGCCCCTGACTAAAGGTAAACCTTAACAATCCACTTATAAATGAGTGAAAAATAGTAATTTATTGGGTTGTTGGTGAAAAGTAATATAAAAAAAATCAATGTAGAAAACGATCTTGTCTGTATCTAACCTGCAAAATTTCCACAACTGTAATTTCCCTGGTGGGAAATCTATTTCATTGGGAAAATATTACTATATATGTTGGCTACTCTTCCATGAATTATAACCAAACTTTTGCATAACATTCTGGCATTTTACATAAATAACAACCTATAGCAATGGATCAAATATATGACATTAAAAAAACAAAACAAAAAACATAAAAAACAACCCCTGCAATGTTACTCCCTCATGCCATTAACCTTACTCTATCCTTGTTGTTGAAATGAATGGATGCACTGCAGTATACAGTTAGTCCTGCAGAGGAGGTTATTTTTTTCAACTAAATACAATGATTTTTTTTTATTTTACAAATTTAAATGATAATCCTAAATGATATACAGAATCACTATCTTCCCATAAATACTGGTCTAAATATAAACTTTTAAAGCCACTAGTTCTCTTGCTAAGCATTTCTCCTTATTTCAGAAATTGCTTTCCTTTGCAAAAGAGGAATGTGGAGTTCGCTTGGAGAAAATATATGTCTTGGGGGTATTTTATAATGAATGACTTGCCTTTCTATCTGGAAGTGCTTATACTATATTGAGAAATGGATATACATAGGGTGGTTACCAGCAGTTCACTTTGTCGTAATTTCTAAAATGGAGCTTCCCGTGTTTCAGATAACAATTGATTTTTTAAAATAGTATTCCCTTACCTATACAACTTGTTTTATATTGGGTCCCCCCCAGATGCTTAATTACCTTTTTGCAATAGTACACAGAATTGAATATACAGTGGCTAGATATGTGGTTTCCAGTATCCATTAATGTCTGCAGGGGTAAAAAAAGATACTGAACTTATATGCTCTTTATTGCAGACATAGTAACTAAGAGATAATCATTCTCAGTGGTGAAATTAAGGTCTCACTTTCAATAAATGGATATTCATACCATTGGATAGGAAACTATGTTAAAACAATATTGAGGATTTGGCTTTATCCATTGAAGTCAGAAAACCGAGACTTGTGACTTAAAGTTTATCTGTATGAATATCCTGTTGTGCCTAAGTATTGCATATCACACAATACTGTACTGTGTGGAACAGATTCAGTTTTCTTCTGAAGCCCCTTTCAGAGAGAGGATATAAAAACCTCAATGACTAGACATAATCACCAAAATTCAAACCAAAATTTTAAACCTTTACTCTGATTCTTCTAGCATGTATGGGTTTAAGATTCTGTAGAAACTCATTAATGTAATGGCTGTATCCTATAATCCCTATATATACAAATCTCCTATGGATTCCAATTGGAATTATTCATACAAAATTATTTCATACAGCTCTATTCCCCCTATGCTATGTAGTCATTTACTCCCTCTAACATCAGTTGGAGTTAACTTTGCATATGGAGGTTAAAAGTTTAGGGTCCAATTTTGCCATCAAGTATGTGACACAAATCTGGCTTATATATAAATAAGCCATTTAATTCTTGAAAGTTTACTCAGTGTGGGTAACTGTAATGAGGCAGTGAGGTCCCCCGCTGCCCGGGATAAGCCCCTCTGGACGCCAGAGTGGGGGAGGCCAGGGAGCTCCGAGCCCGCCTCCCAGAGGGTCAGGGACAGGACAGGAAGTAGAAAAGCATGGGGCCAGAGCTCACTCAGGGACATTAGTAGTGTACAACATCTATCTATTTATATTAGTTGTGTAAACATTAATATAATATATATATATATATATATATATTAATGTATACATATTATATTAATGTATACACTACTAATATAAATAGATGAATACATGCTGATGAAGATTAAATATATATATATATGTTGATGTAGTGCTAGTATATGCATAATAAACACACATTGTATAATCAGAAAAAATATACAGTACATATATTAGTGAAAACCATTTGAAAATCTCTACAGTGGTACTGCATTCTTAGCATGAAACACCAAAGCAGAGCTATCCCTTCTGAACCAAATCTCAAACACAAGGATACAGATTTACATTCAGTCATGCTACAAACCCTTCAAATGAAAATAAAGTTGATGACTTAAATCCCCCCGGACTACTAGAGGCAGCTTTTTGGTAATATTTCTGACACCAGTTCTATTGTTTTTTTTTCTTTCTTATAATGCACTGACCTAGATCTGTTGGTATAATTTTTCAGCTTCTAATACTGATAATATTGCTTTTAGACAGTGTTTTCAGGGCCCTTTAGAGATGAATTCTTCAAAGCTGTGGCTTAATCCATTCTTTATTAGCTTCTGTAAAGTGATTATTTCTTCAGGGCTGGATGGAAGTACTTAAAGGAAATGAGCATTCTGTTAGCAAACATTGCTGCTCCGCTTCCAAAGTATTTGCTGGAATTTTAGCATTTTAGAGTTGAGTGATGAGGATATAAAACAAAAGAAGAAACGAATAGAAAAGTTTCTTATATTAACAATGTTGATTCTCTGGTATTTTTTCACCAAAGCCCCAGCGTGACAGGTGTTCAGAGACTGATGGTCTGTGACGGGCATTCTTGAGGTCACTGGAGCTGATACTGCTGTTGAGATGTCAATTTTTTTAGTTCAAAATGAAAAATAGTCATGTGTGTGTGTAGGGGTTTATTTCACTCCTATTGCAGACAGAGTGCTGCTATGGGAAAGGAAGTCACATCGCAATGTAGTTTATCTTTGCAATATCTGATGCATTGCTTGCAAACAATGATATAAATCCGGTTTATAAGCATATAAATCAGATTGTAATTAGAAGATGTAATATAAGGCAATCTCCTCAGCTGATATACATTGGCATAGCTCCATTAACTCCACAGGAACTATGCTGATTTACTTCAATCAAGGATCTAGTCTGTAGCGATGGTTATTTAAGGCATAATTACAGAAAATGAGTAACACCTGCTAGCATGTTGGCTGATCAGGTAAACCTACAGGTGCCTTTATGCCAATTTTCAAGCACTCACCCACTTTAAAGTGATATGAAGCTCTATGGTGACAGTAGATGCTCCAGGAGGCATTTTGCTTTCAGGGCTTGCAATATTTACCCCCTCTGTAACTCTTCAGTGCGTAATGGCAGATGAGTCCATGGTCGGTCTCCTCTCTACCCCTGTTTGGATGATTGCAGTCACTAATGGTGCTAGACTATGCCGTCTTTGTGATAAAGTGAGCATAGGGACTGTGATTGTGACTGACCTCAGAATTTGGGGGAAATGCAAGATGGCTTCTTGTATCACCCTACCCCCACCTCATTGTGTATCCATGCAGTGGCCAGGCACAATCTCTGGCCAATAATATTTGTAAAACTTGCACACAATTGAGCCCACAAATTAGGGCCAGATTCTACCACTTCCTAATGTGAGTATGGATGGCAGAATTGTGGTGCTGTGGTGTCTAATTTACAAATATTTGGGAAGGATGATCATGTAGTTAAGTCACTGGCCTGGGACTCAGACTCTCTGTTCTCAGTTCCCTGCTCTGCCACAGACTTCCTATGTGACCTTGACCATGTTTCTCAGTCTCTCTCCACCTTAGTTCTCCATCTGTAAAATGGGACTCATAATGCTTCCTCTCTCCTCTTTGTCTGTCTTGTCCAGTTAGATTGTAAGCTGTCTGAGGCCAAGACTGTTTCTTGCTATGCGTTTGTACAGTGCCTAGTGCACCGAGGCTCCAATTTCAAGTTGGGCATCTAGCTGCTACTGTAATACAAAAAATAAGAAAATATTGTTCATTCAGTTTGCAGGCTCTAAAATATGAGACTGTTTGTTTAAAAAAAAAATACAGACCATAGTATGAGCATCACCCGAATCACAACAAGGAGAGGAAAATGATCCATAACTCAGTTTCCCTATTTTTATTTTTGTTCCATGTGTGTGTTTTATAGATCATACTCCAACAAGAGACTAAACATCAGGCCTGAAATGAACTTCTCTTTTATCAGTTTGGCACCAGTTGTGACTCCATCAACTTCAGTGCAGTTACTGTTGATTTACACTGATGTGAGAGGGAAACAAGACCCATGATGTCTAAAACTGCCCTTTTATTCTCTCATATGTTTCTCTTTTCTTTGAGTACATGCCTCTTTTTTTATTTGCTTTGTGTTTTTTTTAGCTTTGAAAATGTAAATATACACCACTACCCCGATATAATGCTGTCCTCGGGAGCCAAAAAATCTTACCGCGTTATAGGTGAAACCGTGTTGTATCGAACTTGCTTTGATCCGCCGGAGTGTGCAGCACCCCCCCCCCCAGCACTGCTTTACCGCGTTATATCCGAATTCGTGTTACATTGGGTCGCGTTATATCGGGGTAGAGTACCTACTTTGTACCCAACAGTTTTGGTCTACATTATTATGGTACAGCATTCTGTGTGCTTTGATGCTGCTTCATAGAACTGGGTCAGGGAAACCTCATTGTTCCTTCCAAACACAGTGGATGAAACTGAAAGAAAAAAACAATCTGTTTAGGCATTTTCAATAAAAAATATGGGGAGGGGGAAATGTTGAAAATTGTCATTTCCCCTGGAAAATGCTGTTTTGACAAGAACCTTTTTTTTTATCAAAAATTTTTGACTAGCAACATGATGCAACTGCAAAAAAGGCTAATGTGATTCTGGGGTGTATTAACAGGAGAGTTGTTGGTAAGACATGGGAGGTAACTGCTCTACTGTACTCAGCACTGGTCAAGCCTCAGTTCTGGGGCCATACTTTAAGAAAGATGTGGACAATTGGAGAGTTTCTAGAGAATAGCAACAAAAATGATGAAAGGTTTAGAAAACCTATCTGAGGAAGGGTTAAAAAAAAACTGGGCATGTTCAGTCTTGAGTAAAGAAGACTGAAAGGGGAACTGATAAGTCTTAAAATATGTTAGGGGCTGTCAAAAAGATGATGTGACCAATTGTTCTCCATGTCCACTGAATGTAAGGCAAGAAGCAATGGTGGCGGGTATCATAAACTGGGGGAGGCTATGCCTCCCCAAACAGCCCAATGTGGCCCCGCCTACGCTCTGCACTGAGGCCCCTCCTGCTTGCCCTTCTCCCTTAACCCCAGCCCAGGCAGGAAGCTTGTCTTTCGGGAAGCGTGCTGGGGTTGATGCTAGGGTGGCTGGGAGTTCGGATGGCTGGGGCTGCCCAGTGCTCCGGGGCCATGGGGACTGCCGGTGCTGGGGCCTGCTTGCCCTGTGCTCTGGGGGCACTGGGACTGGGAGCTGGCCACCCGGCACTGGGGCGGGGCGGGGCTGGGCTGGAGGCTGCGGGGAGGGCTCTGGGAACCGATGGGGGGAAGGCGGGCGGGAGGGGCGGGCCTGGCTGGAGGCTAGTCTCCCCAAACCGGAGGTTCACCCGCCATCCATTAATCTGCAGCAAGGGAAATTTAGGTTAGATATAAGGAAAAACTTTCAAACTATAAGGATAGTCAAGTACTGAAATACACTTCCAAGGTCAGTTGTGGAGTGCCCATCATACTGGAGGTTTTTAAGAACATGTTAGACAAAAACCTGTGAGGGACGATCTAGGTATACTGAGTTTTGACTCAGCATGGAAGATGGACTGCACAACCTCTCGAGCTCACAGTCAGCCCTAGGTTTCTATGATTTTATAATACCAACAACTCCAGCAATGGAATAAGGAGCAGGGAGTCTATCTGATGTCTGCAGTGGGCATTCTTGGAGAGGAATTAATTTTGGGAATACTTTTGAGCGGTCCCTCGTTCCCCCCAAAATACAGAGGTGAGTGGTATATTTTGAATCTGCATTTTACATATAGGGGCTTCTAAGAGTCATAGAGTTTAAGGTCAGAAGAGACCACCAGATCATCTAGTCTGATCTTCTGTATATCACAGACCACCAATGCCATCCAGAATTCACAAACTAAATCCAAAATTAGACTAATGCATTGTAGCCCACAGGAGACTAGACAATTGTGTGCCACGGGGAAAAAATAGGAGGGACCAAGGTGCACCAAGCCTGAGGCTCCCTTATTAGTAGGGAAATGATTAAGTGAGGAGACCTGATAATCCTGACCTAAACCCATACATTGCAGAGGAAAGTGAAAAAATCTTAAGGTCGCTGCCAATCTGACCTGGGGGAAAATTCGTTCCCGACCCCACATATGGTGATCAACTTATCAGTATCAGTGGTGAAAGGGCTGTACCCTGATTTAACACAATTTTATAACACAAGCTTTGTTCCTCTCCTGGAGAAAAGAGAAATAATCCCCTTTAGTGTACTGTTCATGTAGGAGGCAATGGGGTATGTGCTCTGACTTACTGAGAAATGCTGACTGTAAGGAGTTGAAAAGCAGAATCTCACCAAAGGGTACAGAGACTTACAAAACTGTATTGAAGCTAGACAAACTTTTGATCCATTGATCAAAGTGCTTATGGTTCCTATTTCAAGGTGAAACAATAATAAATAGAAAGGACACTTAATCTGGAGCATAAGCATTTTTTAAAATTATCTATATTAATTTTTTTAAAGGAAAAGTCGATGTAAAGCAACTGACTCTTGCAAACTCTTATTAATGAATCCTTCCGGCCTGCTGTATTTCACATGTGTAAGGAAGAGTCAAGCACACAGTCAAGACATTCATTTTCATGAGAGAAAATACGAGGGCCACAGGACTGTATTTAGAGATACTTGAGAAACCATCTTTTTCAAAAATGGGCACAAATAGTGTTTCTTAAGGAGCAGCTAGTTTTGCTGTGCTGCAGGGAAATTTTGACTTTGGATGAGATATCAGAATTCTATATGCCTGACTAAGGCCTTGGCTACACTTGCGGATTCACAGCGCTGCCGCGGCAGCGCTATAAAGCGAGAGTGTAGTCGTGCCGCCAGCGCTGCGAGAGCTCTCTCGCAGCACTGCAAGTACTCCACCTCTCTGAGGGGAATAGCTTGCAGCACTGCGAGAGAGCGTGCAGCGCTGCAGGCGTTGATTACACTGGCGCTTTACAGCGCTGCACTCGCTGCGCTCAGGGGGGGTGTTTTTTCACACCCCTGAGCGCAGCAAGTGCAGCACTGTGAATTGCCAGTGTAGCCACGGCCTAATAGAGGCTACAACTCATCAGGTGGTCAACTTTTTCAGTTTCATGAGGGATGAAGCCACTGTCTTAGTTGTTCAGAAGCAGGTGTTTGCCTGGATACAGAATTGGCAGTCTAGCTGGGATGGCTGTGCTCCCTCTATATTTGAGACTACGCATGATAAAAGTAATACTTTGTGCTCATATATTGTAACAAGCTGTCTCTGCAGTAGTTCCTTAAAACTCAGTTTGGGGAAGTGGTTACTACTGGAATATTTAATTTCATGTACACTATAGAAAGACAGGGTGACCTGGTGATTACAAGAGGGGACTGGCAGTTGGACTAAAGAGATGCTATTCCCAACTCTGGCAGTGATATTTGATATTTCCTTGGGAAATTCATTTTAGTGCTATTTGCCTCAATTTTTCTATTTGTTGTGCTATTCTACAACCTTAAAATATCAGCAGCCCTGCAGGATGAATTCTACTCAATATCACTGAGTACCTGTTTGTTTAAAGAAGAAGACATACTTCTCCTGAAGGACAGGTTCAATTTTAAGGCTCTAAAATGGCTGTAGTCATATTTACCTGGCTCCTAAGCAAACAACACATTAATTAATAAGGAATCACCTGTGACTGTAAGATAGTGTTGGGAACGGCCTAGAGCTGCTAAAGGAAAAATGGGGCGCTCCCAGAGGCAGCAGTCTGACATCTACACATGCAGTTGATCCCCATGTGTGCCTGGCAAGGGATTCATGAGCTGGGGGGATGGAGCCCTCATCTCCTCAATTCCACTTTCGGGTGCATTCAATATGGGTTACCGAATGGGGTGAGGAGGCTTTCTTGTGCACTCTCCCTGTCTGCATGTTGGTTTACAACCAGCCACCATCTGGCTCTAATATTCATAGGGTGCTTTGATATCTACATATGAAACAGATATTGTTACATATGTGCAAGTTATTATTTAGTAGCATCATCTCTAATTTATTATTTTGTAAATATTTTTTTTTCTGGAGAACGGAAGAATATTATAAAATAAGTGTATATTTTGGTAAGAAGATATGAGCTGGCTGTTTAAGACTTTATTGAAAATCAACTGTGATTAATACAAGTTGAAAATGACCAGTGTTATGCCAACTATATGCTGAAGCAGCCTAGTTTTGCCTCAGACGGTAGTTTCCATAAAGCAAAACAGAGGACAGACTCCAAAGAGAAACTGCTGAGCTTCAGTTCATTTGCAAGTTTGACACCATCAGATCAGGATTAAACAAAGACTGTGAATGGCTAGCCAACTACAGAAGCAGTTTCTCCTCCCTTGGTGTTCACACCTCAACTGCTAGCAGAGGACCTCACCCTCCCTGATTGAACTAACCTCGTTATCTCCAGACTGATTCTTGCCTGCATATTTATACCTGCATCTGGAAATTTCCATTACATGCATCTGACTAAGTGGGTATTCACTCATGAAAGCTTATGCTCCAATACATCTGTTAGTCTTAAAGGTGCCACAGGACTCTCTGTTGCTTTTTACAGATCCAGACTAACATGACTACCCCTCTGATAAAGGACAGAACAGACCCCTCTGTTTCCACTTGTTACACTATTGTAATAATGTAACCAAGTTATGCCTTGTGAGGTCTCATTGAAAAACTCATAATTTGCTCATCTATAGTATCATGGCAAAATGCACTTTGCAGCGGTATATGTGAAGTTATAAACTAAGTATGTTTTCCAGGTTTCAGAGTAACAGCCGTGTTAGTCTGTATCCGCAAAAAGAACAGGAGTACTTGTGGCATCTTAGAGACTAACAAATTTATTAGAGCATAAGCTTTCGTGGACGAAGAAGTGGGCTGTAGTCCACGAAAGCTTATGCTCTAATAAATTTGTTAGTCTCTAAGGTGCCACAAGCACTCCTATGTTTTCCAGATAAGTGTGGGGAGTGGCCAAACCAGTTCCTGAGAGACAAAAGGCAGGCTATCTCAGCCAGGTGTAAACAAGGCTGATGGGCCATTACCTGCTAAGTGGCCATTCTTTGGCAGGAAAGGGGTCAGGGCAAAAATCTACATTTTAGCATGTTAAAGAATGTAAAAGAAACAGCGTGGAGTTTCTTTCCACACAGACTGCCTGTCACCTTGGTCTGAGCTGGAAATGTTTTTCAAGAGGGAACTGAAACTATAAAAAGAATGGGAAAACACCCCAAGGGACTCCTCTTTCTCTCCCTGCCCGTCAATTCTCTGCACCCGAAAAGACAAAGAAAGCAGCAGTGGACTCTGGGGCAGGAATCCTGACCTAAAGAGTTTAGTGAGTAAGACTGCTGAAAGCATGTGGTGAGAAAATTTTGCTTTGAATCTAATATAGTATGTTAAATTAGGCACCAGTAAGTGTTTTATCTTTATTTTTCTTGTAAACATTTCGGACTTGTGTGCCTCATTTCTTCTATTCACTTAAAATCTATCTCTTGTTCAATTTGAAGTGTCTGGGTAACTCCATTTGGGCTAACAGTTTTTGTGCATATTATTCTCTTAGAGTAATAATGGATTTGATATATCTGTAGTGTCCTGGGGGGAAATACAGGGCTGGGAATGTGTTGGGGTCACCCCGTGGTAATCTTTAAGGCTGGTAAGAGCCAAGGTGTGGCTGTCTGGCTGCAGCGCCCACAGACATAGCTGGGAGTGACTTACATGCTGGAGTCTCTTTGTGAGTAGTCCAGGTTGGAGGCTTGCAAAGGGCATTCCAGGTTACAGGGTGGGGGTGACACAGCTACTCATAGATCTGGGGATTGTACCCTGATATGTTACAATGAGATAAGAGCAGAGCCCAGGCTATTCGAGACAAGTACTTTAACAAAACTAGTTGGATTTTAAAGTGCACCTCTTCCACCCCAAATTCTAAAGTTTGTTTGTGGACTAAAAATTTTTTTTAATGTGAGTGAATTGAATTTTTGTAGCTATCAGTGCATCTTGAGAGTTTGGGAAATTCGTACATTGAGAAAGCTTGTCCTTTGGAGAACGTACTCTATGTAAAAGAGAAAAGGGTTAGACTGGCATCTTGTCCAATCTTGATTTGTAAATTAATGGTAGTAGTACATATATTCTGTAGCATACTTTCATCTTCACCAAGATTTGTTTCCTCCCTTCAGTTGTTCTGCACACTCAGATTCATTTTGATTGGTGCTATCATCCTTTACCTGAAACATTACTGTGAATGTATATTGAAAATATAGCACCTTGATATTGGAAGTACTACTCTATCAGTGACATTTTGCTGAGGTACCTAATATGAGTGTGAAATAAATTTGGCATTGCAGCTCAGAGCATAACAAAGTTTTGCAAAACTATTAGCCTTCCTTTTTACCCATGAAATCTTGGGAGCTCATGTTTGATACAAATGGTTCACAATTTTGATGAACGTGTTCTCCAGAGCTCACAAATTTATTACTATTGTTTAACCAGCATGCTTGGTCTAACTTGTCAGATTGAATATCTAGGAACATTAAGTTGTTACAAAGTGAGCTCTAAAAAAGAAAGAAAAAGTTGTACCACTAAGCCAGCAGAATGTTGCAACAGCATAAAACAAGGAATTGTTTAATGAAGATATATTTAAACAAATATAAGAGATTCTAAGACAGAGACTATGACAATGGGTATAAAAACTGCAGAAAAACGTGTGCAAATTCAAAATGCAACATGGAACAGAATGGCCTCATTCTCAAAATTGAGTCCCTGTCTTTTTATGTATTATAAATACTTTTGCTGAGCTATTTGAACTTAATACAAGGAATAATGATGAAATACATGTCGAATTTCCAGGTACCAACAGTAAAATTTCTGGTGAATTACGTCGTACCAAAAGTCTGCGTAACTCAGCACAGGCAAATAATTCAAGCGTCTCAAATGTTCATCTACTTTGTTCTTCTTCTGCCTTTTTTTTTTATCGCATTACAAATAAATTGAGAAATCTTGTGGTTTCTGGTGGAGAGTCCCTAAATGTTTCATATGCCTTCCAAAAAACAGGATTAAGCTCAGCTACAAAGAAGGAAGAAAATTAATGAAAGCCTCCCTGTTATTTTATCAATAGGATTAAAAATATTCCACATTTTCATTTACACAGGGGATAAATTGGATTCAAAAGTATTTTTCTATGTGGTTTAAGCTTTGCAAAGCAAACACAACTTGGGAAACAACAGAGTCTAATAGAATAACGCTGGATTTTCTCTGATACCTTTTCCACTCAGCTTCTCCGGAACAACTTGTTCAGTTCTGGGAGAACACTTCATCCAGTTCTCGGGATCAAAAAAATGTTACATCGTTTTCCTGAATTAAATCTGAGAAATGGTTTGGTAGTGGCTGGTTAATTACTGTGTTCTAAACAGGTACAATTTTCCTCTGGATCTGCTCACTCTGGAATTCAGTTTTGCTATGTGTTTGTCAGTGGAGTGTGCTTCAGACATCAATGTGCCTTTTCATCTCCCGGGATATCCTTTCTAAAACCTTCCACAAAGGAAGGTCGCTCCAAGAGGAAGTGGAGCTTACTCCATGAAGCATCCATTCAGAAGAAATCAACATAAATGCCAGTTCTACAAACACTTCCATCTTATTGGAGTCAGTGTACAAATCATATGAATAACATTACTCATGTACATAGGGAGTCATGTACAGGGAGACTTTGACAAACCAGTGAAGTGCTTGAAACCACTATGGCTTATTGTTAAAAAGCAACCTAGTCAGCAGGCTGTAAAATGGCCATGCAGCTTGACCAAGGCAGGAGGGGAGAGGGTTTTGGGTGCCACAGAAAGGGGGGCAGCTTGACCCCGCGTCCTTCCTGATAAGAATTGTGTTGAAGTTGCTGATACATGCATTTTAAAAGAGCAGGAATATCTATTGGGGTATCAGAGCTGCAGACTCTGGAAAAACCCTCACCTGGTTATCAATAATCAGAAGGAACCTCCACCTTGAAACTGCTTACTTAACAAGGTTTCTTTAAGGGACATGTCATTCTATTACTAGTGTATAAATAAGAGGGAAAAGCTTGAGATAGGGGGACTCGTTTGGGGACTCTTCGGGACTGGTCTCTCCCTCTGGATGCATCTTGTGTTCCCGAGCAGCAGATGGGCTGCCACTGTGCCACTCGAAAGCCACATTCAGCCTTGGTAATTATCAAGGGTTGGGGGTGTTTTACTAATCTTGTTAAAGACGTGTGTAAGTGCTTGAGTCTAAGTAAAGTTAACTTTAAGTGAAAGCACTTTTGTGTGGTCCTGTTTGCGCCAGCCATCTATCGGTCGGACGGCCGTGTCTCCCCTGATTTATTTCCTGACACCTCCTCCCACAGAGTAAAAGTTACCAAGAGCTTTGGGTTGAAAGAACCCCAGGTAACAGTCATGGGTTATAGATATTTCTGCATCATTGAATTGTTTCTTTTGGGGCACTTTCATTCCTATGGAAAAAAATCTAAGACTGAATACACTCTGCCTTTGCATTGCTTCTGCAACATCAAGAAGACATAAAATTAGCATACTCAGGCAATTGAAAGGTTTGTGGCTGCTTTGCATTGTTGGAGTAGTGCAAAACAGCCTAATGTCTTGGTGCCTGGGGCTCTTAATTTATACCTTTCATTTCTTTAGTGCTCAACAGATTGAAAAAACAATTAATACTATTAATATTAGTACTTTATTTGATTGATTTTTTTCCATCCAGCTGTCAAATTCAGCAAAATAATATGTCAAATACATTATTTATGGAAAAATGGTAGCATTGTAGAGTTGATCAAATACAGCTCAAACCGCCTCTTTTAAAAAACAAATTAGTGTTTCTTTGAAATGTTATAATATAGAGATGTGACTATAAGATACAAATTAATACACACATAAATATGATTGAGATTGTCTATATCAGGTATCGGCAACCTTTGGCACACAGCCCATCAGGGAAATGCACTGGCGGGCCGGGACTGTTTGTTTACCTGCAGCGTCCGCAGATTTGGCTGATCGCAGTTCCCATGGCCGCGGTTCACCATTTCAGGCCAATGGGGGCTGCGGGAAGCAGCGCGGGCCGAGGGATGTGCTGGCTGCTGCTTCCCGCAGCCCCCATTGGCCTGGAACCACAGCCAGTGGAAGCTGTGATTGGCTGAACCTACAGACGCTGCAGGTAAACTAACTGTCCCGACCCGCCAGTGGATTTCCCTGATGGGCCATGTGCCAAATGTTGCCGATCCCTGGTCTGTGACCTCCACAAACCACATTTAACTTCCCTAATTTCAGTGCTCACAATACCATGGTCATCACGTGCCAGTTTTACGAGAACCATTCACATGTGCTTTCTAAACAGCAACCCAGTAAAAGAAAGATCTACCTATATGTCTCTCAGTGGCTCGCTGTATTGAGTTTCCAGTAATTGTTCAGATGATTTCACTGACCTGTTTTTAATGTAACTGAGCCCTTTCAGTTTGTGGATACCCCACAGCTACCTGTGGGTTATTTTCAGATCCCATTCAATAGCTCTGTCTGTTCAATGTCAACAGTATAAAATGAGTTCCACTGAGCTGAGCAGCCTAAAAGCTCTAAACACAGGTATATAAGCTTCTTTACAGAAGCTCTTTTAAATGTACAGCTGGTTTACAAAGGAGCTAACAATTTAACCCTGACCAGTTTCATGTACCAGGTAAAAATACTGCTTATACTAATCAGCTTGGTTCCTGTGACATGTAAAATAGTGGAAACCACAGGAAAGGGCAAGTTAGAAAAGAAGTTAGAATCATTTAAATAAGAGGAAGAACATGCATAACTAACCTTCCTGATGTTTGGATAAGAGTGATAATGGCCGTTCATATGGCATAATTTATTTTAATTATCAGAAAGTCATTAATAAAGTTCCGTATGACAGAATCCTGTATAATTTGCTAGTTAAGTATCAGGGACCCAGAACAGTTCACAGGAATGGATGAAGACCTAGTTCTGAAGTACAAAAATTGGAGCACTTGTTACTAAGTCCTGCTACAGGATTAGTGTTGATGATTCATTAGGTAGCACTCTTTCATCTGAGTAAACTGAATCACTAACAGCAAAATAGTGTTAGGTAGGGGCACTTTGCTGCCTGTGCTGGATGAGATGTAAAAATGTATGCCAGTGGTGGTCACAAAATATCCAGTGGCACTTATCAGAGTAATGGTGTTAACCTTGCTGCTGAACTCAATTTAAATGTGAGTGCCTTTATTCTGCCTACCTAAAATCCCCTTCCCTTCCAGTTGCAATTAAACTGTTCCTGATTCTGCTCTTAGCTTGTAAATAGCTACCACCTTTAACCCCAGAGGTGGATTGTGACACACATGTAGGTGATTTTAAATAATTATTAATCCTCTATCTGGATCTGCCACTTGCATGGTGTTTCTGTACAATATATTGGGATGTATATTTCATCCTAGGGGGCTGTCTGGATAGCGGAGCCTACCTGCTTAGGGCAGGAAGGAGGAGGCTCTTCTTAACAGTCTCCGAACAGCTTCCATTTAATGTCAGAGCCATTAAGGCTAATGGCTCTAGGCCCTTATCCTGAGCAACACACAAACCAATTTCACCAGGTGGGTCGGGGCCCAGTTGTATTAATTTAGATGGAATATATATGCTAAAGACGTTAACCTACCTCAGTCATTGCCTAACATTAAACAGTGTTAAACAAGGTCCAGGGCTTGGTATACAGAGATCTCAGCCTCCTTAGCAAACACACCATTAAAAATCCTTTTAACCTTTTATTAAAGATACAGAACAGAAGGATAAACAGTTAAAGCATTTGAAATGTCAAGTGTTAAATAAAGCTTTCATTTTAACAACTTGTCTTGTTCCCTTCCCCTTTAGTTGGAGAGAGATTTTTAGAGGGGAAACCCCCCGTTGTTTGAGAGTCTCTTAGGTAGTATCAAAAAAGGTAATAACTCTCCTTTTGGGGAAAAGAGAAGAAGTTAGTTACAGGGGCTGGCGATGTTGTTGCTGCTGCTGCTGTTAAAGTCTTAGAAGGAAATGCCCCCTTGTTTGACAGTCTCTTAGATGGTATTAAAGATGGTAATTGTAATCCTAGGTGGTGTATGGGATTCAGCTGGAGCTGGTAGGAGGGCATAATGTCAAATAGGTCCCTCTCTGTTTGTCCCATTCTGGTCATGACACTTGTTAGAGCCATGGACAGTGGGTGCCATAGGCTGGGAGAGGCCCATGCCCAAGCTCCGCCCCCAGACCCCCCCCCCTCCTGATTCCTGCTCTCTCTGAGTGCAGCAGTGCAGCTCCAGTCTCCCTGTGCGGTGGACCTGACTAGAGCTGGAGCCATGCCGCTCACCCTCCCGGCACTCTGGATCTGGGGGGGGGTTAGCCTGGGGCGGGGGCCGGTGGCTGTGGTGGGGGGGGCACTCTGGACTCCAGTGGAAGTTGGGAGGTGTGCATGGAATGGGGGGCATCTGGTGGAAGGGGCGGGGGTGGGGGTTAGCCTCCCCCAGCCTGCAGTTCAAGCACCGTCCATGGTCAGAGCCCATATGTGGGCAGTCTGGCCTAGTGGTCAAAGGCCAGAGTAGTGTCAGGGTCATTGTCAGGAGTCATGCCAAGGGTCAAGCCAGAGTCAGTCACACTAAGGGTCAAGCGAGAGTCAAAGTCTGAGCTAGAAGCCATGCCAAGGATAAAACTGCAGTCCAAGCCACAAGTCACACCAGGGGTCAAAGCTGGAGTCAATAACTAGGATCGGGAACAAGGAACAAGGCGAGGTAACAGGAACAAGGAATGGGAATGAGTCAGGGACTTAATTTTAGGGGTCTGGCCAGCAGCAGGCCTAGCAACTAGTTCCTCAGTCAAGGGGTGTGGCAGGAACAGGGAGCTCTAGGCAAGGTGGTAACCAATCAGCAGTTGGATGTTAACCAGTTCATCTTGCTGAATGAGCAAGTATAGTCTCTGTGTACAGTACATCACCAGCAGTTTTCGTGGTGCAAAGAGTAAGACTCCTATTTGGCTACCCCAGAGGTATGGGTTTGAGACCTGCAGTGACTGACACCACCACTCAGGATAATGAAAGTCTGGTGTCCCAGGAGTCAGCGGGGGTGGCAGGCTCTGTGTTGAAGCTTGCTCCAGTAGGCTCACTGTTTTTTCCTCACTTTCCCCCCAAAAAGAGAGTGATGGGTAGAATAACCCATCCCCTCATATTATGTTCACCAATTAAGCCTAATATCTGACATTCTAATTTTGGTTCATTAACTTGTAGTTCAACATCTCACGTTTTTAACATGCATAATTTCAACATAGTCCTTGAATCAGATCAACTTGGGCTTTTTTTTTTTAGACTAATTCAATGTTTCTGTATCCCTTTTGCACCGTTTCTCATTAACATTTGTTGTTATAGATTATTGAAAGATTTTTTGAACTTTTACATACTTTTTACTGTTGAGCTCACTATTCCGGTAAATGTGTGAGACCAATTGTTTCAACAGCCTACATAATCTTGTGAAAGAACCCAGGAGGATAATGGTGGGAGGGTGTAGGTGGATGATATAGGAACACAAACTATCTCAAGAAAGGTCAGAGAAAATGAGACTGGGAATAACAGAAAGGCACAGGATTCTGGCAGGGCATCTGAAGAAGGTAGGTCTGTCTAGGTGGCCATCATAGGATTGGTAATACTTAGGCTAGACATGCATGCAGGTTGGTGGTTGTTTTAAAATTGTTTTTCTCAAATATTTTGTTCTAACAATTAGGTCAAACTATTTTGTGTTAAGAAGCTTGTTGGTCAATATCACTGGTCAAAGGTTCCCAAAGGTTGAAAATGCAGGTGCTTGAAACCCAGTCAGATAAGTAGTTAGTATGCTCAGGGTAGTATACGTATGACCCAGTCTAAGAGTAGAAGAACTGCAAGATTCCAGACTGAGACAGGTGAGGGTAAGAGGCCCAAACATGGGTGCTCTCAGAGAGACCAGAAAGAGGACAGATACTCAACTAGCCTCAGAGCTGTGATATGGCTGCCTGTCCATGGTGGAAGAAATGATTTCTGTGTGTAGGTTATATATCAGTTTATGTTTATAGGGACTGGTGATCTTTCCTCTTATGCCAGCTTTAGCCTGGAATCACTCCATTGACGTTATTGCAACTACTTCTGAATTATACCAGTGTAACTAAGATAGATTCTGTCCCATTAGAACTCATGGGATCTTCTGTGAGGAAAAGTCCTATATAAACATAAAGTGGTGGTGGTGTTTGTTATTCATAATGACCCAAGTCAGAAATAGACATACAAAAGGAAATAAATCACTTTCCTAGGGTGTAAATCCAAATTGGGATGCATGCATGCAAAATGAGTCCCAGGCTCAAGAGTGGGTGACCCAGAACAATATTACTGATGTGGAAATGACAGAGCAGAAAAGACTCAGGTAAGAACCAAGAGAGAAGGCGCAAATACACTCTTGCACCTCCCTGGCACCCCAGAAAGGAATGCCACAGTGGGTCCCACAGAAGATCCAGGGCCCACCATTGACCCCCAGATAGTGAAAACATCCTTTTTTAGGGTAGGGTTCTCAAAGGCTTTCAGCAAAATTCCCTTTGATATACCTGAGCACAGACATAAGGGCAATGCTAAGTCCTTTTGAAAAGCCCACCCCTGATAAATTTCACATAGTATTTTGTCAGCACTGAAAATTTTGAATTTATACAGAATATCTTGACTTCAAGAGGAATTGAAGTTGCTCTTTGCCCCTTAGTAGGTGCTGGCCACTTCACAGGATTAGGTCCTGACTAGAATTCATGAAGAAACATAATGTTCTTATATCATTTGCGAAAATAACAAATGCTTCGGAATACCAATTATCTCGTTGCTGTGTACTTACAGATATGTTAATGCCTTTGTTCATTTGTACCCCATCACTTGAGGGCAGTTTGAATTTGAACTCTGAAAATCATTTAAGAGCCTGGCAAAGGAACAAAGATGAAGCAGATTCCACCGAGAACATCCATACAATAAGCAAATTGCATCATTTGTTGTGAGTTGGGCCATATCTACACTACCACTTACGTTGGCAAAACTTTTGTTACTCAGGGGTCTGAAAAAACACCTCCCCGAGTGACATAAGTTTCTCCAGCATGAGTGATAGTGAGCACAGTGCTATGTCAGTGGGAGAATTCTCCTGCCAGTATAGCTACCGCCACTTGTAGAGGTGGTTTTATTTTGTCGACGGGGGAACTCTCTCCCATCGTCATAGAGCGGTTACACTATTACATGGTTACACTCACTAGTGTAGACATGGCCTAACCTAACTATCTGTTACACTATTACCTGGTTACACTAGTGCACAGTTACACTCACTAGTGTAGACATTGCCTAACTTAACTATCCCCAGGCAGTGGTACTGCATGTGCTGAAAACCGTGACAAATTACAAAAGTGTAATTCACTCATAGTTATCTATTCATTTGTTAAAATGTACAATACAATCACCACTGCATCACAGATGCTATAAGCATATAGTTTAGTTTCCTTGTTGGTATACAATCTGTATTCCATATACTCTTCTTCTTGCCTTTCAGTGTTGGAATTGGTTCTTCATATATCTTTTAAAAACATGATTAACTTTTATTTATATATATAAAAGGAGTCAGTGCCACAAAACACGTATGAGAGGAGAACGACACTGGAAGGGAGTTGGCATTGATCCTTATTTCCAGTTACTTGCATCAAGAACACAAACTTTGCATTAAAAATCTACCAGAAACACTTGTGCCACATTTCATGAACTCATGATATTTCATATTTTTGCTCGGATAATGCACAGGAGCCCTCTAGATGCATAGTTAATTGGGAGTTCTGTGCCTACATGAAATTTACAGCCAACTCAGAAATCTAAATGTAAAAATCTAATTCTCAGGGACAAAAGGTGGATTTGTTAACACCTCTGGAGGACTATGTGTCTTTAAAACCATGAATTAATTGCATTCACTTTTATAGGCTTTTTACTCTAAAAAGTTGATAAAATTCTAATATGTGATAACAGCTGGTCAAAAAATGGGAAGAATTTTCAAGATTTGTTTTGTATAAAATGTGTCCCTTTTTATTGGAAAGCTTTGACATTCAAAAGTGTTGATAGTTTGCACTTACCTAGCAGCTTTTGTCAAAGTGCTTTACAAACATTAGTATATTTAACCTCACCACACTCATGTAAGGTAGGTCATCACCATTTAATCATAAAGAAATTAGTTGTCCAAGGTAACAGGACATATCTGCAGGAAAACCAGGGATAGAATCTGACTATAGTCTTATGATTTTACCATGCTTTGCAAATCTCAGACTTTACCTGGGTTTATGTTATGTTCAAGAAAGCAGTGGGTTTTAGCATCAATCCTGGAAGCGTCCCATATTTGGAAATAAGTATTTATTGAACCACTGACCCAAAATTGTCAGAAGTACAAATAAAGAAACTCTCAGCTAAATCTGCACACACACGTATCTTCCAAAACAAACTGGTTATCACGGTGTGAATAATAAGTTGTTCTGCCTTTATAATATGTAGATACGCCATTTGTTCTAGCAGTTTCATTGTTTTGTTACTGTTGTTCAAGCTCTTATGAAGATGGTTGAATCTTTAGCTGTCTGCCTGAAGAACAAGAATGTCCATCTCCCCACAGCCTCAGAAATGGGGAGGCTGAGGTTGGGCCAGCGGGAGAAAGAAACCTCTGTCTCCTTTAAGGATTGTACCCTCTTCCTCCCCTCCTTTGTGGTCTTGAAGATGGGAGGAAGTAGGCTGATTGGTTGAACAGAAGGGCACAGCATATGCCTATTGGCTCCTGCATGCCCAAAGGGAGGGTTTATAATCCCTTCCACTTGCCTGGCAGCACCAGTCTGCACCAAGAAGTAAAGATGACCAGAAACAAATGCAGCAGGGTGACAGTACGGGGGTCCAGTAAGGATAGGCTAGAAATCACCTCCAAAGAGGCAGTCAGGGTAGCAGGAGAACATGTGCCGCAGGTGAAGTTCCCATAAGGTCTCCCTTGGGCAGGAGTTTAGAGGCTCCTCTACACAAATATTGGGTATTGGAGGGGTTCCTCTTTTCTCAAGATTTTTCAGGAGCTAGCTGGAGCCTATAGTGCAGGCTCCTGGTGCTGCCATTTCTGCAGCTGGACTGCCAGGCTAGGATGGAATTATGGGTTTCCTGTGTCCTAGTACACAGACATTACAGAGTTGTTGTTGTTGTTATTCTTATAAAGTCACATCACAATGAACATAAGCACAGCAGTCGGGAGTCGTTAGCCAACACTCTTCCTCTGTGTTCACTCAGCCTTGAGAAGCACAGCATGCCACATCCCGTCCAGTCAGCGGCATCATCAAATCACACTTACCACGGGCTTCCGCTGCCTCTTTAAGGGTTTTTGTCAATGCAAATGCTCCTTTGATGGAATCTGGGCATGGGCCCTAGGGGGGCAGAATTAGGATAGCAGAGTATAGGTCTTCCCAGCAGGCAGAATATTACAGATCAAACACCTTTAAATCCAGCTCAGAGTGAGAATGTAGGTACAGGGGCAGGGGCCAAGGCCATTGAGAAGGCTGCACCTGTGTGAGAGTTCATAGAGTGTGGTGGATGTCATTGCAGCTAACAGTCACAGTCCCAGTCTTCCAGTAAAGGAGGCTTAAACAAGAGTGTCTGCTCCAGTCATGGTTTGCCTTCTCAGAACTGATAGAGATAATATTTAAAGGGCAATACATATAGAAATAATCACCTTATGGCATAAGGAAGCCATGACAGAAGGCTGGGCTGACTGACATAAGAAGGGCAGGGAGACTGACTAACTTGAGTGTGGGAAAGTGGGCCACCCACCTGCTATGTTCAGACATGTTGTCAGGCTGGTTTGTCCTTGTCAAAATATAGCAATTTACTCTGCCAGGCACATAATATCTTCAGGATCATAGCATGGGACCATTCGTAGATATTTATGTTGATGGCTGCAATCTGCACAGGAATGAAGTGAAACCAGGCTCATATAGACCTTTGATTAGACTGCTGTCCTTGGCTCATCTGATGTTATCCTTTTCACAGAGAATGGCTTATATGTTCCATGGCAGGCAAACCAGAAACCTGATATTAGCAAGCAGATATTCTGATCCTTCGCTGAGAGAAAATATTGTTGGAACTAATGTAAATGCAGATACACAAAATTAAAATAAAATTTTGACACCCACAAAGTACATGTGGGAGTACATGTGGGAGTCAGAGGCTTGCCATCTAGGTACAGGACCTGTAGAGGAAGTTTTGGAATGGTATCATTTACTGTTTAGCTACAGGTGCTATGGTTACTCCTGCATGGTTACCATGGCAAAGGAGAGCATAGCACGGGAACAGTGTTCAGTAGTACTAAAGATATCATATAAACAGGTCGGTTGGATGGAATGATTCAAGACTTATATCACATATTAAGAGGAAAGAGATTTGATTTCGTTCTGTTTTTTTAAGCTTCAGGACCTTTCAGGATAGTGGATCACTGACCATCTCTTTTGAAGTGGGTGCCCAAAAAGGAACCTGGGGAACACCACTTGGCTCATGACCCCCATGAGAGGAAGTTTGTGAATGATGGGAAGGACCTGGAATAATGACAGGTTTCTCTCTTATTCTGCCTGCATTCTTCTCTAGACATGGTGAAAATTTGTAGATTGAGTGGCATTCATATAAAGCAGCTTCCTGACTATTCTCAGTACTCCACAGATGCTAATCTGCTGGTTTTTATTATGAGGGTCAAGAAGGCCATGAAGGCTCATGGTCATGCTCAGTATCTAAAGGTTCAGTACAGTGTTAGGGTGGACATTGATATGCAGACTAGGTTTGTGTCTTACAGGTCACGGGCCACCTGGATAATATTTTATTTGCAGAAAAGGTGGATTCAAGAGAAGATATAGGCCCGTTGGCCTCATTTCAGATTGTCTGGTAGGTTGGGAGCACTTCCAGAAAAAGTACACACACACACACACACACACACACACACACCCTAGGCTGGCTTATCTGGACATTGAGTTAGATAGAGAGGCATGTAGCTCTACTCCCAGCTAATAAACTGGCAGGAGCTAGCTAGGATGGCTGGGGCATCCAAGAAGGTTATTTTGCATGAAATACAGGCTTGACCATCTTTACTTTCACACTTCAAGTGGTGCCCTCTGGGTGGGTATTTTGCAGTTGGCTGCCTTCTCAGTCAGGCCAGACCCAATTTATTTTTGAGAGCAAATCAAAATATGGAGAATTTATTGAGTGTTGGACAGTTCCTGAATAAGCATAACAGGGTTTATTTTGAAGGGAGAATTAGATTCCAGAATCAGACCTGAGAGCTAATTCGGTAGCAGGTTTTAGTTAGGCTATTGATGGGGGTGTTCTTGATCAGTTTGTTAACGGGTCATTAAGGGAAGATTTAATCGGTCTTTGATTTCAGGGATCTGCAAAGGGAGGGGAGAGATCCAACAGCTTGATTCTCAGAATGTCATAAAAACAAATAAGAGGTGGCAAGATAAGTAATAGTACTATGGAACTGTGTGATATGCCCAGTCAAAGCAGAACAGACCTGCCTCGTGTGGAGGCTGCTGATGCCAGAACACTTTCTTCACAGGAAAAGAGTTTACCATGGACAAGAAAATTTCGGTTCATGGATATGTCAAAAAGTGCATATTGTTGAGGTTCCCATGGTGAACTGGGATCCCATTCATTTAGGATTAGTGTGGTTACATCCAAATCACATCTTGTATGTGTCCAGTGGGTTATACCTGCCACTGGTGGTATCTGAATGCATAGGAGGGTAGGGGTGCCCCTGTCAGGAATGATAAGGCAGTGGTATAAATGTGCTAAACTCTTCCTGTTTATCCCTTCCTTCAGGAACAAGTGACACGGTTGGGTCTGAGATGATTGAGGAGGCAGCCAGCTGCCAAGTCACAAGAATTGGTGGCTAGATGTGCAGGCATAGTGTTCTGCATTTGGACCATAGGCAGGTGGTCAAGTCCCCTCAGAAATTCACAGTTGGGTTTCTGTGGTGAGACAACTCAGAGTTGTGATGAATGGAAAGGCACACGCTGGGTCTGCAGATCCCCTTTTACATTCGTTGTCCAGGGAGCGGCCAAGTAAATGAATCATTGTGCATCTTGAGAGGAATCAATTTAGAGATTTAGTAAAAGGGTGTATTTAAGTATTAGGACAAAGGGATTGGGGTGGATCCAGTGCCTTTTCCCAAGATAATGTCACTTGGCCTGAGATGCTGCAGTGGAACGTCTAGGAATGGGAGCTGCTGGAGAGAAGTAAATTGGCTGGTGGCTAAATTGTGGGAATGGGAAAGGCTAATGATTGCCCAGCATGGAATTGTATACCCAATACCAGAGTTATTCAGTGAAGATGTGGCACACCTCTCCAGCTGGGGAGTGGATATGACTTTGGCTACTCTTAGGGAATGAATTGTTAACAATCTGAGAATCTGGCAGTGGGTGGGAAGGGAGGGAAGCAAGGCAGCCAAACATCTGGTGGCAGGTACCCAGTGCACATAATTGTTCCACAAGGGATCTGGTTCCCTGATAAGCCAGAATTGGAAGCAGATTAGGAGAAGGCATCACCTAAAGAAGGTAGGGAATGGGGATGAGGCTCCTAAAGTCTGGTATAGTGAGGAAACAACTCCATCTTCCCCATCCTTTTAACTATTGTATCAGGGGAGGATATTGGGGTCCTAGCAGTGATATAATCAGGTTCATGGTATGAAGAGGGGGTTGGGGGTAACCCTCTACTAGGTAGAATGGATTATAAAGAAAGGATGACATCCATGGGACATGTTATTGTGGATAGTTCCCAGATATGTAATTTAATACATTTGTAGCCTACTTAAACCACATTTTTGGTGCCTTGTCCAGTTTTCCTGAGGTGTCCAGGAATTTTTTTTATAATGTATAAAAAGAAAACTAACAAACTGGTGAAGCTGATTGTTTTCTCCAATCTTCAAGCAAACATGAGTTTACAGATACTGCCACCTTCACTTATAACAGGTAGTACCTTACTCTGTGGGTAGCTCCACTGGGTCTACTCATGGAGTGAGGTGCTACCAAAGAATGAGAAGGTGTGGTAGAACTTGGTTCTTTATTATTATGAGGTAGTAATAGGATAGAGGAGTAGTCCTTATGTGTATTTTCAGGAAGTGAAAAATCTGCTACTTCCTTTAACTAGCAAATGCTACATTTTTATTTCCTTTTCTCTTGTAACCAAGTTTACAAGAGACACATAGTTAGATCAACATGCTGATGGAGGTAATAATTTCAAAAACTGAACGTTTGGTCTTGATAGAGAGATACACAGATAATAAAATATTAATGTTATGGCTGCTCCAGAGTTTAATGGCACCTAGATGATTATTAGTAGTATAAATACAATATACCTACAGTGTCTCCACAAAAGCTTTGTTCTCTATCACTCTTTTCAAGTACCAGAATGTTTCCTTAGAAAGGCAACAGCTTTAAATAAGCTTCTCAATTTTAAAATATATACACATACATTTTGTTGATTTGGGGTTTCTCTATTTAGCAATAACAGCTTGTCTCAGTTTGGTGTCTGTGTGTCTATATGTTTCCCTTGACTGCTCCAATCTGTTAGATGATAGTGAACACGGTAAAAGTATAATAAATTTAACATTGGACACTGTCCAAAATGTTCACAGTACAGTGTGGCAGAATGCATTTTAATGCAGATTATATCGATTTGAGACCTACTGCTAAGTAACCAGAGCTGCTGACCTTTGATATGTGCTTTCTGTGGCCTTCTGGATGACAACAACTTGGAAGGGAAAGAAAGTGCATTTGACAACAAATTTAAAAGCTCAGCTACTGAGAACTTCATTTAATTGAGACTTACTGAAACTCTGTGAAAGGGGGGAAAGAGGAAGGGCTCAACAACACCAGAGAAAATTTAAAACACTCTCCTCCCCTTCTCATAGGGTGCTGATAAAACTATCTCAGGATGAGAGTAAATAGTTCAAGGTGCACTCATAGAAAATTCCATAGGGCATTCATTGTCGTTAAGGTCAGCTTTGAAGGTAGCAGGGAAACTGTTGGATGTGGTCCATTTTGTGTATGTTTATAAATAACCCTGCAGCTGGCATTGAGCTGAAATATAATACGACTGGTGCCAAGGAAGTACGGTAACCTTTTTTTTTCTCCAAATCAGTTGAACAGGAACATCATATGTAAGAAGAAACAGCTACAGCTTCAATGGCAAGATGGCTACTTTGGTATTGAAGTGAGTTCACATTTAGTGACTGCATCATCAGCAGCAATCTGAAAGAAAATATATTCTATATATGGCTCTTAAACTGCAATGTTATAGTGAGTCAGCACGTAGTAATATAGAAACTAAAGTAGCTATCTTTAACGTTCAGCCACAGTGCTGGAAAAGATTGAAAGGGTGTGGGGGCAGGCAAATAAGGGATGTGTAAAATTATGTTAGGGAACTGAGAATCTAAGCTGAATTTAATAAGATTCAAAAAGGGATTGCATTTTTATATATGGATACCAAGACTATCCAGAGATATAATACTGTCGACAAATTTTGGAAGTAATTTTAAATCATGTGCTTCAGGGTTTAAGAAAATCTCTAACTTATAAGGTCTCATCCAAGACTCTGTATGGGGCAATTACCCAACATCTGCCCACTGCAGGGTTCTTACACAGTTCTCTAGCTGCTGATGCTGGCCACTCTCAGAGACAGAATGGAGAATGAGATGAACCTCAGGTTTGGTCCAGTGTGGGAACTCCTATGTTCCCGTGAAGCTGCAGTGAAAACTGAACTAGTCCAAGAAACAAGGTGCTCAAGGTAATATCTTTTATTGGACTAGCTTCTGTTGGTGAAAGAAACAAGCTTTCGAACTACACAGAGCTCTTCTTCGGGTCTGGGAAAGGTGCTCAGAGTAAATACAAGTTGGAACAGATTGTTTAGCATAAGTAGCTGACACATATTCTAAGGGACCATTCAAGGTGAATGGCTTGTTAACATTATCTCAGTCATAGGACAAAAAGGGGGAGCTAGTGGGTTGCAGATTGTTGTAATAAGCCATTAATCCAGTGTCTTTCTTAAGACCATGATTTTTAAAGTCTAGCAAGTTATGAACTTAAGCTCCCGGGCTTGTCTTTTGAAGATGTTGTGCAGGTTTCCTTTGAGGATGAGGCTTCAGAGATCAGATGTGGAGTGACTGTTTTGTAAACCCACAGCTGATAAGGTGTTTTTGTCCTTTATCATTTTATCTGAGTTCATTCAAGAGCATAGTGATTTTCTGGTTTCACTCACATAGTTATTGGGGCATTTAGTTCACTGGATGAGATACACCACATGTTGTGATAGTAGGAACCGTGGATCTTGAAAATTCTCTTTGGGGGTAGGTATTGCTTATTGTATGTCTGCAGGTTTTGTATCTGTTGTTATGGCAGGGTCTAGTGCCTCTTTGAAATAGTGGGTCATGTTTTGCGGGAAGCTTGCTTCTAGTCCAAGAAAGTCAGAATGCCTGAGATCATCCGAGACTTGCTCCTTTCCTTCCTTTTAAGGAGATATGGACTGATTCAACAGTGTCTGGATAGCTCTGGATGATGCCAAAGTTTTTGATATTTGGGGTTCAGATTTGTCTCTGAAGTCTGACAGCAGCTCATAAACAAGTTCAGATCTGACATCTCAATCAAAATGACAGGGGTCTGTTCTCCCTCCCCTTTCCCACCATGGAGATCAAGCAGTAGGGAAAAATCACCCCACTGCAACATCAGATTCCAGCAGCCTTAACAGTGTGCTCTTTCCAGTTTCACATATTTGGTGACATGGTGTGGACCCACATTTGATTAGGAGGCAGTAGTGACCTTATCTGGCCACCCCTACCAAACAAGCTGGAGTGAAAAGTAGTCAACAGGTTGCTCCATCCTGAAAGTATAGTGGGGTGGGCTGGATGGAAGGCTGTGGGCCCCTTAGGAACAATGAGCTTAACCCTGTTTTCTGCTTCTGAACCCCAGAAGTGCTAATTAGTCTCTTCCCATTTTTGTTTCAGCTTGGCTGTATAATGCAGAGGGTAACATTAGTCTGGAATTGACCATCCAGTGAAATAGGGGTATTGTAATTGTAACTGTAACCCACCCATGAGTCTGTTTCAGATACTCCTCTCTGCCCATCCACAGAGGATATGAGTTATTATAGAGCCTTGGGTCTTTAGCTTGATCTGTAGCAGGTCTAGAAGTTCCCGGTCAATTCATGGTGTGTCAACCAAGATAGCATTACCACGGAATGTTTACTGAAAAATGGTGTCGGTGTCTTCAAATAAAAAACAAATTTAGTGAAGGGGCATTTATAACCCACCTGCTTTTGGGACATGAAGGGGACTGTGACAGAGTTCTTCTCTCAGGGGGTGCAGGAATCTGACCATGCCCAGTTATCTACACTGGGTGGTCACAACACAGGTCCCACTTCCCTACTATTTGCAAGGGAGAATCTGCCCTTTGTGGGCCTTCTTAGGTCTCTCTGTCTGGGGGATCAAAATGAAAGTCACACTCCCAAACATTCAAGGATATTCCCTCCCTATGGCATAGCAAAAGCGGGAGGGGTGGCAAGTCTACAATGCTGCCAATGATCCAGCCCCAATGTAATGGGTTTGGGGAATCGCTCTGGCTGTCTTTGTGGCAGGCTCAGCCTGTCTGTCTTACCCTCAGAGTCCACTGTACTTTCCTCAGGGTCAGGATGAAGGTCTACTACCTAGGAGCTCCGGCTACAGCTTCAGCAGTTGCTCCTGCAGTCTGCTGCTTGGGACAATCCTGTTCCTTCACCCCCTGCTCACTGCAGGTTCCTCCCTTTTAAAGGTCGCCTCCCTATCATGCATGATTGGCAGGGATAGAAGTGGGCCTAGCCCTACCTCCAGGGCCTGTCTGGCCTCTTCCTCATCAATGTGGGACCTATACATCCTGTCACAGGGACAAAAAAATATAACTGCTTGGTAAACACACTTAGTATGGCTTTCTCTTTTCTTTAGTTATATGTGCAGCATAGACAAAACTATACATGGGGAGCAGGCTCAAACAAAAAGAAGGTTTTAGGATCCCTTCCACTATAAATCTGTTCTTGTGTTTTGATAAATAAAAGACTGGTGGAAGGAAATGCAGTTATCATTAAGCTATGCATATTCATTTTAAAGTGGATCATAGAACAGTTTGGGTATAAATGCTTCACTTTGAAAAGAGATTATATTTAAACTATGAATACAGCATATTAAGTTTCATGTTGTCATCTTTTTGTGTTTCCTGTGAAGACTTAATCTCATCTTCCAATATCTGCACTGTTGTTAGAGATTCTCACTGAAATAAATGGAAGGGCATAAACAAACTGCCTGTCTTGATAAGTCTCCTTCACACACCTTCCCTCTATCCCCTCCTCCCCCCACTAATTTTCAAGAGCACTGCTCCAACCAGAGACAGAGGAGAAACCTTCACACAAGAAAACAGAGAGGGCAGGTTAAAAGGGTCCTCTACAAAGGTTTGGATGCACTCTGTACAAACCGCCATACTTTATGAGGCTCATATGAAGAAAACCAAACTACCAATGGTATTTCTGTTCAGCCCTCATTAGTGAATGACACCTTGTAGCAGAGTTGTCATGGGAAGGATCATGAGAAGAAGTCTGGTCTTGTGGTTAAGGCACTGAGCTGGTAGTCAAGGGATCTAGCTATTCCCAGCTATGCTACAAGCTTCCCATGTAGCCTAAATCACTTAAATCCAGAAGCTTAAAGCTACTTAGGCATCTATCTACCTGTTTTAGGCATCCACCATTAGGCACCAGTGGCCATGTAACCTTCTCGGCTAAGTTTCCACCTGTCAGGCATTTGCAAAGCCAGATACTGAAGCTCCGAAGCCATCCCACAGCGAATGAGCTGCCCAGAGCCCTTGCTCAAGCCACAGCCCCACAGGATCCAGAGTGGGATTCTTAAACAGCGCAGGGGAAAGACTATCTTGCCATCTTTCCCCAATCCTGTAGGCATGCTCTGACCAAATACCTGTTACGTGCCACCACCTGAATCTGAAGGCAGGCCGTCATTAGATAAAGCAGTAGCAGAGAGCCCATGCAAAAGATAGTCGGTTTACAGGGAAAGTGTGAGAGAGAGATTGATCATGAGAACAATATATATAGAGAAAAATGGCTTGGGTTGCTAGGACAATGAGCTTTCTAGGTGGCTGACCTGGCTTAGGTGTCTAACACCAGGAAAGGATTCTTGGATGAGTTTCCTGAGCAGATGGAGGTGCCTCTCTGGCTTGTCAGCCAGGTGCACTAGGTCAGCTGCTTAAGCCTCTCTCCTCTCTCCACCCTTTTCACTCCTGGTTAGCTTAGGCAGCTCTCTGCTGAGCTGGATAGCTCCTGAAAATCCCTTCCTCAGGCGCCTAACTCTCCACATGTCTTATGCGGAGATCCAGGCCACATAGTGTGGAGCTGAAAATTCCATGAGGGGTAGCCATTGCAATGCTGAGCTGAGCTATGCCTCAGGACCTCTGAGTATCTGGGCCTTAGTGTATCTGTGCCTTAGTTCCCCATTTGTAAATTTGGGATGATGATACTACTTTTCTCCTACCTTTTGTCTGTCTTGTCTATTCAGATGGCAAGCTTTTGGGGGAAGGAACAGATTATTATTAAGTGTTTGTACAGCCCCTATCACAATGTGGCTTCAAACTTTTTTGGGGCCTCTAGGCCCTATTGTATTCTATTTATTTATTTATTAATGACCATACATCCCAATGCATGGTTCCATTACAACTGTGATTGAGAGAAAAGAATTACAAGTAACTTATTTTGTCCCATTGTTACTGTTGACAAGTACTTTTGAAGCAACTGATAGGAATTTAAATGCTTGTTCATATTTGATGCTGCAAGTGAATCTCTCTTAAAACGCAGTGTAGCAGTTGGGTTCTCCTTCATCCAAATTGAAGTGATTCATTCCAAACCAACTCTACAAGTTCCCTTATAAATCATGGAGTGGCATATTGATTTTCCTGTTCATACTTTATTACACCAAGTTTCCCTTGAAACTAGACTGCCGTGTAGTCGCCTTAAATTATTACCTTTTCATTGTAACTGAAAACTTTAATTCAGAGTTTTCCTTCACATAATGTGTGGTTGAGTGTGTACATACACATATACACACACACATTTTTCCCCCACAAAATATAATTCAAATAAAAAATAGATGTCCGTTTTTCATAGTTTATGGATGATGGTCCAAGTGATCCAACCTTAGACTTGTTAACAAATCTTGTTATCCTGTCAATCAAAGGAACAGAAATCATCTTCACCACCTCACCTGTATGTTTCCTCCATTGACTCAGCATCACTTCAATTTTATCTGGTTTGAGACTCAGTCAAGAGTCACTGGGAAAGCCAAGGAACTACAGTGTCTTCGTCTGTTAAAACACAGAGATGAGGGTCAATGGTGTACTGCAATTGGAAACATGTGACTTTCTCCCCTAAGACCTTCATATGGACATTACATAGAACATAGAACATAGGTTTCATTGTAAATGTTTTCAATTTTAGATAGAAGTTGCTAATTTACTCCAGGAATTTAAAAACAACAATACAAACAAACAACAAATGTGTAACCTGAACTAGTACCCAACACCATCAGCTGCATCTTCTGTGCCTGTTCTCACTGAGTGTTTACATTGATTTTTTTTAAAACAACAATAATTATTTGCAAACTGCTTTGAGAAGTGGATGGTTTGGGTGCAGCAGGAGGTCAAGGAGCTATATTGTTTTTGCAGTGATGTTGGAGTAATTGAAGGTTTTTTTTTTTCCTGTTTTTTGTTGTTGTTTTTTTGCAAGCTGGCTGGCTGGCAGCATTGGAAAAATGTATTGACTGGCCTCCTGATAGTTCAGCTCCTCTTCAAACAGCCCTAGTAAAATTATGGCTGGCCACATGGTAATATTTTTAAAAATCTATTTTTAGGTAGTTATCCCTAATTTTGAAATCTGGATTTGAGGGGAGTTAGAAAAAAGCCTTTTCATGTTTATCCAAAACACAGAAACCTGTGTTACCCCTTATGAGAGAGCTCTCTGGACAGATGACTGATTACCCAGCCCTACTCTCGAGATCTCGCCAAAGAGGAGAGAACAGAATTAATCAAGCACAGCTCCTTCTGTCTCTGCCAGGTTCTGTGGATATATGAACAGCAGCTCATGGTCAATGATATCAAAGGAGAGCTGCCAGACCTAAAAAATTCAGCATAGCCACCTTAACTTTGTCCATTAATAGGAGATAGTACAGTAGATTATCTCCTTCCTGTACCCAGATTTAAAACAAGATTGAAAGGGTCAAGGCAACTTGAAGATTCCAGATAGCACCAGAGCAGCTTTACTGCAACCAGGGCCGGCTCCAGGCACAAGCTGGTGCTTGGGGCGGCAGATTGTTCGAGGCGGCATTTTGCCCAATCCTAGGGCGGCACGGCTGCTTTTTTTTCTTTCGCTCCAGCCGCCCTGTAGGGGGCGGCGGCGCGGAGAACTAGAGCGCCCTGCAGGGCAGTCCTCTTCTTTCCCTCCCCGCCGACTGGAGCGGAGCACTCGTGGCAGGCGGCAGGAGGCGGTGCAGCAGGAGGGGCCGTGTGGCAGCACCCCTGCTGTAGCCCTGGCCGCCTCCTTCTCTCTCTCTCTCTGCTGCCTGCTCCCTCCCCTGCCCCTCCCCCCCAGCCAGTCCCCCTGCACCCGCGCTCTGGCCGTGCCGCAGGTTTTTTTTTTGCTTTGCCACACTGGTCGCCCCGTTTTTTTGTTTTGTTTTTTTTTGCTTGGGGTAGCCAAAAAGCCAGAGCCGGCCCTGACTGCAACCTTCTTAATATACCCTTCCCCCAGAAAAGGGAGGTCATGAACAAAACCGAATTGATTGCTGGGCTCAATAACAGTTTCTGAAGCATGGGCCCTAACAGTTGCCTGTTGAAAAAATGCTAATATCTTGCTTCTCTAAAGGGGAGGCATTTTAAATTTACATAGATTTTCACTCAGTGTTCTCCTGTGCTAAATTTAATATCGCTTAGGGGCACGGGTCCAAATAGCAGGCTCACAGCTCTAAGCTCCTCCAGAGACTCAGTAAAGGAGACCAGACAAAACTCATCCAGAGAAACAATTTTTACAGTGAGTGAAGATGGACCACTGGTTGGAATTTTTTGGATATCATAATGCAGAGGAGAAAATCTTCTATACTGTCACAGCATGGGTCTTGAAAATTTCTTTGTCATAAGTGATTAATTGCTATCATTTAATCTATTAGTAAATGACTCTACAGTGTCAGGAAATAGCTTTCTACATTTTGCAGGCAGAACAGAAAGCTACCTAGAGATGTGCAATTGTAGGGGCTACGGGTATAGCAACACTATGAGCTTTGGGTTCTTTGATTCATAGATTCTAAGCCCAGAAGATACCATCGTGATCATCTAGTCTGACTACCTGTATAGCATAGGCAATAGAAATTCCCAAAATAACTCCCGGACCATATCTTCTAGAAAAACATCCAAACGTGATTTTAAAAACGGTCAGTGATAGACACCAGATACTTGGTAAACTGTTCTAATAGTTAATTACTCTCTCCATTAAAAATATATGCCTTATTTCCCATCTGAATTTGTCTAGTTTCAACATCCAACCATTGGATCATGTTATACCTTTCTTTGCTATACTGAAAAGCTCATTATTTAATATTGGTTCTCCATGGTAGGTAGTTATAAACTGTAATCACATCTCTCCTTACCCTTCTCTTTGTTGAGCTAAATAGATTGAGCGCCTTGAGTCTATCACTATAATGCATGTTTTCTAATTCTTTAATCATTTTTGTAGCTCTTCTCTGAACCCTATCCAATTTATCAGCATTCTTCTTGAATTGTGGGCACCAGAACTGGACACAGTATTCCAGCAGTGTCAAATACAGAGAGAAAATAACCTCTCTACTCCTACTCGAGATTTTTTTATTTATACATCCCAAAATCACATTTGTTCTTTTGGCCACACCATCACATGGGGAGCTCATGTTCAGCTGATTATCCACCATATCCCCCAATTCTTATTCAGAGTTACTGCTTCCCAGGATAGAGATCCCCATCTTGTAAGTAAGTGATGATTTGATGTTTTTTTGTGTAATCTGCAAACATTATCAGGCCTAAGCCCTAAGAAACAATCCCCACTGGAACCAGACCAACTCAGTGACGTTCCCTATTTAAGTACATTTTGAGACCTATCAGTTAGTCAATTTGTAATCCATTTAATTTATGCTATGTTCCTTTTATACTGTTCTAGTTATTTTAATTAAAATGTCATGTGATACCAAGCCAAATGCCTTACAGAAGTCTAAGTATATTTCATCAGTTTTCTTTATCAACCAAATTTGTAATCTCATAAAAAAGTTAGTTTGACAAGAACTTTTTTCCATAAACCCATGTAGATTTGCATTATTACATTATTCTTTGAATCCCATATCAGCCAGTCCATTCTCTTGCTTGAGATTGATGTCCGACTCAGAGGCCTATTATGACATAGTCATCCCTTTTATCCTTTTTAAAAACTGACACACTAGCTTTCTTCTGTCTTCTAGAATTTCCTCAGTTGTCCAAGGCTTATTGAAAATCAACGTTAATGGGCCAGTGAGCTCCTCAACCAGCTCTTTTAAACCTCTTGAATGCAATTTTTCTGGACTTGCTGATTTAAAATTGTCAAACTCTAGTAGCTTCTATTTAACATCATCCAGCGGTACTAGTAGAATGGAAAAAGTGTTATCTCCGTGAGATGAGATTGAATCATCCATTTCCCCCCCTCAAATATACAACAGAAATATTTATTGAACATTTCTGCCTTTTCTGTATTATTACTGACAATTCTACCATTGCCATCTAAGTAACGGACCAATACCATTCTCAGAATTTTTTTAGTTTCTAATATGTTTAAAAAAAACCTCCTTATTGTCCTTACCTGTTGGCCATAGATTTCTCTTTGCATGCCTTGGCTTCCTGTATCAATAAATCAGAAGTTCCTAGCTTCTGATTTATATTCATTACTATCAATTTCCCCTTTCATCTTTTTGGTCTCTATGTATGTATGTATGTATGTATTGATAAAATATATACACACTCAGACTAGATGCCCAAAATATCACAAGTGAAGAAGGCTGTGCTGGTTTAAAAAAAAAAATGGTGTACAGAGAGACACGCTCTGTGTGTGTGTGTGTGTGTACATATACTTTAAGATCTAAAGAGCCGGACACTGCAAAGAAAAATAACACTCCCATAACTGATTTGTTTCAGCCATCCTTAATTTTCTGTGCCCCAGAGACAGATCCCAATCACTTTTCTCGTTATGTTATAGTGATCAAAGTCTACAGAATAATACCTCCTCAGAAAGATTTAGAGATGTTAGAAGTTACTATGTTTTTGTTTTCAGAACATCTGTGTGCAAAGATGACAGTTTGCCTTTCATTTTTGTAACAAGGGAGACCAGAAATAGAAAAAACCAGGAACAGAGTTTGAACTAGACTCAATAATTTGTTTTCCTGCACTGATTAGACAAATAACCTTTGAATATGTTTGGTCTCTTTCTTCTAGTTGTATTATGTACTTATCGAGAATTAGTTATTAAAGATTTTAAAAGTCTTTTACTGATACATAAGAAATCATGTGGTTGAGTAGGTATTCCCTAAATTTATATTTGGAATACCATGTCCTTCAAGGTTGTGATGTGAGAACTTCACAGGTCAAAAAAAAAAAAAAAAAAAAGAGGACTCTTAATAGACAAGGCTAGAGATGACTAAGGGAGGGAGTAAAGTTTTAGATGTAAAGATAGAGAAGAAAAAGGACATAACATAGAAATTCAATAAGAGAAGAATGAGTAATTTGATCAAATTGAGTCTACATGGTTGATTGCATTGCTTCCTCATACGTAAAAGATGGATGATCTTTTTAGCCATATTTGTAACGTAAAACATTCTGAAATATGCAATGAACAGTTGCCTGAATGCTAGTGCCTGATGCTAATTTATTTTGGAGGTGATGTATGCTGAATGATAATTAAGAAATGTATCTGCTTTGCCAGGTAGAAGATCTATTGAGAAAACAGTTAACTCCCTCTGTCCTGAATACATTAGGATGTCTATGGCTCTTATTACTGCTACAGGCCTGCACAGATGCTTCTCCCCATACAGCAGTCAGATCTAGTGTCTCCCTTTTGGTCTATGCTGGGGGGACTGCACTGTCACCTGTGCTGCTGTTCTCGCCACTCTGACCAAACAGGAAATGAAATTCAAAAGTTCCGGGGGCTTTTCCTGTGTACCTGGCTAGTGCATTGGAGTTCAAAGTGCTGTCCGGAGAAGTTACAATGGAGCACTCTGGGATAGCTCCCGGAGGCCAATACTGTCGATTTGTGTCCACGCTACCCCAAATTCGACCCAGCAAGGTTGATTTTAGCGCTACTCCCCTCAACGGGGAGGAGTACAGAAGTCGATTTTAAGAGCCCTTTAGGTCGACGGAACAGAGTTGGTTGTGTGGACGCAGTCATTTTTAAATCGACCTAATGCAGCTAAATTCGACCTAACCCCGTAGTGTAGACCAGGCCTAAGTCATGATAAGTAGACAGGAGGAGTTCAGTTGTGTGGAAAGATGGCAGAGGAGACAGGTCTCTTTGGCTGATAGAAGCTCAGGGTTAGGGCACATAGACAGAGACAATGGAGAGAACAGGGCAAGGGAAGCCCTGATATAGGGTGTGTAAATAGAGAAGAAAAGACTTCAATAGCCCAAGAAGGTAGGGGAACTGTTCAGTGGCATTTGGACTTGTTTATGATACTCCAGAAGGGGACTGAACTTAGGTGACTTGGCCAGAGGACTGAGCCACAAAAGACTTGGAGCCAGAGGCAGGGAGCCAACAGGAGGTACTGGAACCAAAGATAGTAGCAATATCCTGTACCAATGCAAGGGGGCGCTCTGCTGATGAGTGAACCCTGCCACACCTTCCAGATTATGCTTTATATTATCCACCTGTATTTATTCCTTGATTATAATAGAAACATAGTCTCCAAGAATTGCATTGACCTTCCTGAGGAAGTGAATATTGAATTCAGACACAAGGTATTTTCTTTGAAAACAGTAGGCTGTTATTTCTGTCTATATATTTCTTCCTCAAACTCAGAAATGTGATTATCAAAAGAACAAGTTAATAGCAGAAAGGTATTAGATTGCTGGGAAATAATTTAATATTTTTTTTGAGAATCTCCTTATTAGTTTCTTGCCGAGATATTTTTTGAAACACACAGTTGTGTAATCATCCATCATGTCATATTGAGATAATATGATTTTCCCCTAGAGTAACTCAATCAGTGTTATAATGCAGAATGATATGAACTACAATCCTCTGGTCATCTAAGCACCATTTTTAAAGCAATTTCGCCAAATTGTATTTAATTTAAAGGTGATTCAAAGATCAAATATGAAACTTCCATTGATTTTTTTTCTGTGTTAATCCTATGAATGAACATTGGTATTATTCTTGGAATAGCTAATTGAAATTTCATCATTTAAAACTTTTGAGGAGCTATAATTTTAGCCTGGTTGTATAACATGAAAATATTACTGGTCAAAGATTTCTAGGAGCTTAGGACATGGCTATACTTGCGAGTTAGAGTGCATTAAAGCAGCCCAGTGTGCTCTAATTCATGATCCATCTACACTGGTAAGGCACGTAGAGCGCTCGGACTCCGTGGCTAGAGTAGTCTTGGTACTCCACCTTGGTGAGTGGAATAACGTTTGATGTGCCCCCACTGGAGCACCGCGGCTCCAGTGTGGATGCCCTGGTCTGTTAATGTGCTCTGATCGGCCTCCAGAAGCGTCCCATGATGCCTGTTCTAGCCACTCTGGTCATCACTTTGAACTCTATTGCCCTGCCCTCAGGTGACCAACCATCAGACCTGCCCTTTAAATTCTCTGGGAATTTTGAAAATTCCCTTCCTGTTTGCTCAGCCAGGTGTGGAGTACTCTCAGTGAATCTTTCCAGGCGACCATGCCTCCACGCGCCAGGCGATCCCCAGTATGGAACAATGGTGAGGTGCTGGACCTCTTCAGTGTTTGGGGGGAGGAAACTGTCCAGTTCCAGATGCACTCCAGCCATAGGAATTATGATACCTTCGGGCAGTTATCAAGGGACATGATGGAAAGGGGCCATGACCGGGACGCTCTGCAGTGCAGGGTTAAAGTGAAGGAGCTGTGGAATGCCTACCGCAAAGCCCGCGAGGCAAACAGCCGCTCCAATACTGTCCCCGCAAACTGCCGTTTTTACAAAGAGCTGGACACGATACTTTGGGGTGACCCCACCTCCACTCCAAGTACCACCATGGACACTTGAAAGCCCAGTCCAACAAGGCAAGAGGAGGAGGAGCAAAGCAGGAACAAGGGTGCTGAGGAGGAGGAAGACACCCCGGCATCCCTAGATGCATGCAGCCAGGAGCTGTTCTCAAGCCAGGAGGAAGGTAGCCAGTCACGGTGGCCGGTGCTTGGGGAAGGACAAACACCCGAGGAGGTTCCCGGTAAGCGGCTTTTATTTTGGGAAGGAAGTTATTTGGTGCGGGCTCTTGGAGCAAGAAGTGTTAGGGCTGCAGGGGTGCCTAGATGCAAAATAGGGCGTTGATGTATTCTTTCACATCACGGTAATTGGCCTCAGTGATCTTTTCAAAGGTCTCAGCCAGAACTTGGGCAATGTGCTTGCACAGGTTTCATGGGAGAGCCACTGTGGTCCTTGTCCCAGTCAGGCTAATATGTCTGTGCCACTATGCCGTGCGGGATGGGGGGACCATTGCTGCACACAGGCAAGCAGCATATGGGCCAGGGTGGAAGCCTTATTGTAGTAGAAGACCCTCCCTTGCTTCCCAGGTCACCCTCAGCAGCGAGATATCTTCCAGGATGAACTCCTGTGGAAAATGTGGGGACAGTGTTCAGTATAGGGGCACCCTACAGCTGTTGGCTATCCCCAAGGCACAGAAACCCAGAGGACACTACAGCCATGAAAGAATCAGTCCCCCTTGACCCTGTGCTTACTCACCATTTTGAGGCTCTCATGGGTTATGTGTACTTGCTTTGGGATGGGCAAATTATGCTATTGTGTAGACTGTGCTTGCCCTACTTAAGTATGGGGGATCATTGCTCTGTCTGGTGTGAACAATGCTGCCTCTGTTAAGTGCTGCATTATGCCTTTACAAATGCAACTTTGAGATCTCAGCTATCCGTGTTACCAGTGGCCGAGAGGCTGCAAAGAATCAGGAAAAGGCCACGTAGAAGCAAAGAGGACATGCTGCATGAAGTCATGCAGCACTCCCTTAATGAAAATCAAAAAGTGCAGGAGTGGTGGGAGAGTGAAAGGAGGGTCTGCCAGCAGAATGTGGATCATGGGTATCAAAGCATGGAGTGTCAGATAAGCAACATGGAGCACCAAGCAGACTCGATCCAGGCGCTCATAGCCATGCAGGCGGAGCACTACCGCGCCTGCCCCCCTGCAGCCCTTGTCCCAAAACTCTTTCCCTTGTGCCCCCATGTCACCTCCAGCCCACTTTTCCCAACATCCGGGTTCTTATCGCCACCAGCTCCCTCTAACACCTGTAGCTTCACCACCCAGCCCTGAAAACTACAACCCTTACCCACTGCACTCAACCCACATCACCATGCAGTATAGCCATCCTGAAGTTCAGCACTCATTGCACAGCACTCCAAACAGGAAGGTTGAGTATGGTAACAGGACATAGGCAAATCTGTTATTGTACCGTTCCTCACCCCACCCTCTCGCCCTTTGTTTCCCAAACAGTTGTTTAGTTTCAATAAATGCACTTTCTTTTCCATAAATGGTTTTTTTTTTTTTGCTTTGAAAACATTCTTTATTATTGCATAAAGTAAAAGATACCTTAGCCCAGGAAAGCAACAGGCACTGCAAGTCAGTGTATCATATGTAGCAAATGCAGATTCCTACTAACATTGGAACCACTGCACTTTACTCCCGTGCAGGGCACCGGCCATTACTGGTGGCTTTCAGCCTCAAATTGCTCCCTCAAGGCATCCCTAATCCTTGCAGCCCCGCACTGGGCCCCTGTAATAGTCCTGCTCTCTGGCTGTTCAAATTCAGCCTCCAGGTGTTGAACCTCCGAGTTCCATGCCTGAGTGAATTTTTCACCCTTCCCTTCATAAATATTATGGAGGGTATAGCACACGGATATAACTGTGGGGATGCTGTTATCGGCCAGGTCCAGCTTCCCATACAGAGAGCGCCAATGGACCTTTAAACGGCCAAAAGCACATTCCACAGTCATTCTGCACCGGCTCAGCCTGTTGTTGAACCGCTCCTTGCTGCTATCAAGGCTCCCTGTATAGGGTTTCATGAGCCATGGTATTAAAGAGTAAGCGGAGTCTCCAAAGATCACAATGGGCATTTTGACTTCCCCAATGGTGATCTTCTGGTCTGGGAGAAAAGTCCCGACTTGCAGCTTCCTGAACAGGCCATTCATATTATGGAGGGTTCCAAAAGATGCGTGTGTCATACACCTTTCCGGGTCAGCCTGCGTTAATGTCAATGAAATGCCCATGGTGATCCACAAGCACCTGGAGAACCATAGAGAAATAGCCCTTCTGATTAACATACTTGGAGGCTAGGTGGGCTGGTGCCAGAATTGGAATATGCGTGCCATCTATCGCCCCTCTGCAGTTAGGGAAACCCATTTGTGCAACGCCAGCCACAATGTCATGCACGTTACCCAGAGTCACGGTTCTTCTGAACAGGATGCAATTAATGGCCCTGCAAACTTGCATCAACACGATTCCAATGGTCAACTTCCCCACTCCAAACTGGTTAGCGATAGATTAGTAGCTGTCTGGAGTTGCCAGCTTCCAGATTGCAATAGCGACCCACTTCTCCACCGTCAGAGCAGGTCTCAGTCTCATGTCCTTGCACCGCAGGGTGCGTGAGAGCTCATCACACAGTCCCCTTCCCACAAGCCACAGCGCCAGAATGGGAAGAGGTGCTCTGTGGGATAGCTGCCCACAGACCACCGCTCCCAATGCCACTGCAAGTGCCGCAAATGTGGCCACGCCAGTGTGCTTGCAGCTGTCTGTGTGAACAGACTGCATCGCTTTCCCTACTGTGCTCTACGAAGGCTGGTTTAACTCAAAGCGCCTTACATTTGCAAGTGTAGCCATGCCCTTAGAAATAGCTACACAAGAACAGACAAAGGAAGAGCTGTTTCTGGCATTTGTCTATACCAGAAGCCTAAGAGGAAGGTCAACACCTCCATAAAAGCATCAGAACAGAAAATATACAAAGCTTGTCAAAATTCAGAATTTCCATTTTGCAGGAAATTTTGATATTTCGAAATCTGGATATGTTCCAAACTGGATTTCAAACATATTTTTCAAATTGCCTACAAAACCAAAATTCTGAAAAAATCCATTCTGAAAATTTCACTTAGGAAAAAAATTTAGAAATGTACTTAAAGCAAAATTTAAAAAAGAAAATGAGATAAGATAAGATAAGCACTGTTCTAATGGGGTGGCTGTCTTCAATATTGTTGTGCTAGCCTGGAATCATTATCTAGTGTATTGAAAACAGCTGCTGTTCTACTTGGTACAGTGTATTTAGCTTATTTTCTTTTGCAACAGAATTCCGGATCTATCTGCCCATATGCAACAAAATGCCAGATAAGGACCATATATTGCTCTGGAATCAAAATAAAACCATGGCACTCTAGCTCCCCTGCCGTAACTGGTACAGTTCAGAGCAACTGCATCTCAGTGGTCTGTCCAGTGAAGGGCACCCACTCTCAGGCTTACAGCTCCCCTGACATTGTCTTTCTTGGGTGGACACCTGCATCTCACTCCATTCTGACCAACGTATTCTCAGGCTACACAGTTTCCTGCCTCTACTGTGTTATTCTCAGAAGAGACAGGCTGCCCTACTTGCTTTCACTCTGATACCAGAATGATTGTCAACATAATTGCCACACAATTCTTTCTGTGCAAGGATTGCAGCTCTCTATGGACCAGGGGTCCTGTCCATTTGCTGGAACAGGAAGAAGGCATTAGGTCAGCCTAAATTCAGGGTTATAATCTAAAAGTCTTTTCTTTGCCTGTGTGTCTCTGGAGAATACAGATTGGACTAGTATATGCACACCTCTCCATGGGGTGGCTTCAAAAGGCTGATAACTGAGGAAGTACATTAGTATCCTCTTCCTACTAAAGAAGGTACATATAATTCCATAATAAAACACACACAATTGCATTTTTAATACAATGGACACCCCCAAAGAATTAATCCTAATTCAATAAGGTTAAACTTAATTCAGAAAAGTTTTTCCATAAGACTTGTCCAAGACATTGTCAGTCTGTCATGTTACATTTCATCCGTAAGTGTTATTTAGTGAGGAAGAGATGAAAGGGTTTGTCTACACTGGAAACTTCAAAGCACTGCCACGAGAACGCTCCCGCGGCAGCACTTTGAAGTGCGAGTGTGGTAGCCCGCGAGCGCTGGGAGGGAGCTCTTCCAGAGCTCCTGGTAATCCACCTCCACAAGGGGATTAGCTCCGAGCTGCACTCCCAGCACTCGGAGCCTGTCTACACTAGCGCTTTAAAGCACTCAGACTTGCTGCACTCGGGGGGATGATTTTTCACACCCTTGAGCCAGCAAGTTAGAGCGCTATAAAATGTAAGTGTAGACAAGCCCTGCGATTCAGGTTAATGCCAACTCTTCCACAATAAGTAGAAAAGTATACATGTGTGTAGCTCCACATATAGTGGATGTATATACACACACACACACACACACACTCTCATGTATAAAAATAAATGTCTGTGGTGTTTATATGATGGTAGAATGCTCCAGTCTTCCTTCCCTGCTTTTCAATAACTAGGAAAATGTACATCTTAAAATTCAAAGCCACATTTTATATATGTATTATTCTAATATATGCAGAAGATGAATCTACAGTGATGGCTCTTTACACAATTCCAACCACACACAAAAGTATATGTAATTCAAAGTCTCTTTCCATATCTGTGAAGCAACCATTACAGAGACAGTAAATCTACTATTATAGAATACTGAGTCCCAAATATTAATGCAACACTTATTTGATTTTCGAAACAGCAGATTATATTGTAGATACCTACACTACCCTTGATCTTAATCTTGAACTGCCATGTATCACAGCATGACCCCATTGAAGTCAATGGAAAATTCTCCTTTAACTTATCTGGAGGCAGAATGGGTCCCATAATTTACCTTCATCAAATGATTTGCTTTGTGTGTGTGTGTGTGTGTGTGTGTGTGTGTGTGTGTGTGTGTGTGATTGCTTTATGTTGTAAACAATAATAATTCATATTCATAAGGTTTAAAACAGAAGGGACCATTAGATCATCTAGGCTGACCTTCTAGACTGTATCACGGTCCTTTAAATTTCATTCAGTTACCCCCCATATTGAGCACAATAACTTGTGCTTAACTAAAGCATATCTTCCAGAGGTGAAGAATCCACCATTTCCATTGGTAGTTTGTTCCAATGGTGAATAGCACCCATTGTAAAAAATGTGCCTTAATTCCAGCTTCAGCTTCCAGCAATTGATTCTTGTTATGTCTTTCTCTTTTAGAAAGCCCTTTAGTATCTGGTATTTTCTCCCTAGGAAGGTACTTCTATACTGTAATCAAGTCACCTCTCAATCTTCTTTTGATTAACTAAATAAATTGAGATCTTTAAATATTTCACTGTAAGGCATTTTCTCCAGCCTTCAAATCATTTTTGTGGATCTTTTTTTGTGGACACTTGCTCCAACTCTGCAATAGCCTTTTTAAAATGTGGACACCTGAACTGTATATAGGATTCTAGTATTGATTTAACCAAAGATGTATACAGTGTTAACATCACCACCCTACTTCTACTCACTACTCCCACTTACACACCCATTAGTCATACCTCACATTCATAATTTTTACCATCGTACCACACTGGGAGCTCAAATGTTAAGTTGTCCACTATGTCCCCTGGATCCTTTCAGAGTCCCTGCTTCCAGGATACAGTCCCCCATTCTGCAGGTATGGCCTACATTCCTCATCCTAGACACATAATTTTGTATTTGGCTCTATTAAAACACATTTTATTTGAATGGTCTCAGTTTATCAAGTGATTCAGGTTGCTCTATATGACTGCCCAGTTCTCATTATTGTTAGAATTCCATCAATCATATCATTTGCAAATTTTATCACCAGTGATTTTATATTTAATTCCAGATCATTAATGAAAATGTGGAATGAACGTAACATCAGAACATAAGAACGGCCATACTGGGTCAGACCAAAGGTCAATCTAGCCCAATATCCTGTCTTCCAACAGTGGCTAATGCCAGTGCCCCAGAGGGAATAAACAGAACAGGTTATTATCAAGTGATCCATCCCTTGTCACCCATTCCCAGCTTCTGGTATCGTATCGGGCATAGTACCAATCTCTATAGAACCCCAATGGAAACACTCCCATTCAATGATGATTCCCCCATTTATGACTATTTTTGGAGATCTGTCAGCAGTTCTTACTTCATTTAACATATGCTTTATTGATGTTGTATAATGCTGATTTTTAAAAAAATTAGAATGTCACGAGGTACTAAGTAAACTGCCTTACAAAAGTGTAAGTATGTTACAACTATGCAGTTATCTTTAGCTCCCCAACTTGTAATCTCTCCAAACAATGAAAGCAGGTTTGTTTGGCAAGACCTGTTTTCCATAAAATCTTGATGACTGGCATTAATTATACTTCTGTGCTTTAATTCTTATAAATATTCTATGAATCCCATATTCCACAACCTACTACCTGTTCTCTTGAAAACATTTGTTTCTCTGAGGATTTTTAGAAACAATAAGTAGTTGTTGTTCAAAATGTTCTCTGATTAAACATGCTGGATGGAATTTTGCAATGTTTTGGAAAGTTGAGTGAAATTTTACAGCACTGTCATCAAAAAGTTTCAGCTGTGAGGGCAATCCCTTTTACAGGGCAGAGAGCAAGGTCTGATCTACACTGTAGATCTATATCGGTATAAGTATGTGGCTCAGGAGTGTGAAAAATCCACACCCCTGAGCGATGTAGTTATACCAACTTACCCTCTTCCCCTCCCCCCACCCATGTAGACAGAACTATAACAGTGGGAGAGCTTCTCTTATAAACATAGCTACTGCCGCTTGGGGAGGTGGATTAACTACATCAAAGGGAAAGTTTTCTCCAGTCAGTGTAGAGTGCTTTTATTAAAGTGCAGCTGAACCAATGCAGCATTTTAAGTGTAGACGTATCCCCACTGAAAAGGTTTGCTTCCTGGCTGACCTTGATTGGTGGTTAGATGTTCTAGTCAGGAATCAATTTTGTCAGAGAGAAAGGAAAGCTGTACTAAAGGAAGACTATTAGCTAGTAATTGTGAAGTGCTATGTATCTTTAAAGGGCCATATAAACATTAACCATTTAATCCCAATAGCATATCTGTGAAGCAGATAAATAGCATGAGGGAGTTTTTCAAAGGTACCATGGGAGTTTGGCACTCCCAACTCCCATTGACAGTCATTGTGGGCTGTGAGCTGGTTGTCCTTTTTTGGCTTTGAAAATGTCCCCTCAATTCCCACTTTGCAAGTTAGGAAACTGAGATATAAGATGCCAGATTCTGTCCTCACCTAGACTTCATACAGGTCCATGGGGATAGATTGTCAGCTGGTGTAATTTGGAGGTACACTGCATTACACTGAAGCCAGCTATCTCAACCAGCTGTGTGCCCTTAGGGCAAGGAATGGAATGAAGAGAGTTGGAAAGGAAGCATGAGAGGGTATTTTTATGTCCCAGCCATTCTATGCTCTGCAGTCCTAGGAACAGAGGAGGTCTAAACCACATCTTCTCCACCCTGGGCCACTAGCTCCAAGTCAGTGGACAGAGCCAGGATTAGAGTTAAGAGCTTCTGGTTTCCAGTCTTTAGTTTAATCCACTAGGCCATACTGCCTGCCATAGATAAATCTTCTCAAGGGAAGATCCATCAATCTGGGTGCCAACAATACTTATAATTAGAGTGAGAGCTTTGCCATGATTGGTCACTCTCTTCTTTTAAACTAAGTAATTTGAAGGCTATTTATTTGTGTCCCAATTAAAATCTCTGATTCAGGTCTGAAGGAGAGTTAATGTCTCTCTTGACACCATTTATGTCTTTCCTTTTCTTTCAGAGAACAAAGGAATTGCATTAGCTCACCAGTGTTATCTCATCAACATCTACAGACATTAACTCTTGCCAGATTATCACCCTCAAAGTTTTATTTTTTGCCATTGTCTAATCAAAGTATTGAAGCTGACTGAGATAAAAAGATTTAATCATTCCTCATTCTGTGTGCAGCTTAGTACCCTTGTATGGAGAGAGTGATATGTATGTGCAGTAAGTAAGAATAGCATATATATTTTAAAAAGTATTACCTCATCTCATTAAATATACAACAGTACATTTCACATGGGTCAGATTTTTGTTAATTTAGGTGTCTGGGCCAAATTTCAACTCAAGTAATACCACATCTCTGTGACACGGGGACCTCTTGGTGCCAATTGGCAGAGGGCACAAGAGGGTACATGGGGTTTTACAGGTATCCCTATGGTCAGATATATGCACAATAGTTCACCAAAGGGTGGCATCTAAGGTACCTACATAGAGCCAGTAGCCCACTGGTCATTATAATCATTGTCATGATTATGAATATTTAAGACTTTATGTATCTATACTGAAACTTACGTTATTAAGGTCTTGGGTTAAGGCAGGCAACCAGGTGACATTCCTCTGATATGTTCCTTTCAGGCAAGAGGTGACAGATGCTTATCTCCCTGTCTGGTCATATGTGTATTGTGTACTGTCTGCCTCACAATGTAGTCCTATTTTCATACTGAGTCCCAGCAAAAGAGAAGATTGTGAAATGGACTAGAGAGGAAATCCACAGGATAAAACAAACAGCAAGGGTATCCTGTTGAGGACTAAAGACAAAGGATCGTTAGGGTATATATAGGGATAGAAGGAAATATACAGGGTCCTTCATGTAGGAGACAAGCTGACAGTATGTCTGTCTCATAAAGAGTATCACAGCTAAGACTGGCTATGAAATGCTACAAGGGTTTTGGGTGAGCAATACTCTATAATACCAGAGAGCATCTAGATAATAAAGTCTACGTTCTGGAATGTGCCTTATGGTTTTATTTTATATGTATCCATTTGTTTTCTGTACTTCTACTTGCTATTACTTGAATCTCTGTTTTTGTTAAATAAACTTAATACTTGATTTTACTGTAAATGTATCTTAGGCCTGGTCTACACTAACCCCCCAATTCGAACTAAGGTACGCAACTTCAGCTACGTGAATACCTTAGTTCGAACTTACCGCGGGTCCAGACGCAGCAGGCAGGCTCCCCCGTCGACTCCGCGTACTCCTCTCGCCGAGCAGGATTACCGGAGTTTACGGCGAGCACTTCTGGGTTCGATTTATTGCCCCCTAAGTGCTGTGTGTTAAGTGGATCTGAAGTGAAACTGGTAAGCTGAGGTGTACTGTTTCTCTGGAAGCAGCAAATGTGTGAACACTGAGTGTCTAGGCTGGACACTCTAGGGAAATATGCAGAGGGCTTGAGGGTTAGAGTGTACCTGTCACTTACCTGTAGAGCGACAGCAGGGTCTGCCTAAGCCTAGAGGGGAATGGTTGTGCTGCCCGTGGTTGGTGGAGTTGGGGAGGTAACCCCCAGTAGGCACAGATGAGATTTCCTCACACTAAGGGTAGATGATATTGAGGTACCTCACAACCATGGGTACCCATAAGACGCATCATAATCCCTCCCCAAATTTCACTGCTCTACAGCCAAAATGCTTCTGAAATAAATGTAGTCAAACTTTACTAATTCTGGGTCACTGAGAACGAAAATGATGCTTAAAATTGTTGATTGGCTCTAGTTTTCAAGATATGCTATTGGGTCAGTATATACGATCCTTGACTTGGGAATGGCGGAGGATAAGTGAGTTATAAAGGGAAGGGATCTCAATTTAAACCAGAAATGACTAAAATACATCTTTGACTGGATCTCTGAATAAATCTATGACTGGGTTTGGACAGTACTTGCTTTTTAGGCAAAACAATGAATGATGCAGTCTGAAGCTGGTATTGCGTCATACACGATATGAATTGCATCATGTTATTCCTAGAAGTCATGGATGATACAATCATAACAAAGCTTACATCACTCTGCTGAACAAATTGCCCTATATCATCTCTAGAAATCATACAGTGTCGTGCTCTCTTATTTGTCAGTGTTTGATTTTGCAAAGGGACACATTTCTGTTTAGCCAAAGTGAACAGAGATGCCTCGTACTTGTGTGAACAGTGCAGATAACTTCTGCTATGTTTGTGTGAAGTGACTTTTCCATCACAAAAGCGCAATATAAGCACTATGGTTAAGAAAGCCTATCACTTTTATTTTGGCTGCAAAATTGGAGATTAGGACAAGAGGTGGGCCCCACACCTATGCTGCAATACTTGTGCAACAAATCTTCGCCAGTGGTTGAACAGGAAAAGGAAATCTATGCCTTTTGCAGTGCCAATGATTTGGAGAGAGCCAACAGATCATACCAGCAATTGTTACTTCTGCATGGTGCCTCCAGTTGGGAAAGGTGTGTCAAAGAAAATAAAGTGGACTGTGCATTTGTGACGTTATTAAAAAATAAACTAGGACCATATAGATCATTGTTGCAACCAAGGTCCTGTAGTGGCACCCAAATCTTGTATAAAGGGGGTCAAATGGGGTGTCTAAGACAAGGTTATGGTTTACTGGTTATGATTATGCTGTCTATATGTGTGTATCAGTTTTGTAGTTGAAGTTATGAATATTGGCTCTATACTGTCTGTATGGCAAATTTATGCTATGCTTCTGAGTGACATCCCAGACAAGCTGGGATTAGCTTTGCCTAGCCTGCTTGATGGCCCATTAAGGACCATCAGCTATACAATGGACCCATTGAGAGAAGGCAAATATGCCTTCAGACTCAGCAAAGTATGAGTGGCCCATGTGACTCCAGGCTCCATTTTGTTGTAACTTTCCACAGTAAGAACAAAGAGGTGTTCTTACACCTGGAAAAGACTATATAAGCCTGATGCCTCATCTCCATTTTGTCTTTAATCCTGCTTCTTACCTCTGGAAGGACTTTGCTACAAGCTGAAGCTTTGAACAAAGGACTGAATGACCCATCCCAGTGGGGGATATACTCCAGAGACTTGATTTGAACCTGCAGTTTATTCTATCACTGCTGCAAGCCTGAACCAAGAACTTTGCCATTACTATATGTAATTGATTCCATGTAACCAATTCTAACTCTCATCTTTATCTTTTTCCTTTTATCAATAAACCTTTAGATTTTAGATTCTAAAGGATTGGCAACAGCGTGATTTGTGGGTAAGATCTGATTTGTATATTGACCTGGGTCTGGGGCTTGGTCCTTTGGGATCGAGAGAACCTTTTTTCTTTTATTGGGGTATTGGTTTTCATAACCATTTGTCCCCATAACGAGTGGCACTGGTGGTGATACTGGGAAACTGGAGTGTCTAAGGAAATTGCTTGTGAGACTTGTGGTTAGCCAATGGGGTGAGACCAAAGTCCTCTTATTCTGGCTGGTTTGGTTTGCCTTAGAGGTGGAAAAACCCCAGCCTTGGGCTGTAACTGCACTGTTTAAGCAATTTGTCCTGAGTTGGCAGTCTCAGTTGGGTCCCGCCAGAACTGCATCGTCACAGCATTATCCAAACATTCCATCAGCTATACGCCCAGTACCCCACGGAGAAAGACTGCCAATTCCTGATGCACCAGAATCATTCTCACTTGAGTCAGACGAGGAAGAGGATGAAACTTCTGGTCCTGAACCATCAGTGTCACAGGACCCACATTTTCTCCCATCCTCCTCCTCTGAACCACACCTCATAACACAAGGTGAACTGAATGACCTTGTCAGGGATTTGGAACTACCCAAGAATAAGGCAGAGCTGTTGGGCTCCAGACTACAGCAGTGGAATCTCCTGGCAGGTGATGTTAGGGTTTCCATGTTCCGTGACCGTCAAAAGGATCTTGTCCCATTCTTCTTCATGGAAGGTGATCTTGTAGCCTGCAACAACATCGATGGTGTGATGGCAGCCCTCAACATTGTTCACGATTCAGATGAGTGGAGACTGTTCATTGATTCATCGAAGACGAGTCTTAAAGCTGTTTTACTGCATAATGGCAATGTTTTGCCATCAATTCCAGTTGGTCATGCAGTCCATATGAAGGAAACCTATGACAACATGAAACAACTTTTGAGGTGCATAAACTATGACCAACATCAGTGGACAGCTTTGGGGCGATTTGAAGGTGGTTGCTCTCTTGCTTGGTCTGCAGACTGGATACACAAAGTACTGCTGTTTTCTCTGCGAATGGGATAGTTGTGCAAGAGATTCCCACTACATCAAGAAAGATTGGCCACTCCGACAGTCATTGGAGCCTGGGAGGAAAAGTGTTCAGCATCCACCACTTGTTGAATCAAGGAAGATTTTGTTACCACCCTTACACATCAAGCTGGGTCTGATGAAGAACTTTGTCAAGGCCATTGACAAAACACAAGCAGCTTTCAAGTACCTCCGTGGAAAATTTCCAAGGTTAAGTGAAGCTAAGATAAAGGAAGGTGTCTTTGTTGGTCCTCAGATTCGTGAACTTCTTTGAGATGATACATTTGACCATGCACTGCGTGGCAAGGAAAAGATGGCATGGAAAGCCTTCCAGTTAGTGGCAATAAATTTTCTCGGAAACAACAAGGCAGACAACTACAGGTTGTTGGTGGAAAACCTCCTCAAGGCATACAAAAGCCATGGTTGCAACATGTCACTAAAAATACATTTTTTGCACTCTCATCTAGATTTTTTCCCCCTGAACTGCAGAGCAGTGAGCGACGAGCATGGCGAGCGATTTCACCAGGACATTGTAACAATGGAGAAACGCTATCAGGGCAAATGGAGCCCATCAATGCTTGCAGACTATTGCTGGACAGTGACAAGAGATGCTCCATTTAATGAATACAAGAGACAAGCCAAGAAGCGCCGAGTAGACACTGAATACGACTAAACTATGTACATAATAGTTTTTTGCCTTTTGTTTCATAATACATTTTATTTATATAACCCTTTTGCTGATTTTTAAAGTGTTACATAAACAGGACAGGTGAAATATTATCATGTAAAGCAACCATAAACACATGAAAAGACCTAGGTTTACAATTTATGTTTAAAACTCTACTATCTACACAATATACATAGACATAAAATGTAAAAACTTAAATATCTTAGAAACAGTAGCCAGTTGTTTTAATTGTCATATTTTGAATTCAGCACATCAAAATACATAATAAATAGCACATTTTATCTCTGAAGCAGACAACGTCTCAAAAATTGTAGACCAGTGTTTCCTCTGAGTCTTCAATTTTCTCCATCATTTCCTGTCCATGGCTGTGATTCAGCAAAGTACTTAAGCAATTGTCTAACTTTAACTATATGAGTAGTTCTACTGACTTCCATAGGAATACCATGTGGCTGTGGTTAGGCAAATGCTTAAGAACCTTGCTAAATCAGGTTACTAGATTACAGCAGTGTTTCTGTACATGTTTCAACAACTCAGCAGTCTGATTGTGAATATAGAAGCAGTATTGTTTTAAGTTGCTCAGTGTGATGATACTCAACCTGAATCCTCATCAAAAGAAAATAGCTCAGCACTTTCAACCAAATCCCTATAAAATAAGAACTAAAACAAGAACAGGAATAACAAGTTGAACCCTTCCATAGTATTTCACACAGAAATGAGAAGCAAATGTAAAACAATACAAAAATAGGGAACTATCACAAGCTAAAATATGTTTTATAGGTATAGGTTTTTTAAATTACTTTTACTCACAATAGCTAAATAAACCACCAGCTGCAAATGCAATGAGGTAAAAACAAGCCCAGAATAAAAATAGTTTTATTCATTTATTTTTCTCTATACACCTTATTAGTGTTTGTCTATAAAGAATGTGCTTCCTCGCCAGCAGCCTTGGATTGAAAATGTAAAATCCATTAGTAACAGGCCAGTTCCTGCTTTCCTTAATCCCACAAATAGCTGTACTGACTGCAATTGGACTACCTGGGTGAGCAAAGCAGGTAGCATTTGGCCTTGAAGCAGCCACTGCAGTCACTGACCCCTTTACTGTTGCTGCTGCCCTTTTGCTATATCCCCTCCTATAGTTCCAGTACACGGCCTAATTTAGCATCACAGACACACCAAGGAATAAGTGAATGCTGGTGGCCTTAAGTTAGTGAGTGTCTGTCACACTCACACACACAGAGAGAGAGAGAGAAAGGAAACCAATATGGCTATACTGAGGCAGTATCCTCTGCCTCAAACTGAATGTTTTCATAGTGTGTGTTCAGAAGAGAGATGTTAATCTTTAAAAAGAAATCCATGTGCCTCTGAACTTTCTCACTTTGACTTACACTGGAATCTGAATGTCCACTCTTACAAGAGCTCTATCCCCATTTCCAAACCCAAGAGGATTGTATAGCTTCATGATGTTCACTTTTGGATGTTTGTCTGAAGGAGTTTGCTATTCAATGGGAGCAGGATAGAACAATGAGGGGCAGTGTACTATGCACCATGAGGGTTTAGTCTATTTTAGGGCTGTCGATTAATTGCAGTTAACTCACGCGATTAACTAAAAAAAGTAATCGTGATTAAAAAAATTAATCACGCTGTTCAACAATAGAAATTAAATATTTTTGGATGTTTTTCTACATTTTCAAATATACTGATTTCAATTACAACACAGAATACAAAGTGGATAGTGCTCACTTTATATTATATTTGATTACAAATATTTGAACTGTAAAAGCAAAAGAAATAGTATTTTTCAATTCGCCTCAAGCAAGAACTGTAGTGCAATCTCTTTGTCGGGAAAGTGCAACTTACAAAAGTAGATTTTTTTTTTTGTTATGTAACTGCACTGAAAACCAAAATAGTGTAAAACTTTAGAGCCTACAATTCACTCAGTCCTACTTCTTGTTCAGCCAATCGCTAGGACAAACAAGCTTGTTTACATTTACGGGTGATACTGCTGCCTGTTTCTTATTTAATGTCACCTGAAAGTGAGAACAGGCGTTTGCATGGCACTTTTGTAGCTGGCATTGCAAGGTGGTATCTATGTGCCAGATATGCTAAACATTCATATGCCCCTTCATGCTTCAGCCACCATTACAGAGGACATACTTCCATGTGGATGACGCTCATTTTAAAAAAAATGCATTAATTAAATTTGTTACTGAACTCCTTGGGGAGAATTGTATGCCTCCTGCTGTTTTGCCAACATTCTGCCATATATTTCATGTTAAAGCAGTCTCGGATGATGACCCAGCATATGTTGTTCATTTTAAGAACACTTTCATTGCAGATTTGACAAAATGCAAAAAAGTACCAATGTGAGATTTCTAAGGATAGATACAGCATTCAATCCAAGGTTTAAGAAGTTGAAGTGGCTTCTGAAGTCTGAGAGGGACGAGGTGTGGAACATGCTTTCAGAAGTTTTAAAGAGCAACACTCAAATGCAGAAACTACAGAACCCGAACCACCAAAAAAAAAAAAAAAAAAAAAATCAATCAATCTTCTGCAGGTGGCATCTGACTCAGATGATTAAAATGAACATGCATTGGTCCACATTGTTTTGAATCGTTATCGAGCAGAAGTTGTCATCAGCATGGATGCACGTCCTCTGGAATGGTGGTTGAAGCATGAAGGGACATATGAATCTTTAGCACATCTGGTACGTAAATATCGTGTGACACCAGCTACAACAGTGCCATGTGAACGCCTGTTCTGACTTTCAGGTGACGTTGTAAACAAGAAGAGAGCAGCATTACCTCTTGCAAATGTAAACAAACTTGTTTGAGGGATTGGGTGAACAAGAAGTAGGACTGAGTGGATTTGTAGGCTCTAAAGTTTTACATTGTTTTATATTTGAATGCAAGTTTTTTTGTACAAATTCTACATTTGTAAGTTTAACTTTCATGATAAAGAGATTGCACTAAAATACTTGTAATGGAGGAATTGAAAAAAACTATTTTTTTACAGTGCAAATATTTGTAATCAAATATAAAGTGAGCACTGTACATTTTGTATTGTGTTGTAATTAAAATCAATATACTTGAAAATGTAGAAAACATCCAAAAATATTTAAATAAATTGTATTCTATTATTGTTAACAGTGCGATTAATCACATGATTAATTTTAAATTTAATCACGCAATTATTTTTTATCACGCAATTAATCATGATTAATTTTTTTAATTGCTTGACAGCCCTAATCTTTTTTGACCTGGCCAAATGTGGTGTTTTTTAAGTAGTTTTTAATTTAAGGAGTTTTGTTAGCCTCTTTTTTACAATCATGTCCCTATTACCCTGACTTTATAAAGTTAATTAAAATATATGACTGCTAGATTCCTCTTTTGAAAAATGCTTTAAAAATGTGCAAATGGTGTCTTAGCAATGAAAGGTGTCTGCATAATGCATACTTTGACAACAGAACATAATTTCTGCATACTATGCATATCTGGCATACTATTACTCCACTTAATCCAGGCACATTTAATAAATCATAATTCAAACCTCAGGTAATAGATTTGTTGTATAATCTCTGCTGTGTAGGAATGTGTAAGGCCAGTTCCAAGTTGTTAAATGGTGTTCAATTGGGTATTCAAAACATATACAATTCTAAATTTTGATCTATTAATACAGTAGTTGCCAATTACAAATTAAAAGAAGAAATAATGCAAATCAAATATCCACAAAATACTGTGGTAATTTTTATTTTTTCATTGTATTTGGCCTGGTATTTTATGCCAAACTTTCTTTAACAGATCTACTCTAATCTTAATAATAAAAGCTGCTTAATTGGGATGAAAGCTGCCCCCACAGATGACCCAATTAAGAAGAGTCTACTTACGGGTTCTTCCAGTTCAGTGTCTTTGGCAGAGGGATAAGATGGCAGTTCTTAGACCAGAATACTTTTGTATTAGCGTATATGTCTGCAACTGGAAATTTGGTAATTTTGCTACATGTTGGAGAATCTCCGTGACATCTAAATATCCATAAAATATCAGACATTAATTTAACTTGAAGTAATCATGTCCTGTAGCATGAGGAGAATTATAAAATGTGCTCATTATGCACAACAGTGAGGATTACTCTAGGACAGGGATTACTTTACAAACTTTAGAAAGTCTCGTTCCCTTTTTGCCTAATATCTATAGTTTTTGGAGAATATTATAAAATCCTGAGATTAATGTTGGCTGAGAATTAAGCCTGGAAAATATATTGTATTTGCTGTATATAAAACTGAAATGAACTTCTAATTAGATACTAGCTTTCAAAGACATTATCTCCACATTGAAATTATAGTTACTGTACTCAAGATTTGTGCTTCTAAGTTTAAAAACTCATTCATGTAGAAAATCCTTTCAGGGTATGAATATATACTGACATTTTGAAAGTTTCTCAGTTATCAAATGTGGAAAAGCCCATGGTTTTATAGAGTTGACCCTGACAATCTGACAAGGGTAAAAGAACATTCTTATCCCCAAGTTATACACGCTAAGGGTAAGTTTACACAGTCTGTGACGATGAGCTTCCCAGCCTGGGTCAACAGACTCTGGCTCATAGAGCTTGCACTACTGTGCTTGGGTTGGAGCTCCGGTTCTGAAATCCACCCTGCTCTCTAGGCTTCAGAATCTGAGCTCCAGGCCATGCCCCAATGTCTATACAGCTACTTTTAACATGGTAGCATGACCCAGGCTTGGAGGCATGTTGCTGTGGTATGTGTAGACATATCCTTAGCAAAAAAAGAGTATGAGAAATGTCTGGGTTTGTTTTGTTATTTTGGAGAACTTACTATTTTCTATGCTTTTGTTAAGCCAGAGTGAAACAGCTTTTGATCTGAATGCCACATTGCCAACTCTCATAATATTTACCAGATCCACAAAGTTATTTAGGCACATAACTTCCACTGATTTAGTTGGAGACTAAATACCATTGTGTATCTGCGACTTAATGTGTTTCTTAAATCCACTGCTCCTGGACTCATGAGCATGTGAGAATTTTTCAGCTTTCACTTAAAGAAAAAGGGTTTATAGCACTCTGATTTGTGCAGAAAAGCTTGAAAATGTGAACCTAAACGGCTTAATATCCAGAAGGCAAATGAAAGAACTCCGTGTTTATTCATTTTTCCCTTCACAGTTCATTATTTTTAAGATAGCACCATTATTCTGAGTGAAGGGAGGGCTAAGTCATTAATTGTGAATACTTGGGGTTGACAGTATTGAATTGACACAATGAATTATGGGTAAAGCTGGTTGGGAATTTTTTAAAGAAACATTTTTACTCGGAAAATGCTGATCCCTTTAAATGGAAATGTATTACAGAAATTTATCCATTTTCACTACATTTTCATCAAGAAGTTTTCTCAGATCCACGATTGTATTACTGGTCAAAATAAGAGAGAAATATTATATGAATATTTAAATAATCATACCAAGTGGAACAGCTCCAACAGGAAAGATTGAGACACTGACTCCATAGCCCTGTGTTTAGGGCATTCACATGAGATATGGGGAGCCGGGACTTGAAACTGGGTCTCTCAAATCCCAGGTAAGTGCCCAAACCATAAGATATGCATACAAAATAATAGGGTGTAAATTAGCTGTTACTACTCAAGAAAGAGATCTTGGAGTCATTGTGGATCTCTCTGCAAACATCTGCTCATTGTGCAGCAGCAGTCAAAAAAAGGTAACAATGTTAGGAACGATTACGAAAGGGATAGAAAATAAGACAGACAATATCACCATGGTCTGCCCACACCTTGAATTCTGTGTGAATTTTTGTTTGCCCCACCTCAAAGATGATATATTAGAATTGGAAAAAGTACAGAGAAGGGCAACAAAAATGATTAGGGGTATGAAACAGCTTCCATAAGAGGAGAGATTAAAAAGACTGGGACTGTTCATCTTAGGAAAGAGAAGACTAAGGGGGGGATATGATAGAGGCTCTTGAATGGTTTAGAGAAAGTGAATAAGGGAGCATTATTTACCCCTACACATAAGCCAAGAACCTGGGGTCATCCAAAGAAATTAATAAGCAGCAGGTTTCAAACAAACATAAGGAAGTTCTTCACACAATGCACAGTCAACCTGTGGAACTCATTACCAGCTGACCCCGGGGCCTCCCCAACAGTGGCCAGTGTGCCTGGCCGTGGGGCCAGCTGCAGAAGTCCTGGAAAGTCCCAGAATTCATGATTTCCATGACCGTGACAGACTCGCAGCCTTATTCATAATTGTAGCATCACTTTAACTTCCACCTTTTCAAAGTCCTGCTTTTAGGAATGTATAACTTTTGGACCAAAATACATAGATTTCTTTGGCTGTACTGCTTATTGTTGTGCTTTATTTCTCTCTATATATACCCTTGTTTGTGAAACTAAAGTTACCCTTACCATTTTTCGTTTTGTTTTTGTTGTTTCCCCTGATCATCTTTCATTATGGCATCTGTATAATACTGTAATATGTTGTTCCTTTTAGCTATATTTTTCAAATGAAAATAGGTAAGTAAACAAGTGGCAGTAAGGCTCAGATTGGATAGGAGTCTTATATAAAGGCTGCCTCTGTACTTCTATTGATTCCAGTAATTGCAGTGGAAAGTTCTTTCCCCCCCTCCATTTGTTAAGGGAAAATAGATAGAGCAGATAACCTACTGCCTTTGCAATATGTGTATTACTATATATAGTAAAGCTGTGATAGATGGTGATCAAGTTGTTTTTAGACATAGATGTAGGTGGACACACACATAAGCTATATTCCTAAACAAAAAGTTCTTAGTCTTAGGATAAATTATCCTGACATATATATACCCCCATAATTCTGTTCTGAAGATCATGATATAGCAGTTTCATTCTATATAGTGCTTATAGTTTCAACAGCTCCAAAGGTTCCCGTGATTAGAGTCATTTGTAACTTTCTAGAGCCTTTAGGTAGGATTCACAATGGTAACATTTAGGTGCCCTGCTGGCTAGTGGAATTCACAACCCTGAAGTAGGCAACCAGTCTCCTCTCCAATGCATGGGGAAAGAAATAAGAAGCCAATAAGAAATGCTTGCAATAGGGATGTGGCCTGAACCCGGCCCCTGAAGGCCACAGGGAATCACAGCCATGAACCTTCTCCTAGAGTTACCTGCCTAAACCAGATTTAGTCTTTTTTTCCAAGAAAAAGTGAGGAGGAAGAGGTGGTGCTCCTTATAGTCTTAAGCCCAGTGGTTAGTGCACTCTCCTGGGCAATATCATGATTTCAACATCTGTGTGCATGGCCGGCCACTGAAAGCCTTAGGAACTTTGGAGACTAAGGTGTCTAGGAATTTAGGTGCATATAGGTTTAGGTAGCTGGTGAGCAGGGGTTTTGGGAATGCCAGTGGCATTTAAAAATTGGACTCAGGTGCCTAAATTCCTCTTGTGAATCCCACCCTTGGTAACTCACTTGTGCCATTGTTGACTTATTCTTTATTGTGTGTCTAATATCAAACCCTGTCAATTACATAAACTTTAGTGATTGAACCTTTGGGTGGGAAAATCCTTCCCCAAACTTCATTTCAAAATTTTGTGATCATCTTAAAAAGAGGTCCAAACTGAAAACCTAGATCTGAATTGTCTTGAAATATGGGGAAAATCAGTACTGGGTCTGCACTTCATGGCTTCTCTGTATAATGGACCAAAACAAAACCTCTCATTTAAAATCCCACCAACAATGGGAATGTTTGGATCAGCATGAGTTAATCTCCAGTTGGATTAGAAAAATGTGTAAAAACAGAAAAAAGGAAAAGGAAAGGGCCAAAGTCTACTAATATCTAACATGATGGTATCACTGAAAATGCTTCATGTGGGATTGGCTTACCTAATGTCAATGGATGCTTGCCGCTGAGTGTCAAGAAAATGTGAGAAACCTCCAGATGCTTGCCAAAAACCGTAAGGAAAAAAAAATGCCTTCCAGAATGAACTTTTTACATTTGCTCATATTGAAATCCCCAAGCCGTTTCAAAGTTTTTAAAGTGTTCTAATATTGTCTGTATAACTTAAGGTATTAACAAATAGATAGGTAAATAATTTAAAGTGGTTAAATGTTCATAGATGGATAAGGCCATATTCTTCCTTATACACATGAAGAACTTTTAACGAGAGTTGAGCTTATGGAAGTGTAGGCAGAATTTGTCCCATTGTCACGGCATGCTCCTTGCAGCTTCTTAGTAGCAGCAAATAAGTGTTCCTGCAACTTTGCAGCATTATTGCCTGACATTATAATTAGTAGTTTATATACTGTTCACTGTGACAAAACATTGCTTTGCAGAAATAAATGTTGCAATTACTTTCTTTTCCAATTGGAAGAAAAGGACAAAAATGCAACATGTTCAGGGAAACAAAAATCCCCAAACCTGAAAATGATTTCTTATAATTAAAAAGGAAATGGATTAAATTGTACCAGGCCAGTCATAGTGGTAATTTAGTCATTTTACTTGTCATTTTACTTGTCAGTGCATAATTCTGAGTTTGTTTTCCCTTGGCTTTTCATTATACTTTATGGATCAGCACTTAGTACAGTGAACATGAAACAGTCAGCATTTCCTTTCACTATACCTGTTGGCAATCATCGGTATACAAGACTCTCCTGAGTTCACTAAAGGCAACACTTTTTTTAGCATCTCTGGAGAATGTGTGACCTTTATTGCTACTTTACAAATCTAGTTTATTGATGTTTCTTTTGCATATTGCAAAACTTACTCATTCTCACCAGTCATTACTTCTTTAGCTTACAGTATTTAGCATGGAAGCAAATAAGCAAGCTGGACAGGGGCTTGGGGATATGTAAAACTGAAATCATTATATTAAATACAATTCATTTTTAATATCCTTCCTGTATAGTATAATATTATCTTGTATAGATTAGAGGATGTAAAAATCATCTCATTATACTTTACTACAGATTGTTCTCAGGAGTGAAATATTATGTAGAAAAATTTAGACTCAGAAGTATTGCATCTGCCAGATTTCACCCTTGATTAAATTTAATTTAAAATTATTTTCAGTTTTAGGTCTGGGTGATTGAACTAAGTTACTTCTGTGTGCATAGTTTGTTTCTTTAAGTGCACTAGAAGCTGGAAATATCTCTTTAAACATGATGATAAGTCACTACTTTTGATTCGCATTTTAGCATGTAGCATTGTGAAGCAATTTTAAATGTAGAGATTTCTTCAGCTGGAAAGAGCAGACTCCTGCTTTGGGGCCTCCCTTATTCCCACATCAGTAACCTCCAGGGCATCCAAAATACAACTATTTAAAATGATCTTTCGTACCCATCAATCTGCCCACATCCCTGTACTCTCCAAATCCTTCCACTGGCTCCCTCTTGCTAAGCATATAAAGTTTAAACTCCTTATCCGTGCATTCAACCCATGTCCATCAATTGCCTTTTCCACTCCACAAGAATAGAGAAAAAGGTACTACTTGTTAGAATATAGATATTCAAGCCTGTCTGTAAAGGCCTATACTTTAAGAATTTAGGTGTATTCTTATCACTTAGCTAGTTATAGAGGTATAAAAGAAAGAATCAAAATCACTGTCTGTCTGTGAAAGGGCCTTCTCGTACTGTGACCGTCTGAGGCTCTGTTCTTAGGCTAAGTAAGGCCTTTGGCTAAGCAGCAGAGGTAGCCATAAGCTGAGAAGTGAACGGTCACATCCTCACATTCCAAACTAGTCACATGGAAATAAGGTGCTATTGGGCTGTTAGCAATACAATCCTGTCCTGATATTCCGATCACCTCCAGAGAAAGGAAAGAGCCTAAAAGATGTAAAAGGAAACTGAGTGTGATAGCATCCTGTCTGGCAAGAACTCACTTATCAATAGCTGGGATGTGAAATTCTCGCTTCTGTATTGTTTTGTATGTTTATTTGCATGGTCTCTGTCTGGGTCTGTGATTGTTTCTGTCCACTGTATAATTAATTTTGTTAGGTGTAAATCAATTAAGGTGGCGGAATATAATTGGTTAAATAACCATGTTACAGTATGTTAAGATTGGTTAGTTAAATTTCAGTAAAATGATTGGTTAAGGTATAGCTAAGCAAAACTCAAGTTTTACTATATAGTCTGCAGTCAATCAGGAAGTGTGAGGGGAATGGGGATGGGGGAATTAGGATCATGTTTTGCTAAGAGAGGGAATGGGAACAGGAACATAGGGAAGGCTCTGTGGTGTCAGAGCTGGGAAGGGGGACACTAAGGAAGGAAACTGGAATCATGCTTGCTGGAAGTTCACCCCAATAAACATCGAATTGTTTGCGCCATTGGACTTCGGGTATTGTTGCTCTTGGTTCATGCGAGAAGGACCAGGGAAGCGAGAGTGTGAAGGAATAAGCCCCCTAACACTACTCACTGTGAGTAATGGTGGCATATTCTGGCTCAGAGGGATTAGAAGGGAGGTGGCGGTGAGAGGGTAGATGAAATTGGACCTTCTTCCATGTATCATGTGAAAATAAACCAAATAAAAAGATTAAACCTAGTGTTCACTAATGCCTTTATTAACCATTACTGTACATATTGGACAAAGACCCAGTTCTGCTCCCATTGAAGTCAATGGGGGTTTTGCTATTGACTTCAGTGGCTGAGCAATAGACAACGTTTATTAATATTTACAGAATTTTGAGGACATAGCAGTCAAAAATATCCAGTTCCTTTAATGCATGGATGAAAGACAATAGTACAAAAAAGGGATGCATGCATATAGGATTGTAGAGCAGGGCAAGAAATTGTTAATGCCAGGCTTGCTCATATAAAGAGACATCCAGGATGACAGTAAATTGACTTCATTCTCTAGGCAAAGAAGCAACAACAAGAAACCATTGCCTATAAGGCTGATCAGTACTGTCTTATTTCCTTGTACTCCTTCATCTACGTGTGCATCTCCATCTGTTGTCTCCTGTCTTATATTTAGATTGTCAGCTCTTTGGGGCAGGTACTGGGACTGTCTGTCTGTTCTGTTTGTATAGTGCCTAGCACAGTAAGGTACTGGTCCATGACTGGGACTCATAGGTGCTATGGTAATACAAGTAATATATGATAAGAGGAAAGACAGCTGCATAAATACCAAAAGGTTAATTTGCAAAGAGATTTTCAGTTTTAAGTTTCTCTGGTGAAATGATTAATAGGAAAACTATTTTTAAAAAAAGTTTTAAAACTGATTTAAAGGATGACAGGGCACTCTTAAGATTGCTGTAATAAAAACACTAGATTTTTCAGGTTTTGAAGCATTCTTGGTTTTATAATTACAGATATTGTAGTTGTAAATAGTTATAAATATTCAACCTGAATAGGTTGAAAACAATTTAAGTTCATTGAAACACAGGAATGCCATGGATATAGCCAATAACAATAACCTGCGGTAGTAGTTTTGGGCCAGGGTTTGGCCCTCAGCAGGGCTGTGGGGTATACCACCGTCTTGCTCTGGTCCGGCAGCAGTCTGGGACCGCAGACCCACAATTAAGGGCTCAGGCCCATAAGCAGGGGCTGAGCCAAGAGGTCAGGACGCAAGCCCTTAAGCAAGGGCTGAGGCAAAGTCTATAGCAGCTCAGGCCCTAAGTCAGGACAGGGCAGCAAGCAAATAGTCAATCAAAGGCCCAGGCCCTTAAGCAGGGGCTGGGTCAGTTTGTAGCAGCCCAGGCCCTAGGTCAGGACAGGGCAGCAAGCAAATAGTCAGTCAGTAACCCAGGCCTTTAAGCAGGGGGCTGGGTCAGGGTTTGTAGCAGCACAGCCTCTCTAGGCCAGGGAAAAAGGGGGAGTCTGCCACCTAAGGAGTGGGTGGCAGGGGGGACGCAGGCCCTCCCACTCCACTGCGTCCCAGCCCGGGACCCTAGCAGCAACAGAAACTCGCTGCTGTCAGTGGGGATCCTGGCCGCAACACACTGACATCGGCTCTGGCAGTGCAGCAGCCAGACTGGGGTCGGCTGCCCCCGGGCTACTTCCACACTTCCCCTCGTATGGTACCTGGGCCATCCTAGCGTCCTCGGTGCTCTCCACCAGCATTGGCTCCTCTGGGTAGCTGGCACGGGGCAGGCTCGGCTCCTCCTCGGGGTAGCTGGCACGGGGCAGGCTTGGTCAGTCTTCCTCAGGGTACTGGGCAAGAGGTAGGCTCGACAGGCCTGGTGAGTCAGCAGGCTGGTCGCAGCCTGCGGCTGTTTCCCAAGCGGGAGCTCGGCCACGGACGTCTGCTCTCTCCACCAGCCTGGGCTCCACTGAGCTCTGCAGGCAGGCTTTTATACTTCCGGGTCGGGGCCGTGACCTCGGAGGGGTGGTGGGGTATCCCACTGCCTCGCTACACCTGCATACCTCATTTCTTAGAGTTATGTCAGCTTCAAGTGTCTATTTAACTTGCACAATAAAAATACAAGAGGAACTTAGCAGCACTGGATATACAGAATTTACCATCACAATTATACTTATCAGTCAACCAAAAATGTGAAAGTCAAACAATGGGATATCTATCTCTGAATTAGTGTCAAGGTACAGTATGTGTCTGATGCTTTTATACCCTAGTTATGTTTACTACCGCATCAGTGTGAATAAATTGGAATAGTGCAAAACCACTGTAGTTTGTATACTTTTTCATTGTAGGCAAACTGGAGGGCTTACCATGAAGGTTCCTTAGAGGTTTTTAAGGTCAGGCTTGACAAAGCCCTGGCTGAGATGATTTAGTTGGGGATTGGTCCTGCTTTGAGCAGGGGGTTGGATTAGATGACCTCCTGAGGTCCCTTCCAACCATGATATTCTATGGTTCTCTGAAGACTGATTCATTTCTTCTTTATTAATTAATGTAACTGTATATTTTATTAATTCATATCCCTTTCATTAGTAAAGAACTAAGTTTGTGAGCTCAATAGAAAATCAACAAGGAGTCTGGTGGCACGTTAAGCTTTCGTGGGTAAAAACCTCACTTCTTCAGATGCATAGAGTGAAAGATACAGATGCAGGCATTATATACTGACACATGGAGAGAAGGGAGTTACTTCGCAAGCGGAGAACCAGTGTTTACAGGGCCAATTCAATCAGGGTGGATGTAGTCCACTCCCAATAATAGATGAGGAGGTGTCAATTCCAGGAGACGAAAAGCTGCTTCTGTAATGAGCCAGCCCAGTCCCTATTCAAGCCCAGATTAATGGTGTTAAATTTACAAATTAATTTTAGTTTTGCTGTTTCTCTTTGAAGTCTGTTTCTGAAGTTTTTTTGTTCAATGATAGTGACTTTTAAATCTGTACTAGAATGACCAGGGAGATTGAAGTGTTCACTTACTGGCTTTTGTATGTTTCCATTCCTGATGTCCGATTTGTGTCCATTTATTCTTTTGTGGAGGGACTGTCCGGTTTGGCCAATGTACGTGGCAGAGGGGCATTGCTGGCACATGATGGCATATATAACATTAGTAGATGTGCAGATGAATGAGCCCTTGATGGTGTGGCTGATGTGGTTGGGTCCTCTGATGGTGTCGCCAGAGTAGATATGGGGACAGAGTAGGCAACGAGGTTTGCTACAGGGATTGGTTCCTGGGTTGGTGTTTCTGTGGTTTGGTGTGTAGTTGCTGGTGAGTATTTGCTTCAGGTTGGGGGGCTGTCTGTAAGCAAGGACTAGCCTGCCTCCCAAGGTCTGTGAGAGTGAGGGATCATTTTCCAGGATAGGTTGTAGATCGTGGATAATGCGCTGGAGAGGTTTTAGCTGGGGGCTGTAGGTGATGGCCAGTGGTGTTCTGTTATTGTCCTTGTTGGGCCTGTCCTGTAGTAGGTGATTCCTGGGTACCCGTCTTGCTCTGTCAATCTGTTTCCTCACTTCCCCAGGTGGGTATTGTAGTTTTACGAATGCTTGATGAAGATCTTGTAGGTGTTTGTCTCTGTCTGAGGGGTTGGAGCAAATTCGGTTGTATCTTAGGGCTTGGCTGTAGACAATGGATCGTGTGATGTGTCTTGGATGGAAGCTGTAGGCATGTTCCGCTTTGGCTGCCCTGTAGGGGGAGGCGGCGTGGAGAACCAGAGCCCCCTGCAGGGCAGTCCTCTTCCTTCCCTCCCTGCCGACCAGAGTGGAGCCCTCGCGGCAGGAGGCAGTGCAGTTGGAGGGGCCGCATGGCAGCGCCCCTGCTGTAGCCCTGGCCGCCCCCCCTTCTCTCTCCTGCCTGCTCCCTCCACCCCCCCAGCTGGCCCCCCTGCACCCATGCTCCGGCCGCGCCGCAAGTTTTTTTTTTTTGCTTGGGGTGGCCAAAAAGCCAGAGCTGGCCCTGACTACATGTATCTGGAGAAAGTTATTTATTTATGATTCAGAACTGTATCATTTTCTTTGTAACTTCTAGTTGCTGTCTCCTAAATCACCATCACTATTTCTTTACTGGCTTAGAGTTTCTTGAAATGTTACAAAAAAAATCCCAAAACAAACAAACAAAAATAAATAATCACATCATCCTTAATTTGTTGTAGTTGAATTCTTGAAAGTACTTTTACATTTGACCAATATTTCCATAAAGTGGACTTAAAAAAATTATGCTGAAATACTAATTAAACCACTTAGCATGTGCAAATTAAAATGAGAATGTCCTTAAGGAGTAATCTATATCAATGATGATCTTAACCTCTTTTAATTGGATCGTTGGAATTCATTTTGTCCCGCAGGTGCCGAACAAATCCTGCTTTTAAGATGATGGCCATGCACACTGTGCATTATACACAATACTCAGAGACACATTCAGAATAATCTGAAACATTCTCTCCAGAGTGAATGGAATGTTAGTCTCACTAAAGATTTTATAGTTTTCAATTTTCTTGCATGGGCTTAAGTAGTCTTCATCTATCCCAGTTTAGTATATTTCAATGTATGCCATCTGTAACTCAATTTCCCTTTCTTCAAAAATTGCTGATGTCTACTTACATGCCAATATCTCTGCAACGGCTTGAAATTTCAACTAAATCTTGGTATCACTTTAAGCTTTAGCCAAAATACTTTGCTTGCTGTTCCTGCCACTTTTGCCAGTCATCTTTTCTTTTTCTTTCTTTACTTTTCCTTCCTACTTTTAGTGAAGACACAAAATAATTATGCACTAGGAATTATTTGTTCTTTAATGGACCATATGAACTCTCATATATAGAGAGAAAACAAGGTTACTTTTTGTTTTGTTTGTTTTCATTCCGAGATTTATTTTTATGCTACGTATGATGGCTGTGCTGTAGCAACAACAATAAAGGAAGTAAAAAATAATACATATAATGAGATGCATTAGAAAGACAGATCTTACCCATCCCGTGCCAAGCCTCTGAGTTGCTATACTGTCTTCATTACTTGCACTCCTTTTATTCAGGAGGAATACATCATGAAGCCATATAGTTGTGGATGCACATGCATTATCTTTCCCATTCTTTGGAAAATGGAAATGCCACAGAAGGGATGTCTGCAAGCACAGAGGAGGGTTGCATCCCCTTGCATGGGATTTCCAAGTGCTATTTCCCATCAGGTCTGCTGAACAGTGCTACTTTCCCTGTTCAGTTGTGGCTAGGGGCCCTCTGCAGACATAAAAAGGGATGGCAGCAAAAATAAGAATAAGAAGGGAACTTCAAAATAAAACTTTCCCCAAATTTTGACACAGAATATGGAAAAGCCCTATTAGACTCTTTCCATCCATCATCATCTTCTTACAATATGTTGTAGAGGTTTTGTCCAGGCTTTCTCTCAATATCCCAGTTAATGGGGCTTTATTGTAATGAGCAAGGATGAATTAAGGCATAGGCACTCTAGACCCACACCTATGGCTTCAGTTGCTGGAATCGCATGGTAAAATCAGAATCTCAGCTTTCATTTAAAAAAAAAAGATTCTAGTCCTCATGGATGCAAAGAAAAGCCTATAAAGAGGAACCACATATAACTGAGCCTGCAGACAGCCTGAAGCAATAGCTCTGAGAGGAGTGAACTTCCCCATTTATCTGAAACCTGTAGCCACCTCAAGGAGTGGCAGGGTTATAACAGGGGTGCATGGGTGAGTTTTGCTTAAGACACCAGATTGCCTTAGTTTGTCTGTGACAGTGAGTAGTACTTTACTCTGCACTTAGTCACGCTGGTTTCAAAGAGAATACTTGCATGGTAAAATACCAGAACCAGCTGGAGTAATTGCAAAATAATGTGCCATTCATTACAAGATCTAGACCCTAGTGACTCTTTTCCCTCAGTTAATATATATCTATTTTTTTCCTTAAATTTACAGATCGTAATTGCCAGGATCATTTTCCTTTCTTTTTCGTAAAACGACACTACCTGTTCTTTCTGCCAAACTTTCCATATCTCTGCAGATTGTTCCCAAATATTTGTCCATAATAGTAATGTCAGTGTGACTTTAATGGCAATATTTGTGGAATAAGATGCTACTCAGTAAAATGGTATCAGAAATTGGCCCTGTATGGGAAGGAATAAATGTTTTGGCACCTAGAGCACAACAAGTTGTCTTCTCTCCCCCCACCTACTTCCCATGATTAGATTATGCTTTTCCTCAAGAGATAAAAACAAAAGTAAGGTATATTCTTTATTTTCTCCTGCCATTACATAAGGAAAATTGACAGGGAATAGGGAGAGCCTGAAGCTATCATACTGATATTTCACTGCAACATGCAGGGGGAAAATCAAATTAGTCAGTGGCAGAGATTTGGCCTTGGGTTACATTGTCAGAAGCTGATATAGCCACACCCAGGGCCACTGAAGGAGAATATCTGCTAAAGAGATGAGGGTGGAGGCAAACACCCCCCATAACATGACTTTTTCTGAGGGGACCCAGAGCCAGCCAGCACAGCAATGAAAGTGGCTCAGGTTGCTGGGAATGTGCTTCAAGGTAACCCATAGAAAGCCTTCACTGGCATGTGTCCTATGGTAATTTAAAATGGCTGGTGCCTGGCAGATTTCCCCCATGGAAATCTCAGGGTAAATCTCAAGGTAAATTTCCCACAAGGCTCAGTGTCTGCTTCTTCTGCTACCATACAAAAAGGTGAATTTAACTTAATTTCCCTCTTCATTAGGTCTAGTCAGAGAACATTAGGTGTTAACTAAACCTGGTCCCAAACATGTTAAAATCAATATCTAATCTAACAGGCTTATACAATAATTTAAACACACCTTGGTGAAATAGGAACCAAGAATACTATTTTACCTTTTTTTTGTCTGACACATTTCTGTATGTAGGCCGCTCCAGTGGCCCTTAGACTTTGCACAGGGGTGGTGGAGTAACAGCCACAAACCACCCCAGAAGCTAGAATGGAGGCTGTGGCCTGTGCTAGAGCTCCAGGGACTGCCATTGTGTTGGTTGGCTACAGTTAGTCCAAGTGTCCTCTTTTACAGAGTTCTCTGCAAGAAGCCCAATTACCATTGTTCTTGGATGGATGATGTGAATTTCACCTTCAGCAAACAGGCATCCACAGAATTGATCAGCTAAGGTCAGAGAGGTGGAGAATGAACTTTACCTATGGTATATTCCATTAATGCACACCACAGAGGAAGAATTAAAAAAATTCAGTAACAGAACATTCTTTCTTTTTCAACGGATGAAGAATTTTCCCACATAATGAAAATTAATTTGTCCTTTAACCACTTTGCTAATAGAGATGGAAATCTCTGGGATGCTAAACCAGCTTTCATTAGACAGGTCATCATTAAGGTAACTCTGTGGACCTCAGCCTTGTAGATCGATGAAATTGAGGATTTAAAAAATAAAATAAAATAATTTGAGAAGGTTTTCCATGAGGGATCATCTAATGAAGGCCTAAGAGAGCTCTGAAAAGTAAGAGAGCTCTGAAAAGTAAGTAATCATGATTTACATTTGTATTGTTGTTCTTATTGCAGATATTTGTATATGCATCCTGAGGCACTGTGGGGTATGTGTGTGTATTTTATTACTTTAAAGAAAGAGATAATAAAATATCTTGAGTATGCTATATTCAGAACTAAAGAGCTATTACTCAGAGACTGACAACAAGGCTGGTTAAGTTTTAGCAGGGCAGTTAAAGAAGTTAGAAAACACAAAAGTAATTTTTAAATTGTAAACAGGCTCTCTGAAACTTTTGCTCCATCTATGAATACTTGCATAGATCTGAATCTCATCAAAACAAAATTAAATTTAAGATATTCTTCTCTAATATCAAGATAAATAAAACATTTCCAAATACACATGTTTTTCCTAGAGGCTTTTCTGAATGAAGTTTTTAGAGTAAATATAAAATTAATTTCAACTAGGCTATTTCTAGAATTCTTTGTGTGGCTTTACTTAGATTTATTACTCTGATAACACACCTTACATTCCTTTCGCAATTTTTGCAATCCCTAAAACATGATTTTTTTCCATAGTTTGTCCTCTTAAAATAAGGGTTAACTTTATATCAAGCTGAAATAGTATAAAAAGGAGATGTCCAAGTCTAAATAAGACACTCTTAAGTTTGGTTCTTAAGATAAATTCCGTAGAGTTACATTTTTTCTTGTGACAATTAACCTTGTATTAAATATTTTGTTAAAAGCACAAATTTTAATTACCAATACGTGAATATAAATATGTAATGCCGAGTTTTTCTTTCCTGACATTTCTTGTCCTTGGGTGATAAGATAGAAACTTCTTAAAATTACTTTGATGAACATTAAAATGTTGCAAAGTAACTTGCTAAACATAATATATATATATATATATATATATATATATAGTTATATTTCAAGCATCCTGGTTATAACATACTTACAACTATATCTTAATAGTCAATACAGATGCAAACATATTTGTAACAAACTAATCAAACATTATAATTTTAGTAATAGCATTTTTTGCATCAGTTGGAGGGGTCCCTCTTACATAGGGATGTGATCATTAGGTCAAGAACTATTCACTGGCTAAAATCTCCACTTAAGAAGGCCAAACCTCTGCCCCATGTCTGAGTTAAAATAATGGCTCTGGTCAACTGTGCATATACTCTGTCCCTGCCTTCTGAATTGTTGGGGAGGATACCGTTCCCATTGAAACCCCATAGTTACCTGGCTCAAGGATTGTTTCTAGGACTTTACACAGGGATATAGTTTCACCCATTTATCAAAAATGAAAGCCGGATAGGATTAGAAGAGCTAATTACTTCCTTCTTGGGTGTATCCGAGTGGAACAAAGAACCTTTTACCCCATGTAGTGCACACACACAGGGGGCAGGCATAAACTAGCTCCTAGTACTAAGGGGCACAAATGGAAGGTCAGTAATGCTGACAGCTATGCTAAGGGCCAAAGGGGTGAATCTTTATCTAAATTAGGCATGGATGAGACTAAGTTCATCCCCACATAATGGAATGTTTTCACCTCCTACAGAGCTACAAAGTACTGAGGGATTCTTTCCCCTGGGCTCAGAATGCATTATGTCTTTTATAGGCATATTGCCCTCTGCTACTTCTGCTTGGACAGCATGCTTCATCCTTTTCCAAAGCATGAATGAACTTTGCAAACACATATAATTGAGCATCAAATATCTTAAGTTGTGACCATTGTACCTGCACCACTGAAGTCTTCCTAGCAAAAAAAAAAAAAGAGAAGAATGCTTGCAAGTTTGCTATATTTCCCGCTCTTCAATATACCTCAATCTAAATGCAAATTTTTCCCTTCCATATCACTTTTGTGAGAGTATCTTCATAAAAATTCTATTGGAGGACACTTTCCTTAGGTCTTCTTAAGACATATCAGTTTAACAGACTTAAAGTGTATGCCCTTGATTTTCCTTTTATCTGGCTGATCTCAATGTCAAATAAAGTTTCCAGTAAAATAAAAACATGGAACTATCTTTCCATAATCAATTAGGATTTAATGCTTAGAGTGCATCCAAATGGATGTCACACAGTGGAAGAAACTGGTGTCTTTTGTTTTAATATCACAAGTGCTGCAAAGCAAAGTATAAAGTGAAATAAATCTAATTTGTTTATTCCTTGAATTTAAGATTTTATGGTTTGCTTTTGAAGGTAGGGAGTATTTTTCTATAAGATGGAAAAAATTAGCATTGCAACCTTGTTTTCTTCTGTCACACTTAAGGATGTTCCTAATGTTAACTCCAAAGTGTCAAAATCCCTCTAAAAATTTCTTGCTGCCAACAACATATATTAAATGTTCAGTAAAGCTGGAATTTGCTATGCTATTTTGGCAGATATAAAAAATAAGTTGGTAAAAGGTGCTTTCAATATTCAGGAGAAGGCGCTTATGTCGTAACACAGTCTAGTTAAACTAAATCCTTATAAAAAGAATATGCATATTTATGAGTTCTCTGCAACCTGGCTGTTTCATTAACATAAAATATACCTTCCAGTATTTAAATGCAAAAAAAATTCCTGAGGTCAGGCTGTGACTCTCCATGTTGATGATATGTTGTTGTTCTATTATTAAAACACTAAGAAAAAACACTTTGTAAAGTAAAGAGAGTGTCAGAGGAATGCTAAGTAGCTCATCAGCACCAAAAAGAAAAAAAGAATGGATATTCTAAGAAATTTAGCTTAGTACTGGCACTTAATCACATCCTTTTAGACTGTGAAATTAAATACTTTGCTGAGGTTTTGTTTCCATTTATTTTACTATTTTAGACTAGCAAATCCATTACTGCATTTTGCTCGTCATCCTAAAAATCACATCTTCAAAAGTCCATCTTTGTTTTGAAGGAATGTTGCTCCTCTATCCACAAATATGCTATTATTTCCTGTAAATTAGTACAAAACTTATTGTCACAAGGTGCTATTGTTATATATTCACATACTTATTTTACAAATCATTATACCACAGATTCAATATAACTTCTCCATAAGTTGAGATAAAGTTTAGATACCTTGACATTTTGGAGGAATGATGATGCCAACTCTCTGTAAGCCTATATGATGGTGAAGCAACACCAACAGAGCTTTCATATTTCTCTTGTTCTTTCAAGAGCAGAGGCAAGCCATTTGGCAAAGATATGGGCTCTGATGAATGAGCTCTTGTAGTTGTACCTGAAGAATGTGGATTTGTTTTAGCTCATTAGGCTCACAGCTGGCTAACATTATTTTGTTGTTATTTTAAAATATGCACTCTGTTACCAGTGAGCTACATTAAGTTAAAGCTCCTGCTTCAGTATAACCTGACAAGGTTGACATTGTTATTCACTGCAGGCTTTGTACTTCTGGAAAATATCTTAAAACATACTTCATGAGAAAGCACAGGACTAGAGCATGTCAGAACATTTTCAATAACAGTTTTTTTTCCCCATCAAAATATGCCACATATGCTAATAAGACAGAAAATATAATAATACCTCCATATAAATCCAATGGCATGCCCACATTTTGAAAACTGAGTACAGATCTGGTCATCCCATCTCAAAAAAGATACATTGGAATTGGAAAAGATACAGAGAAGGACAACAAAAATGATTAGGGACATGGAATGGCTTCCATATGAGGAAAAGTTAAAAAGACTGGAATTTTTCAGCGTGGAAAAGAGACGACTAAGGGGATATAATCGAGGCCTATAAACTCTTGACTGGTGTGAAGAAAGTGAATGACAAAATGTTATTTACTCCTTCACATAACACAAGAACCAGGAGTCACCCAATGCAATTAATAGGCAGCAGGTTTAAAACAAACATAAGGAAGTATTTCTTCACACAACACACAGTCAACCTGTGGAACTCCTTTTCAGGGGATGTTAATAATAATAATTAATGGAGATATCCTATCTCCTATAACTGGAAGGGACCTTGAAAGGTCATCGAGTCCAGCCTCCTGCCTTCACTAGCAGGACCAAGTACTGATTTTGCCCCAGATCCCTAAGTGGCCCCCGCAAGGATTGAACTCACAACCCTGGGTTTAGCAGGCCAATGCTCAAACCACTGAGAAAACTATAACAGGGTTAAAAAAAGGCCCAAATAAGTTCCTGGAGGTCAGGTCCATCAATGGCTATTAGTCAGGATAGTCAGGGATGGAACACCATGCTTTGAGTGTCCCTAGCCTCTGTTTTCTGGGAGTGGAGGAGGGGGATGGATCACTCGATGATGGCCTGTTCTGTTCATTCCCTTTGAAGCACTGTCCACTGTCCATTGTCAGAAGACAGGATATTGGGCTAGATCAGGGATTGGCAACCTTTGGCATGCAGCCCATCAGGGAAATCCGCTGGCGGGCCAGGATGGTTTGTTTACCTGCAGCTTCCGCAGATTCAGCCAATTGCAGCTCCCACTGGCCACAGTTCGCTGTTCCAGGCCAATGAGGGCTGCAGTCAGCCGAACTTGCGCACGCTGCAGGTAAACAAACAGGCCCGCCAGTGGATTTCCCTGACAGGCCGCATGCCAAAGGTTGCCAATCCCTGGGCTAGATGGACCATTGATCTGACCCCATATAGCAGTCATTGTGTTTTTATGTTCTTTTCAAGGCCGAAATATTTTGGTCCCTAGCGGAAAAAAAATTGTATCAAACATTTCAGAATCAAAACCACAAAGGCAAATGAAAATGCTAAAAGTTTTGTTTTTTTGGTTTCAGATATAAGCCATATTTGAGAAGGATGTTGCCATTATTGTCTTCTTGGGTTTGCTTGCCAATCTTTAATGGAAGATTATTTTGGATACACAATCAAAGGGGGTATATTTCCCCATCTGTAAAATCTACTGATGAGAAGTGCTATATAGGAGTTAGGTGGTATTATAATTTTTAGTTTAATATGAAAGGTTTAAATGTTTCTCTTAAGATTGTAGCCTTTAGAACAGTGTTTCCCAAATAGTGGGTCATGACCCACCAGTGGTTTGCGGGAAGGTTCCAAATGGAAGGGATGTGACAGCAATATTTACGTTTATGCGATGGACCAACTTTTTAGACACCTCAAGCCCTCTTCCACCTCTGCAGTGCCTGTCACTGCCTCCCATGTCGCTACCCACCCAGTGCATCTCCCGGAAGCGCTCTCCGAGGCACTTTCACTTCTGCTGGCCTGGGGCAGCAGGCAATGGTATGCGGAGTGGGATCCGGGCAGGAGCAACATGGAGGAAGCAGCTGGAGCCAGCCAGAGGACAGTCAACAGTCTTGTAGCGATTGCAGCCCAATTGTGGAGGGAGAGTGTTGGCAGGGATGAAGGAGGAAACAGGGCTGGGAGAGTAAGATCAAGGGGGTGAGGGGAGCTGACAAGGGGTTTAGGGGCTGGGAAGAGAAGGAGAACAGGGGTCTGGAGAGCTGAGACCAGCTTTTCCACACTGACAGCAATTAAGACCAAACAATACAACAAATTTCTTGTTGAAAATGATCTCAGACTTTGCATCTCCAAAACTGCCCCAAAATTAAATATATACAAAGCAACTCAAGGAGGTCCTTCTTATTAATTATGAACAGGTCTTGCAGTGTGGAAAGCACAGCTTATCCACCCACAGGCTAAAAGACTGCACATTTTTAATATGTTCTGGGGCAAACTCTGTTCTGTGTTATAGTTGTGTGAATCTGGGATAATTCCATTAATGCTAATAGAGTTACTGTGGATTTACATCAGTGTAACTGACAACAGAATTTTGTCCATTGATTGTATTTGTGTGGTGGGGCAGCTGGCCCACCCCCATGCGAGAGGGGGCTAGAGTAGGCTGCTCAGGCCGGCAGCCAATCAGGGCTAGGCTGGGCCCTATATAAAGGCTGCACAGGAGAGCAGCAGGCAGTCTGTCCCACACCTTCATGGGGGAAGGCCTGTCTTCAGAGCAGGAGACCAGCACCTTGGACAGAGCGCTGCTGGGTAGGCTCAGGGGGGAGCATAGGAGGGCTCTGGCCCAATACCTGCCAGAAAGGTCCTAGAGGGTGCAATGGGCCAGAGGGGAAGTGTCCCATGGACAGTTGGAAGGGGAGAGAAGGAAGGCAGAGAGGCTGCTACTAGAGGGCCCCTGGGTCGGGACCCAGAGTTGTGGGTGGGCCTGGGTCCCACCCTTTCCCCCTTGTACTGCACCTGACCCCACAGTAGCGTGGTTGAGACAAACTGCAACTGGCCCTTGAGACAAGGAGCTAGACTTTGGGGGTTGTGGTCGGCCACTGAGGCATGTGCAAGGACTGTTGCTAACACTCCCCTCACCCCCTGCAAAAGGGAGTAAGGATGGACTAGGGGGCACTGGCAGAGGGCAGTGGCCTGAAACGGATGTCGCCGAGTGGGGAGCAATGCAGGTCCGGACACCAGCAGAGAACAGACGATAGATGGGACACCACCAGCAAAGGGTGCTCCCCATGGACTGAGCTAATTCCTGGAGCGACCAGTGGGAGGCACCATCGTGGTGAGTCCCAACCCCATCAGTTTTGTTTTTTAATTAAGAACACACATTTTATATCATGCAGAATTCCAAAGTGGTGCAGGTTGAAGTGAACCCTAAACCTCCATAAGGAAGGATTTTGTACTTACTCTGCCTAAATAGCTGATGAACCTGCAGTAAAGAGGAACATCTGCATAATTAATGTATCTTATTTCTACTAAGCCAAATCCTCAGAAGTATTCTGGACAACAGTTTTGCTGTGTCCCATCGTAGTATAGCCATCAGCCCAGAGGCAAAGCAAAAATATGATTTCTTAAAGTCAATATTCTTCTTAAGCAATGTCCCCACAAGAGGAAGTGAGTCATGAGACAAGGGAGATGTGATGTACTGCATTCTGTAGCAAACAAACACTGGCTTCTGCACCCTGGAAACCATGAAGAGCTATTGAAGCCATTAAATATTGATTTCCAATGCTCTCCATCCTTGCAGAGCTTTTAGTGCTGAAGAATCATGCCTATATATCTGACCAGCACCTGTACACCAGTACATAATAATAAATAATCCTCCATACATGTAAATGATGAAATCATCAGTACCTTTTTGAAGGGTGTTCAACCAAAAAAATCACCATCACTAGGAGGCTGAATGGCTGAGATTTGGTCCCTCACCAAAGGCTCTTACGTAAATTAAGTTGTCAAGGGATAAAAGGGAAGGTTCTTTCATGGATTGAGAACCGGTTAAAAGACTGGGAACAAAGGGTAGGAATTAATGGTAAATTTTCAGAATGGAGAGGGGTAACTAGTGGTGTTCCCCAAGGGTCAGTCCTTGGACCAATCCTATTCAACTTATTCATAAATGATCTGGAGAAAGGGGTAAACAGTGAGGTGGTAAAGTTTGCAGATGATACTAAACTGCTCAAGATAGTTAAGACCAAAGCAGACTGCGATGAACTTCAAAAAGATCTCACAAAACTAAGTGACTGGGCAACAAAATGGCAAATGAAACTTCATGTGGATAAATGTAAAGTAATGCACATTGGAAAAAATAACCCCAACTATACATACAATATGATGGGGGGCTAATTTAGCTACAACAAGTCAGGAAAAAGATCTTGGAGTCATCGTGGCTAGTTCTCTGAAGATGTCCGCTCAGTGTGCAGAGGCGGTCAAAAAAGCAAACAGGATGTTAGGGATCATTAAAAAGGGGATAGAGAATAAGACTGAGAATATATTATTGCCCTTATATAAATTGATGGTATGCCCACATCTCGAATACTGTGTACAGATATAGTCTCCTCATCTTAAAAAAGATATACTGGCACTAGAAAAGGTTCAGAAAAGGGCAACTAAAATGATTAGGGGTACGGAACGGGTCCCATAAGAGGAGAGATTAAAGAGGCTAGGACTCTTCAGCTTGGAAAAGAGAAGACAAAGGGGGGATATGATAGAGGTATATAAAATCATGAGTGATGTGGAGAAAGTGGATAAGGAAAAGTTATTTACTTATTCCCATAATACAAGAACTAGGGGTCACCAAATGAAATCAATAGGCAGCAGGTTTAAAACAAATACAAGGAAGTTCTTCTTCACGCAGCGCACAGTCAACTTGTGGAACTCCTTACCTGAGGAGGTTGTGAAGGCTAAGACTATAACAGCGTTTAAAAGAGAACTGGATAAATTCATGGTGGTTAAGTCCATTAATGGCTATTAGCCAAGATGTGTAAGGAGTGGAGTCCCTAGCCTCTGTCTGTCAGAGGATGGAGATAGATGGCAGGAGAGAGATCACTTGATCATTGCCTGTTGGTCCACTCCCTCTGGGGCACCTGGCATTGGCCACTGTCGGTAGACAGGATACTGGGCTAGATGGACCTTTGGTCTGACCCGCTACGGCCGTTCTTAATAGGAGTTACAGCCTTCGCTTCTCTAGCCTGCTGGTGAAGATGGCTCAAATGAAGCTGAAAGGCTTGAACCTGAACAGTCCTGAGCCCTCTGGCCCTGATCCAGCAAAGCACTTAACCACAAACTTACACTGCAGCCCTTTAATAGCTCCATAGGAGTCGATAGCAGTACTCAAACCTGAAAGTTAAGCCCATGCCTAAGTGCTTTCCTGGATCAGGGCTGGAGTGCTCAGCACTGGGCAGGACTGAGCCACATGGGATTATCTTCTGATAGCTGTTCATGGATTTATGTCAAATGATTGCTGGTCTCAATCCCCTTCTAGAAAACTAAATCTAGAGAATTGGTATCCAGATCATGACTGACGTTACCTTGCAGTTTCAGAAGGAAGGCTAAAGTGTAGGTATTGTATTAGATATCTGCTCTCTGCTAACAGCAGTCTTTTCAGGTCATTATTGAGACACATTTATGGGCTTGTTTGAAAGCTTGCACTACTGCTGTTTGTACTGCATTTTTTTTCTGCAAATAGGTAGACTATTTCACCCTTCAAGACTATCTGTCTGACATAGTCAGTAAATTCACTTACATATAATGAAATAAAAAGAATCAATTGGAATTTGATTCTAATAATATTAAATGTGTAGTGGAATGTTCCTAAAGATATTTTATTTCACATAGTGATTTATTTCCATGTCTCTCTCGTTCAAAGAGCACATATTGATGCATACTATTCATTTCTAATTAATTTTCAGTAAAATTCAAATGATACACATAATTTATTATGGAATTTAAAAATCAAAATATTTCACATTCACCTGTGATAGTCCTCTGTTCTCTTAACAGAGTATTTAGAGATGAACATGTAAGATGACATTTTCAAAAGGATCTAAGTGATTTAGGAGCATACATCCCATTAATTTCAGCAGACATTAGGCACTTTTGAAAATTTTACCCTCATTGTGAAATATGGGTTCACAATGGCATTTTCCATTACAGACAGAATTTTCAAACAATTTAGGCGCATATATCCCATTAATTTCAGACAAAGGGTAAAATTTTCAAAAGTGCCTAATGTCAGCTGAAATTAATGGGATGTATGCTCCTAAATCACTTAGATCCTTTTGAAAATTTCATCTGTAATTGAAAATGCCATTGTGAACCCATATTTCACACAGAGGGTAAAATTTTGAAAAGTGCCTAATGTCTTAAGATCTTTTCAAAAGTGACTTAGCTACTTACCCTCCTAAGTCCCACTTCACTTTCAGTGAGGTTCTTGTGTGTTGTTGTATGTGCATTTGAAAATGTATCCATGGAGAATTCAATAGGATGTACAAATCCTACAGCTGGGTGCTGAAACTGGCATGCAGATTCCTTTTCTCAAAATGTCACTCACATGACCATGTTTGAAAATTAGCTTTCCCACATTAAAAGTTTGCATCTTATTTGAATGTCATTTAAATCTCCTGTGAATCTTGGTGATGAGCTCCTTGTAATTATTCATAACACAGACCAGTCTTAATTTTAAAATGGGCCACTGAACTGTAATCACAAAATAGATTCATGTGTGTACACAAATGATATTTACTTGTGAAAATAAAATTACTCTTTAAATCTGAATTACATTAGAATTATTTGAATACTATGGGATCCAAAGCATTCAGGATATTGAAGCTTGAATACATCATATTGCTAAAATTTTAAGGCTAAGTAGGATGATGCCTCATCACAGTCCTTTTTAAAAGCACTACGGGTGCCAGTTCTGTAAATGGTATTGACAACCACACTTGAAGCAGGGTCAGCCTTAATTCTTAAGTATTTTATGACTTTACAGTTGGAGGCAACAGGGCCGGCTCCAGGCACCAGCCCACCAAGCTTGTGCTTGGGGCAGCACCTGGAGGGGGGGCGGCGCGGTGCTCCGGCTCGGGCCGCTGGGGAGAGCGGGGCCACGGCCGGGGCTCGCCGCCCTCCCCCCAGCGCTCTGGACGCTGGGGAGAGCGGAGCCTCGGGCGGGCTCGCCGCCCTCCCCCCGGTGCTCTGGCCGCCGGGGAGAGCGGAGCCGCGGTGGTGCTCTGGCCGCCAGGGGGAGAGTGGAGCCGCGGCGGGCTCGCCGCTTTCCCCCCCACCCCCCGGCGCTCTGGCCGCCAGGGACAGCGGAGCCCCGGCCCGAGCTTGCTGCCCTCCCCCCAGGGCTCCGGCCGCCCTCCCCTGCCGCGCTGGGGGGCGGGGGGGGGCGGAGGCTTTTTTGCCTGGGGCGGCAAAAAAGCCAGAGCCGGCCCTGGGAGGCAAGGGTGAGAATTAGTAACCCAACAGAGTAAACAAAGGAATGCTGGATGCTGAATTATTCTATTTTGATCTAGTTTTGGGCTAGCACTAGTTTTGTGGGGACAAACTCAAAAGTCTGTTGCTTTGGGGGCCATACTCCAATAGACAAGAAGAAACATTTTGATTTTGCTGCTTTTACAATATATTTTGAGTACATTAATGGAGATTAAACACAGAGATAACTATTTCCCTTTGAAATAGCACAATCATGTTCCAGGAGATGCTGTGATGAACCCAACTGCTATTGAAATGATCAAGTTTTTCACATTCTAGCTGAGTTATCTATACTGCACAAAAGCTCTTTCATTAGGCAGGTGGAGAGGAGCCAGCCAAAGAGCCACATTAAGAAGCACCTGATTTTCATAAAGACATTAGCTACAAACAGCTGGTGAAGTTATAGAAGTAATTACTATTCAATAAAGTCAATAGCCAAGCTGCAGAGCAAATAATTTAGTCCTGATGCTTGATCAATGGAGAAGCATTTCTTCTTAAGGACTTAGGTTTGAAAAGGAAGAGATTCTTGAATACAAGAGCCGTTTTTCTGTTTGCACCTGACAATGTTGAGAAAAGGAACAAAGACCTCTATTGAATTGTAAAATCATAAAGAAAAAAATGTCATTCATGTGATTGTCAGTGTAGAGCAAATGGAAGTTTTGGGAAAAGACCGTGAGAAACTTTCAGAGGTGGCAAGCAATCCTCCCAAAGTAGAAGAAAAAAAGTTTGACTGCAGTACTGGGTCAGAAAAAATGAGACATCCCAAAATCATTGTCTGATCCCAAAAGACTGCATGGTAGCACACTCATTATTGCATGAATACATTCCTATACACTCCCTATGATGCTAATGATTTTTAAATCTGGTGTTGGTATTTGCAGCATTCCATATCTCACCTATGGAATAAAAAAATGTAATTTCAATACCCAAGAAAGCAGCTCACCAAGTCAATGAAATATAATTAAAAATAGGCATAAAAAAGTAAAGACCTGTTACTAACACATCTCAAATATTCCTCATTTTGATGGAATGGAACTAATTTTTGTCCAACACTTGCTTTTGTTCCACAAATCTTTGGTATCCGTTCACTTTTGCAGTTGAAAATTATTCACATACAAAATAAAGGAATAAGTAGCTGAGGTTACAGAAACAATTATTTTCACTATAGGAATGAATCTTTCAGCATTTGTTTCCCATATATATTTCGACACTCAATTTGGGTCTGTGTCAGGCATTGTCTCTTGTATGAGGTCCTTGGCAGCTTGGGAAGTATGCTTGCTAGTAATGTTCTGGAAGTAGTGATAGGCTTGCAAACAAAAAGGAGAAGAATTAAAACAAAAGTGGTTTGATGTCTGATGACTTTAGGAAAAATATGACATTTGTGATAAGGGTCATGTAAGTAGAGTCACACAATCTGAGAAGATTTTTTCTGTGCTCATTTTCAACCTGTTTCTCCTTCAGTGGGATTTCCAGGCACTCATAGTTTTTTCACAAATGTCTGAGGACCTCAAAGATTAGGGCCTTCTGCACTTTCCTATTTTGCAAGCATTGATTTTTCTTATTTTTTTTCCTCCCAAATAAGCTGTAATTAACACAGCTGGACTTAAAACTTCAATCTACAGAACACCTTATCTTCCCAAAAGCTTACGCAGCTATAGGAACAATGTCAATTAACTGTTGCAAAACAGTAGTGTTTTATAGTGTTAACAGAACTAGCAGCTATTAAAATCAGAGAACCCCAGTTTCCTCCCATACTTAAAATAAGAAATATCTGTGTTACCTGTATGGTAACAGTTGGCAAATGTTGACTTTTTCATGGCTACATGTGAATTGCAATGGAGAAACAAAAACAACTAATAGGCATTTCTAACTAAATGACTTTTACAATGGAAAATCTTTCTACTTAGGTTTTTCAAAAAGGCTTCAGTTTGGTTTTTGAGTTTGCATACCCAAGTCTGCGTCCCCAGTCAGTTGCACATACAAGTTTTATGTCCGTATGCATCTCATGGAGGATGGGTTCATCAATGGTTATTAGCCAGGCTGGGCAGGGATGGTGTCTCTAACCTGTTTGCCAGAAGCTGGGAATGGGCAACGGGATTCATCACTTGATGATTACATGTCTTGTTCATTCTCTCTGAAGCACCTGGCATTGGTCACTGTTGGAAGACTGGATACTGGGTTGGATGGACCTTTGGTCTGACCCAGTATGGCCATTCTTATGAACAAAATGATGTTTTGTTATTACCATCTAATAATTATTTCTTAGCCATGTGCAGTACATTTTTGTTCTTATTCTATCTCTTAATGGACATAGGTTCATATCATAAAACCCAGAACTTCTATGACATTTGGCACTAAACACTTTTGTTAATTGTCAGAGATACCAACAAATGACTGAACATGGCAAATAAATTCACCTCGCAGTCCCAGAAGCCATCCCTCCAGAATAGGCTAGAGGAACTTTGGTGGGTAAATCCACACTGCTGTTGTCCATGCTATACATATTTGGTGGATAAATCGAGGAATTCATTGGTTTTCATCAAGCAGTATTCAAAAGCAGTAAATTCTTTTTCTTTTCTTTTTGTAAGTCAAATTTGGGGCCTATCCCTTGACAGTGTTCCTTTACATAATTTATGCTTCCCTGGAGATTTGTTTTGTTTTACTATATTTATCACCAGTTAGGCAAAAGCTTTTTGGGAGCCCAAATCCAAAGTAAAGCAGAACATTAGGTGCTTTAATATTATGTTCTTCAAGATTGATTCTGCTGTATAGTTGAGAACACAACGCTCGGCATAACTTGTGGACAGCCGTAGGCAGGGAGTTTTCACTTGATACATCATTCACAACTTTCTGTAGTAATTCAAAACATTTCATCTAACCTTATTGTACAAACACATTAACACAAATACTTTACCTTTCTTCCCTTCTGTTTAGAAAGTTCTCTAAACTACAGTGCTACACTGCAATAAAGCACTTGTGGCTACCCTGTGTCTGCTGACTAGGGCTCGTGGGGCTCAGCCAGAGGAGGCTATAGAATTGCAGTGTAGACATTTGGCTTGGTCTGGCGCCTGAGCACTGGGACCCTCCCACCACACAGGATCCCCGAGCCCGGGCTCCAGACCAAGCCCAAATATCTACACTGCAGTTTTATAGACCCACAGCCTAAGCCCTGCAAGCCCCAGTCAGCTGATGCAGACCAGTCACAAGTGTTTCATTGCAGTGTAGACACACCCAAAGTGACTTAATGCTTAAAATACAGCTGGATTTTCCATCTAATAAGTATGCTTGGCTATTGTGTAGTATCACTTTAGCCCTATCTCAGTTGTTTAGGCACATACAATATAGTGGGCAGGGATTTCATTTCTTTATATCAGAAGTGAGACATAAAATCTTATTTTCATTCAAACCTCATTTTCCAAGCTACTCTCATAAGCTACATCAGAAACAAAACTTAGACTACACTCCCCAATAATTAAAAGGCAGAGTCAAAGATAATGAACACAGCTATTGTATGAGATTTAGATCCGCAGGCTTTTCAGTTCTATAATGGCAGCCCAAGTACCCCACTGGCATTGGAAAGTAATAGTAAATGCATGTGTTGCATAGTATTATCTTCCTCAGACTGGGGACTGAAATAAATTTAGTTCCCAAGTTGTGTCGAATAACAATTTGTTGAATTTAATATTAATTTATTAGGAGTAGGTGTTCTGTGGTGTTATTTATTTGGCCACATCATTGTGCTCAGTGTTATGCAAACACAGTGGGGAAAAATGGGCTTCATCTCAGGGAGTATACAGTCTAAATCAGATACACAGAGACATATGATACATGGCACAGATTTGGGTTTAATCTAATTTTCCTGTATTACCTTGAAACAAAGATAATATAACGCACTTGTCTATATGAATAATATTCATCTAAGACCGTCTAAAAACAAATATTCAGATGCACCAAAATGGTTGCTTTGGAGGTATTCATTATTGTGTTGGAACTATTACTATTTTGACTGTTGCTGCTGCCAATGTTTTATGCAATCAAATGTATAAAATCTCTCTCACACCTCTTGTTGAACTGTCCAACCTTTTGAAGATAGAGATAACATAAGGATTCTGTAATGTTTATAAAGTCAACTAGCAATTCTGCTATAGGTCAGCTTCTTCCATTAAAAAGGCAGTGATATTGAGACCATTGGTCTAATTTCCTAAAAGGGGTTAGGATGATAGAGATTCAGTGAGGCTCACAGTAAAGAGTGCATACGCCTTTATTCAAAGTGAAATGGTCTCTCATTGTTAAGGCTCAGACTTAAAGGAACAGAAGGGTTTTGTTTTAATAACAAAAGTATATGAAAAGAATCTGAAATACTTTTTTCAAACATTTTTTTTCTATTTAGATTTTGTATTTGTAACTTCTTACAGATCATTTTTAAGCACACTTAAGTCCACTGAGGTATTTACATACCTCATAACATAGCTGAAAAAGAAAACATGGCAAAGTATGTGAGTAGAACATATTTCAGTCAACCTTATGTGAGTACAGTTGGTTGTCTTTCCAATTACACGTTTTCAACCTAGTCAGCCATGGCAGTGTGTGTAGGCTCTTCACAGCAAGCCTTCTGACCAGACACTCTCTATATATTTATTTGCATCACAATTTTTGGAGTCTCTGGCTAGAGTGCTTTCCTTTTTAAGATATGGCAAGCATTGTGGATTGGTCTGGAACTGTGTCCATGGAGAGTTAAGGAATCTTAGCCAGGTGTATGGCAGAGAAACCTAGTACAAAGGCATTTGCTGTCATGGCCCAGGTTATTTTGGCCAGATAGTGGGGTGGCTTTTTTTTTTTTTTTTTAGTCTGGTACTATTTCTCTTGGATATGCCCTCTTGGCTCTAAATGTTCCTGCGTGGTTTGCAGACTGGGAGATACCAATTAAACAGTGTGCTAGTGACAGTGGTGGGTACTTCTTGAAATGAGGCTAGATAAATTGGTCAAATTTGGGGAGGCTTATGTATTTGTTTTGAGGTTGGAAGTATTGAATGAAACAAGAAAAGCATTAGGGAGTGATGATGGATGTTGAGCTATGAGAGGGCTTACTCTCTCAGTATGAGCGTTGAGGTTCTTTGTTAGGTTTAAGCAAATACCCTTGTGGCCACATCATACTCCAGTATGGTGTATTGTATTGGTACGTTAGGTCTCTCATTAATGGTTTGGGGTTAGATTAGTGCATGCTGCTCCCAAGTTTATCGTGCAATCCCTGCCTGGCAATGAGTGTTAGCTCTTGGCTTTTGCCCACAAGCTCTTAAACTATGTCCTTTCTTCTACTATTGGTGGGTGCATCTGCTTTTTGCTATGTCATTCACTTTAATGCTGTTATTTCATCACAGTTGTTTTTTTTTTTTAAAGGTAGGTTGTAGAGGCGGTGTACAGATTGCAATCCAGAATAGATTTAGATAAGAGTTGTGAAGCTGTGTGTGAAACATAATAAGAAATAGGGTTCAGATTTCATTGTACTGAAATCCTGTGAGCTGTGCACACTAGATTTCAGACTACAATTGCAGGAAGACCACAAAATCAGTTGCTATTGTGATATTTCAGCCATTTTGATGATGACTAAGATCACTGAAATGTTCACCATTTCAGCCAAAATATCACACATCCTCACAAGATTTCTGATTAATCTGATCTGGAACTGACCAATAGGCCCCATCTATTTGTGAATCTAATACAAAATTAATGGACTCAACTCTGACCTCTACCTATTAATTATTATTAATCATGTTTATTATGGTAGTGCCAAAGGGCCAACGAAGAATGGGTCCCCATTGGGCTAGGCACAGAACAAATACACAGTAGTAGATGGTCTCCCCCACTCCAAAGAGTTTCTTATTTAGACAGACAAGATGGACACAGGGCTGCGGAAGGAGTATGACACACAAGCTGAATGAATAATGAGAAGGACTTAAGTGCATGTTAGTTCCATGATTGTTTTTCTTTTGGTGGGGGAATTATTTAAGAGGGGCCAGTTGAATGGGAAATAAAAAGGGGGAAGAGAGCTGAGGGAGGCAGGACAAGGGAAAAGATAAGGGAAGGTGTGGTATGAAACTGAGGTGAAGACACAATGAAGGAGCAAACAGGCAATTGAACACAGGCAAGCAAGTCCTGTCAAAACTGTAAAAAGTTCGGAGTGTCCAGAGGTCTCTGCTTCGCTTCTTTTGCTACTACCAGCTGGAATCCCTGGCTGGCTCCTCTCCAGTTTTTCTTCAAGGCTATATGGTGAAGGAAAGGGGAAGCACAACATGGATTCGAATGCCTCCAGAGGTTTTTATTTTCTTTTTGTTTGGGTGCAGGCATATCCCCCGCATAGTTCTGGGTCTGGGGGAAGTAGTAGTTCTGGCTGGCCCCATTTTATCACACTATACCTCTACCCCCACTGCTAAAGTATTGATTAGTTATTTATTTTTTATATTGCAGTAACACTCAAAGACCCAATCAGAGATCAGATTTCCACTGTGCTACACTCTAACAAATTTATAGGAAGACACTAACACTAAGATATTACAGTAATTGTTGTTGCGACACCTCATGTACAGTATTGTTCATAAACTGGCTTGATGGCCTAAAATTTGGCTTGCCTGACCCTTTAATGTATGTGGGAATCATTTTTAAAATAGCCCTTTTTAGTTTCAATAATTAAAGTCATTCAAAAGTTATAATTAGAAAGTATATCTGTGGCACATGAGCTGATAAAGGAAAATGTAGCTTCGGAAACTATTCTTTTCTATGAAGAGCTCCTACTGTGTCAGAAAATTAGTGTCCATCTTTTTAATTTGGCTCAGCAACAAAAGATTTCCACCTGCTCAGTTAACGCTTTTCATATTTTAATTTTTCAATCTGGATGCTCCAGTGGTGGGGGAGAGGAGGAGAGAATGGGAATGTGCTATGCTGCTTATAACAATGTTCTGGTGTTGAACAGAGGAATGAAGAAAAGTTTCAAATAGAAGGAAGCCAGGGATCCATGTAAATCCATTCCCTCTGTTAAAGTGCAGCAGCAATTGAGTGCTGTACTTTTATTTTTCCTCTAAATACAGAACTTGTCTAATTAGTCGTTAAGGATGTTTATACTAGTTATTCCTAATGGCTTGTTCTTTTCATTTGGAGTTGAATTGCTTCCTGTAGCAAGAAATATTTCCTAAATCTCTTCAGTACCCTCATCCCTTTCATATCTTAATTATGACTCTTTGGCTTGAAAGAGCCAACGGATACATGTAAATGGACGGAGTGACAAAGATGTTTAGGTCTCTAAAGATGTATGAGGTTTTCAAAAGTGCCTAACCACTATTGATTTCAATAGGAGTTAAGTGCCTAACCACTTCTGAAAATACCACTGGATGTCTAGCTACATCTTTGCTGCCTAAATAGCATTAAAGCCCTAAATGTCCAGCCTTAGGATTTTATATTATTCTCTAGCATACTGGATAATGCAAGGGCCACATTGTGCAGTGCAGGCATTGGCTCTCATTGGGGATATTGTGGACCCACCTCAGAATGAAGGATTATGCTTCAGCAAATAAGCAGAGAGGCAGATGCATCCTGACAAGAGAATAGGAACTGTTTGGTATTTAATCCATTACTGTATTGGGGTAAATTTTGAAAAGTACCCATCCGTGTAAGGTATCCATGTATGGTACCTGATGCAATTTTTGTTCACGCTTGATAGGACCATGGACTTCCATGTAATATAGGTGCTAGAATTCAAGCTCGCAAAACAATATTTATAGGGCCCAATCTTCAGCTGGCGTAAATCAGGTGAAGTCAGTGATTTAGACCAGCTGAGGATCTGTCCCATAATATTTAATTTAATCAAACAAATTATAATGAATGAGGGTTTTGTTTTTTTTAAATCTGTATGTGGTGGGCTGTTCACTCCACCCTAGCATAGCAGAGGTTAATGAGGCTGATAAGGAGCCAGTTAACCAGATAGACCATTCCTGAGGGGAATTAGTGGCCTAAGTAATCCCTGAATGATGATGGAGCCCAGCTGACAAGTAACAGACATAGCTACTATAAAGCCAGGAAGCTGGCAACAGAAAAGGGCTGTAGTGAGAAAGCTTACAGTCACTCTCTAGGCATCAGAGAGGGAAGGAAGGAAACTCAGGAAGAGATTGGAAACCCTGGGGATTCAGGCCATGCAGAAAAAGTTTACCCAGAAGGGTGGTGGTGTGAAAGCCTGAGAGGATGAAGGAAGAGGTTCAGGCAAACGGCAGCAAGGTGGGACATTGCGACCTTGAATGCTGATTAGAGTGCCTCTGAGCTGGAACCTGGAGCAGAGTGTGGGCCCAGGTTCTCCTATCAGTCATTGTGGAAATGGCATAGTTAGGGCAGTGGATTTGAAGACTGCATGGAATGGTTTGTCCTGTGGGATTTCAATACCCCTGGAAAGGGAAAACACATAGTTACATGGCTGGAGGGCCAAACCATGAAGAGGGAGCACTCCGAGTCACGGAGAAAGAAAGGCTGAGGGGTGCATGAATGAGCGACGGGAGGGGATGTTGGACCTGGAAGGAGCTAATTCCCAGAGCAATCAGGAGGCAACACCACAGTGGTAAGTGAACCCCTTCCTGGTCTAAGATATCATATGACAAGATTCAGTGTTTGGGAGAGGATTTTTAACACAAGTTTATATTGTAAATACTGGACTATGCATATACAGATAAGAAAGTGTTCACAAAGATACAACTGCTATAAATTATTGTACGTATTACCATATACTGTCTAGCTAACCCACAGTTTACTTTACAAAGGTTCAACACAACATAAATACTCAGTGTCAGAAAATTCCCTTTAAGAATACAGTAGAAACATGCTTTCCTGTTTTGTCTGTAGCTTTCCACCTTTGGAAATTATACTGTACTCCAAATAGCAATTACACAGCTTCACCCTATATATAATTAAACTGCATTCATTATAAGATTATTAGCCTATTAAAACCATCAACTTCTCACTGATAAATAATCAGTATAACTATGTGCACTTGCCTCTTGGTTATAATTAAGTAACAAATGGTACATTATTACTGTGCATCAAGATCTTTGCAGTCATTGGAATCCATTAGTATGGTAGTCAAATGCTGACTTGTTTGTTTGTTTTCTGATGCAACAATACCAGTATTAAAAAACACTGGGCACGTGTGTGTCTGACTATAGCCATAGATGAAACCCTGACCCAGCTGTAGTAATTGATGAACTTCCCATTAACTTCAATGTGGCTGGGATTTCACCCCAAGAGTGTAGGAAGATGATTCAAAGAGCCTACCCATTCAATTACTCCTCACTCATAGGAGCTGGGCACAATAGTAATCCATGTGCTGGGAGGAAAGTAAAGAGGCTCATCACAAAGGGGACAGGCATAGAGAAGGAGAAAGCAGGGCCTTGAAACCACTCTTCCTACATCAACCTGGAGAACTGGATGGTTATGAAAGAACAAGTTCCACCAACCCAATGGATGATGCAGCATGCACATTCCACAAGGGTGCCTGGTGGCTTTAAAGTGAATTCTGAAGCACAGTCCCTCTCAGCACCTGGCTTCAATCCAAGCTGAATTATAAATTACAGTGGGTCATCATTTTTACCATACTTAAATGTTACAAGTGTGAATTCAAAAGCGCCCAGAGTTGGTCTCTTCTCCCACTGAAGTCAATGGTTAAATTCCAACCCTGCTATAAAACTGACATTCTTGAGAGAGGGGCATGATTAATCTTTACAGCACTATAGATGCCAATAGGCTATGGGTAATATGTATAGTTTAATGGGTAACAACTGTTCAACAGATGATATCAACTAATGTAACTGCAAACTCTTCAGCTCTGCTACAGATTACAGCTAATTGGCTAGACTTAGGGTGACCAGATGTCCCATTTTTAAAGGGACTTTTTCTTATATAGGCATCTATTACCTCCCATGCCCTGTCCCATTTTTTTCCACAGTTGCTATCTGGTAACCCTACCTAGACTGTTTCAAGATTTTTTGTTGTAATAACTGATCAGAGGAAGTTGATTGCATTTGGAAAAGGAAAATCCTTTAAAAGTTTAAGATACTTCCGTACTGTGAAATTATTCCACTCAGATCCCAGTCCTGGAACCTATTCCATGCATGGTGGACCCTTACTCTGAATGGGACTTCATGTAGATATAAATTCCATGGAGTAGATGGTATGGAGTAGATGGCAGAATTGGAGACTCATGGCACTCAAGCACCCCATCAAGGTGGTGTCGTACACACTGCCCTTCCAATACACTGTACTGCCTTCTAGGAAACAAAACACTTAAGACTCTAGCTAATGAAGTCCCCAAATGAGGGAAGCCGGTCTGGCAAAAGCTGATTGATGTAGCAGAAAGTCATACAAGAGCTGCCTTGACTGAAAAGGATAAATCTGTTGTATTGCAGACATCCGTGTCAATGTGTCTGGAAAGGAAGATTTCTGTGGAGTCAGAGGAAGTCAATAAAGTTATAATTAAGAAACTGTCTGCTGGCTCTTCTTTACCAGCCACACACCATTCATTTGCTTCACTGCAGCTATTCAATAGGTGACAACATTAAACATGCACCAAATGAAATAGGTGGAGGATGAACATTTGTACATCTTAGAGCAGACATTTAAATACTTAATTTTTGTTTGTGTTCCATCTGCAGAGGGTAAGAAGGATTCCTGTCAGAGTTAAGTAATTCTGGTATAATGAGAACACTGTTTCATACTTAATGGCCTCGCCTTGAGGTTTCCATTTAGACGGGCAAGATTTATGCCCTTTGTTGGGGAATAGTGATTTGGAATTCCTTGATGATTAACACATTGCCAGTCCTGGGGGTTAAAATAAGATGACTATTTAGGTATTTTTTGAGAAACTGTAGAAGACTGAGTCAAATTTTTCTGCTTGTGTAACTCCATTGCTGGAATTATACCAACAGAGGATTTGGACCATTGAATTTATACTGGAAGTGAGATGAATTGGAGTATGTAGTACCATAAATTTGTTCTATGAATCTCTGGTAACTGATGACAAGTAACTAGACATGGATTTGTTTAATGTACTTGCATGGTAGGAAGATGAAGTGGCTCAGGAAGAATAGTGAATTTCTGTGTATGTTGAAAAAGTTAAGCTTTGCTGCGTTTTCTCTACAAACTAAACTCTGCAACAGGAATGAACTACTGGATTTCATCCCATAAGGCAGTAAAAAATACTACCTCTAAAGTAGGTAAAAAGAGTATATTCATTTTAACACTGATTGAAATTGGATCATGCCTGTCTATTGGTTAACACAAGGAAACACTGGATCATCTTAATAAGAAAACCAGCATTATTTCTAACCTCTCTGACTTCTGAGTCTCAAGTTTGTTTGGTTTTTTTGTTGTGGGGTTTTTTTTTTCGGGGGGGGGGGGGGGGGGGAAGGTGTTTGCGGAAACTTTCCAGACAATTGATTGTCAAATCAAACAAAAATAACCTTTATTCATTATTTCTCTGTGCTAATCTGTTTTATTTCCCTTCCTTTTCCCCCATAGCAACAGTTTGGCAAGTTGTCATTTTTAGTAATGTAAACCTCCATCTGAATTATTATTTTTGTTTGTCAATGTTTATTATATTTATAAGGCAGACACAAACATTTGTAAACAGGAGACATGTTGCCGCTTTTCTACGTCATTGGAAAGCTAGTCTCTGACAAGGTTACTGGTTTAGTGGATGGGAGGGGGGAAGCAGTAAATGTAATATATTTGATTTTTAGTAAGGCTTTTGACAGTCTCACGTGACTTTCTCACAAACAAACTAGGGAAAGGGTCAACATGAAATTACTATAAGATGAGTGCAAAGCTGGTTGAAATACCATACTCTGAGTAATTCTCAATGGTTCACCATTAAACTGGAAGGGCATATCGAGCGGGGGTCCCACAGGGATCAGTCCTGGGTCTGTAACTAATATGTAACAATATTTTCTTTAATTATTTTGATAAATTTTATAAGCATATACTCAGTTAATTGACACCAAGCATTTTGGTTGTAAGCACTATGAGGATAGGATTAGAGTTCAAATTGGAGAATCAGTGTGGATTCAGCAAGATGAGATTCAATAAAGACAAGTGTGAAGTACTTCAGAAGGAAAAATCAAATGCAGACTTACAAAATAGGGAATAAATGGCAAAGTGGTAGTACTACTGAAAGGATCTGGGATTAGTAGTGGATCACATATTGAAAGTGTAATGCAGTTGCAAAAAATACTAATTGTTCAAGGCATATTCACAGGAGTGTTGTCTGTAATACATGAGAGGTAGTTGTCCCACCCTACTTGGCACTGGTGAGGCCACAGTTGGAATACTGTGTCCAGAACTGGACACCAAACTTCAGGAAAGATGCAGACAAATAGGAGGGAGTCTAGGGGAGATCAACAAAATGTTAAAAGGTTAAGAAAACTAGGTATGTTTGGTCTCAATCTATGGCAAGTGAGTTTTAGATTATATAGTAGGAGAAACTTTCTAACTGTAAGGGTAGTTAAGCTCTGGAGTAGACTTCCAAGGATGTTGTGGAATTCCCATCACTGGAGGTGTCTAAGAACAGGTTGAATATACACCTCTCAGGAATGATCCAGTTTTACTTGATTCTGCCTCAGCACAGGGAGCTGATCTCAACTTCTCTTCCAGCCCTACATTTCTATGAATCAGAGCAATAGCTCTCTGAACTTAGAAATAGTTATCAACATCTCATCCCAATAAGACAGCAAATGCCTCTGGAAATCTGTCAAATACTATCGGGAAATCAATAAAATGTTTTCTGCCCTGTTTATAATAAGATGCTGTAACAAGATAAGGTCATGTGAACTACAGTGACCTCTCATCAGTGTTTAAAAATACTGAATGAACACTATTACTAACAATAGAGGCACTGTGGCCTAGACTGAGACTTAGGCTAGGTCTACACTACGGGGGGTGGGGGGTCAACCTAAGATGCGTATTTTAGGTTGACTTACCTGGTTGTGAGGATGGCGGCGAGTCGACTGCTGCTGCTCCCCTGTTGACTCCGCTTCCGCCTCTCGCTGTGGTGGAGTTCCGGAGTCAATGGCAGAGCGATCGGGAATCGATTTTTATCGCGTCTAGTGTATACGCGATAAATCTATCCCCGATAGATTGATCACTACCCGCCAATCCGGTAGGTAGTGAAGACGTGCCCTCAGGAAAGTTAAGTTCTATTCCTGGGTCTGCTGAATGACTTTGGGCAAAGTTGATTTGCCTCTCTGTGCCTGAGTTTCCCCTTCTTAACATGGGAATAATGACAGTACCCTCCTTCGCAAAGTGCTCTGAGGTCTATTGATAAGAGCTAAATAATATTAATATTTAAACATCTATTATGGTGAAACCTGAAATAATCACTTCCATATTTTAAACCTTCAATTTGAAATCCTATTCCACAAGAAGTTGATCATTTTAGGATAATAAAAATGCAAAGTCAGCCTGCTTTCATCTTGTACTAATAAAATATATTTTATGGGTGACTTAGTTTTTATGATGTGACTGTACCAAAACATTAGTCATGAAGCACAGAAGAGGCCATCTGGTGACCCTCAAACCAACAGTGGAGTTGGGGTAGGGGGGAGGGCTTCCAAGATTGCAACAGACAATTTGGGGGATGATGCAAAGCTGCCTATGGAAACACTTGTTTGTAGATGAACTCGGGTCACAAAATTTGGCTTTGGATTGTGAAACCCCAAAGCCTGTAGGTGTTCTCAGTTTTGGGGCTTGGTATGATCCATTATAAAAATGGATCAGGATCTGAGTTCCTATTGCTTAGGGATTGTGATTTTTAGCTATTATGGCAAATCCTAAAATATACAGAATTCTTTCCCTCCACCGCTGAGTTCATGGGTGAGATACTGACCTCACTGAAGTCAAAGGACATTTTCCAGTGTCTTCAATGGGGCCTAGGATTCACTCCATCTGTTTTTGAATGTTGTGTTTGTGCTTTGGCTCATTACTACATGAAATACAGCCATCTGATTCTACCACAGCCATTAAACGTAACATTTTTCTCCCACTAGTTGGCAGTTGGGATTTTTGCTATGTCCATTAAATATAACTATACCTCCTACTACATTTACAATTCAACTCACTTCTTAAACAAATACCTGTTAAAAGAATAAACCTGTCAGAAAAAGCTGCTTCTTGTGCACAAAAAAATATAAATTACATATGCCAAAAGAACAGACCTGCAATAAATTTTCTATTCTGCCCCTAAAATTACACAAAATAATGTAGTGGAACTCTATTAAACAAAATAAATCTGTTGAATCAATGACTTCTCAGGGTGATATACAGACATATATAAACCATAAGAGAAATAGCATGCAGAGCTTGAATAGAAAGGGAAAAATATAAATTAAAATAAATAGAAGCCAATTGCAAATAAAATTACTCACCTCCACAGCAGAAAGTATAGCTAAAGAAATCAACAGTATATTTGGAGTAAGTTTAAATACTCATAGTAACAAACATAAGGAAAAGCATAAATACCAGCAGACAACAAAATACAGGTTATTGCTTGATGCATGTAATTTTCATCCTACAACTGCAGTTGACTTGGTGTAAGTACATGGGTCCATCAATGCAGTAGCAGCTGTAGGAGAGAAGCCATCTATTTAAATGATGAATTCTAATATACAGGCAGAGGACTGGGCATCCAGGTGTTGTTAGGACATGATACAGAAGGTGATGAGCTCCTTCTGTGAGATTCTTTCATCACCTTTCAGATCAGGCCCATCATAGCCGCTGACTTCCCCTCTACCCAGGGGCTGCTCTATTCCTGCCCCAGGCCCCACCTCTTCCTGCCCCTGTTCCTTTTAAATTTTAAAATGTACTCTTGGAGTTTCTGCATCAGAATGCAAACAGAGGAATTCTCATCTTGCCCGAACGCAGCAGAGGAATGAGAGACCTTCATTCAAGGGAAGCACATAATTAGGCAAACTGGTCAAAAGGACCTCACCTTATTACTTTTTTTTTTTTTTTAAACGGTGACATTTGAAAAACCTCTGGATGGGACCTCACTTTATCATAACCCAATATCCAAGTTGAAACTTAGTTGCTAGGAAGTTTGTTTTAAAACTGTGATCCAGAAGGTCCCTAAAAGGGAGGCCAGTTAAAGTCCTAGATCACCTTATGTTGGCTATAAGGCAGGCATTTGAGATTTCCCCAACAATTACTGGCCTTATTTTATAACAATATTTCATAGAGGCAAAATTCTGCTCACCTTACTCCAAACCACTGGCTTAATGGAAGTTTTGATTTAGCAAGGCAGGCAGGATTTGGCCCCGAATATATGGTGACAACAATATAATTAGTGTGGAAGCAATGTGACATGAACTGTTGTAGTCATAAATGGATTTTGATCCAGCACTAAAAAGAGCCAGATTCTCAGATGGCATAAATTGAAATAGCTCCACTGAAGTCAGTGTAGCTCCACTGACTTATACCAGCTGAGAACCTAACTCAGATTATGTATATTATGGGTAAAGCTGGTTGGAAGTTTTCTGAAGGAATAATTTTCCATTAGAAAATGTGGACTTCACAAAACGGAAATGTTTCTCAGAAATGTATCGACTCTTGTCAAAATGTTCAATGGGAAATTATATAAATGTTTTGTTTCAACTTTATTATTTCCACTTTTATGTTGGGATAAAACCAAATTTTGAAATCTTGGGATTTCTTATGGGTTGGGAATTCTATTTTTTTTCACAATATCTAATTGTGAGATTAATACCATTCTGTTTTATAGCCTATTAATGTATATTTAGCCGATGGATTCATTTTAAAATCCACTTGAGAATTTATACCTCTTCTCAATGTGAGGGGCTTTACAACTAAAAAGTTGCTTTAAAAGATCCTACATGGCTACTGCCTCTATGCAATTGCTCCTATTCCTCTACTTCTCTTGTAGAAATCATGTGGGAGAATTCATGAATCCAGCTACTCCCACTAGAAGAAGGATTGGAGATTTTACTCTCATACTGTAAATATCCCTGCTCAAAGTGAGATGTTTGATCTCCCTACTGCTATTGGGAGGTTTGATTTTATTTAATTTTCTCTATTTGGCTGCCTCTTAGTCTAGGATTAATGTATGTGGGTAATAGACGGGGCTTGTCTCGTTTTACTATAGACCCAACCTTGGAACAAATGTTTTTAATGTTTACTGATTTCTTCAGGACGATAAGGATGTTTTTCAAAATCTCACTTGATTTTAGGCCAGATTTCCCTTCTCCACAGTCATATTTTAGAGTACTGGGCTCCACTGTTAGTCCCACTGAGATCAAAGGAATGTTGCCAGGGTCAACTATGGATCCACATGAGTAAGAATCTGACTCCTAGTAAATATGTAGATTAGCTATCCTCTTTATTTGCTTCTCATATTTGTGAGAATATTTATTGATTTGCATTCTTGAGAGATCAATAACCAAATACTAGAACCATCTCTCTACTTATATTGTCCTTACCCTCTACACAAACTGTCTCTCTTGTAGCATCTCAATATGCATCCTTTTTTTTTACAAGACTCCATAATCCCTTATCAATAATGTCTCTGTGCCTCTTATTACATTTTGTATATCCCTTCAGTAAACTCCTGATATTTTAAATCCCCAATCATTTTTCTCATTCAACCATGTCTGTTGTTTCAATATTTTCATACTTATGTTCAACAATATGTAACTCCCATTCAGCAATTTTACTGTATAAGATGTGCAGTTTTTCTCTTAGCTCTCCTTTTGATTTATATTCTCACTAGAGGTATCTCCTTCTGAACATTGTTAACCAGTGGATAAATTACCTTAGGATTTAGGCAGCGACATCTAAATCTCTTTCCACCTTCATTATATATATAAATAAAATATGGTCATGTAATTTTCCATATTATCTGTCAACTGGTTTGCTGCTGAGCTCTTGAAAGAAAGCCTTTTTCTTTTTTTCACATACCACTCTGTTTTTCTCCCAAGCCTGACTCAGGTGCCTGATAACTTTCTTACAAACCAATTTATGAAGGCAAAGTCTAACATTTCCAAATTGAAAGTGCAGGTGCTCTGCACCTTTTGAAAATCAAGCCACTTATTTAGGCATTTGGATTTAGGAAACTATTAGAAATTCTTGGCTAGCATTTTCAGGCATGTGTCACTGAAAATTAGGAAGGAGCAATGACTTGCTTTTCTTGCAAAAGTACTGATAAATCTAAAGGCATGATGGTATTCATGTTTCCTGTGCTGTGCTACAGTTGTAGGGCTTCATGTGAAAACACTGATTTTTCTGTAAGATCTTCACTGCCATGTAGTGTATTGCAATGCAGATCTTAATTTCTATATATCAGAGAGGTAGCCATGTTAGTCTGGATCTGTATAAAGCAACACAGTCCTGTGGCACCTTTAAGACTAACAGATGTATTGGAGCATAAGCTTTCGTGGGTGAATGCCCACTTCGTCAGACGCATTCTGGGGGCCTCGCACTGCCCTTGGGGGCTGGGAACTCCAGGGTCCCCCGGCTCTGAGCTCTGGGGTACCCCGGGGGCTCAATTCACAGAGGTTGCTGGAAGTCTTAGATTCTGTGACCTCCGTGGAAAAAATCGTAGCCTTAGTCTTGCTTACGTAAATATGCACAGTGATACAATGCCTAATAGGTGAAATAAATACCTAATTGAAAGCATACCTGAACCAGCTGCCTTGCAGTATAATAATGAATACAATTAAAATACATGTTTGTAAGTGTGTATTAGAGATGTGATCAGCAAATGGATGCATTCCTCATGAAATGAGGTGTTTAGGCTGCTTGGTAAATGCATAGCTTATATTTTCCACTCATACCCTTCAAGGTCAGAAGGGACCATCATGATCATCTAGTCTGACCTCCTGCACATTGCACACTACAGAACCTTAACCTGCCCACTTCTGTAATAGACCCCTAATCTCTCTCGTGTTCCCCCCCCCCCGTGATCAAGTAATTCCTTCTCTAAAACATCCCAGGAGTGGTAAAAGGAGACAGTCTAATTCCTGTTCAATACAGGAAAGAGTTAGAGAGCTCAAGAGCCAGATACTTCTCTACACAGAATAAATCCAAAGTTGGAGCGGGAACTTTCCATCGTGACTTTGAGCTTTTATTTCCTCCTGACCATACTGGGGATCCTTACCAGTATTCCATCTAATTTTTTCCCACCCATGTGCAGAATGAATTTTATGTGCACCAATATGGAGGTGATGTGTCACACACATCACCTCCATATAGGTGCACGTAACAAAATTCATGGGAGGGGGCTCGGGGCTGGGGCAGAGGGTTGGCATTCAGGGGGGTGAGGGCTCTGGGATTGGGCTGGGGATGAGGAGTTTGGGGTGCAGTTGGGGCTCCCTGGGGCTACCGTGGGGAGAGAGGACTCCCCCACAGCTCTCTCTCCCTACAGCAGCAGCACCACCTGGGCTGGGGGGAAAGAGGTGCCTCTCCCCTGGCTGTGGCAGGTCCAGGCCAGGCTGGGTTGGGGCCTGAGGAGGGGTGCCTGTTCCCAGGCCACAGCAGGTTTGGGTCCAGGTGGGTCTGGGGCTTCGGGACAGGCATCTCTCCCTGCTATGGTGCTTAAAAGGCAGCTGCAAAGCCATGCAGCTTAGAGAGAACTTACATCCTTACGCCATTGTCATGCAGGCAAACTGCATAAAATGGCAGTTTGCCTGTGTAAGGTCTGAATAAAATCTGGGGACCAAATTGTAGAGCTCATACTCAAACTGAATAATTAATGAAGGTTCTTAAATCATCATTATTTCCTCTAAACATGACATATCAAATTATGCCATACTCTGTACTGCATTATTTAATTTGAAACTCCTTTTCTGGTCTCCATGTAACCCGATATAAATGCCATAGAACTGAGATGGCACAAGATAAAACACTCCTTACGGTCTAAATATGTTCCAGAAATACATGAGGGCAGATATTTGTAACTTTCCCTTTGTAGATTTTTGCATTAGCCTGAGGAGTAGTTTAAAATGATACATAAAGATTTCAAGAGTGCTGTCAAGAGTGGTTACAAAGCAGAGCAGGACAAACTTTTACTGCTCCACGGTCTCACACTGCACTCCTTGAACCGCCTATTGAGAGTTAGGAGGAACTTTGTTAAATCTTAACACTTGTTTCTCCCACAGTGGATTTTGGTTAAATTCAGGTTTCCCATGCCTCAGGACTTTTATAAATAGAGTTCCCCTTGTAATTTTTGTGATATGGCAATAAAATGAAATCATCACAGGAAGTTATGGTGTATCCGACATGTCCTAATTTATAGAGCGGATTGAAATGTTTTGAATTGATTTTTACAATGACATTTTCATAAAAAATTCATATGTTGAGGGAAATAAACCCTGAAAAATGTTGATGAACATTTGTTTCAGTGTTAGCTCACCAAAATCTATTACTGAAAATGGTGTTTTTTATGAAAAATTGCATTTAAAAAAAAAAAACAAGCAATAAATACGCTCTTCCTTTACCCGATCTAATCTTTTTGCTGTGGTTGTTCTGAGTACTCAGGGCTATTCCCACACAGGCCCACCTTTAACCAAGCTAGTGTAGATTTAATAGTGTAGTTGCTATGGGAGTTTCCTGGAGGAAGTCAGAACAGTGGCAATTGAGGGGCGGGAAAAGATGTTTGAAATCAATGGAGTTGAGTTCAATTACACTCTTGCTCATTTTGACCTCCTGGGACTACTACTGTGAATAAGAAACAGGATTTCACCCAACAGAGAAGTTAAGAAAACTGTCCACTGCAGGTATTTTTTTTCCTAAAGAGTGGGTTTGCTAGAACTCTGCTCAGTCTCCAGGCCATTGCTATAGATGACTGTGATCAAACAAGTTGCACATTTCAAAAAGAACCAGACCGACCGCTCAAGGTTTATACTGAGCACCTCAATCTAGTTCTTAACCATGCTTGTGGAGTACACGATACAATTAGCTCAATCAAAAGAGGAAAAAAAGGACCCTTTCCTTTTCCTGGACACCATAACTGTGTGTCACAAAGTTGAAAAGTGAGGTGCTAATCCCTGATTCTAATAAAATGCAACTGAAAACCTTTTGCATGGTGAAGCGGACAAAGTCATACTGCAGTACTTAAGTTTCAGGAACCGTTTTCCCCCTCGAGTGGAATCGACTACTTTGTGCAAGGCACAGGCTGTGCAACTAGTCGGACAGCACAAACACTGGGTTCACCTACCTTCTGTGCTTGTTTGATTGGGGCACTCCTTCTTTGGAAACCTGTAATGTTACTTCTGCCACTCTGTAAAGTCCTGAAGTCATCTAATATTGATCAGGTTCAGGTTTCTGAATCTGTAAAAGAATGCTTAAAAACTACAGACTATGACAGAATCCTAAGAGCATGAAGCTAGTTAGATCTTTCAGAAAGTAAAAATGTTTGTCTGAGGAGGCTGGCAACTCCTGTTTTGATCCCTGGAGTGGAAAGGAAACAGAGGCAAAGTTACCAAGTCAACACAATTCTGTCCACATGCCAAGCAGTTTATATCATGTACTTGGACCGTATAATTCAAGAAATACATGTGAAATTTGATCAAGATGATAATGCCTGTTCTAAACGTCAATGCTTCATCTCTCAGCTTGCTGTCAAAGCTAATTTTGTCTATATACAAGAAGTTATGCAGTTTTATGCAAATGATATCCAGCAGCTGTATTCAGCAATTCTAAGTGAATATAACTGCTGATACAACAAGTGGTCTTGCAAAGATATCTAGCAACCAAACACTGTAAACAAATCTATGGAGTTATGTTTTTATGTTTAGAAACATCTACGCTAGTGGTGGGCAACCTGCAGACTGCACATGGCCCATCAGGGTAATCCACTGGCGGGCTGCCAGACAGTTTGTTTACATTTGCATGGCTGCCCGCAGTTCCCAGCGGCCGCGGTTCACCGTTCCCAGACAATAGGAGCTGCGGGAAGCGGCAGCCAGCTCTTCTCTGCAACCCACACCATTTCCTGCAGCTCCCATTGGCCGGGAATGGTGAACCGTGGACACTGGGAGCTGCGGGCAGCCATGCAAATGTAAACAAACTGTCTGGTGGTCCGCCAGTGGATTACCCTGATGGGCCACAGGTTGCTCACCACTGATCTACACTGTTCACGATTTTAAATACTTGGGATTTTTCCTGAAAATTGAGTGCTCCTGGAAGGCTTAAAAACCCCACTTTACTCCAGCATGGGTTTTAAAAAAAAAGATTAAATGATCCTGAACATCTTACTATGAAACTGAGAGATCAAAAATAGCCTTGGGAAAAATTTGAATACCTAGATTTTATACTTTGATCATACATCATTCATATAGTTGTTAAAGTGAGGAAACAGATTTCCCACCCAACTACCTCCTCTTCTGGTCACTGATAGGCTGTCAAGTTACCTGTCTCATTTGGATTCCGATCATTTAGATTGGAATATTGGTATAAAGGGGTATATCTTGTTTAGGAAGCACAGGCAGAGCAAAAAAAAAAGGAAGATATGTTGCATTATACAGGAAGAATATATTCACTTGTTCTGAGGTCCAGAAGAAAGTAAGAAGCAGAAAAGTTGAAAGTCTGTGTGAAGATAAAAGGAGAAAAACGGGTGATGTTATGGTAGGGATCTACTCTAGACTACAAAATCAGGAAGAAGAGATGGATGAGGCATCTCTGGGAAAAAATAACAAATATCCAAAACAAAAGACCTGATGGTAATGGGGGACTTTTCTAGCAAACTTCTGGGTATTTAAAGTAATATGGCAAAACACAATGCCCAATAAATTCTTGGAATATACTGGGGACAACTTTTTTTGTTTTTGATGGTGGAGGAAGTAAGTGGGGAACAGTCATTTTAGACTTGATTCTGACTAATGGGAGGAATAGATTGTGAATCTGAAGGCAATTTGGGTGAAAATGGACAAATTGGAGAGAGTCGGTGACGGGTATGGCAATTTCTTGCAATATCCTTTGGGGAAAATGTTATTGAATCAAATTTAAATATCTTTGGCGCCTACTGCATTAAATGCAAAATTTATGTATTATTTTGGGCTGGGATTTTGTGACGTCCCTCCCCCCTCCCCCACCCCCAAAAGGTATGATGTGACTCTCTGGGAAGAGTTATGAGCTTCAGAGGACCGTGCCAGACAATCATGGATTTTTGGGACAAACAGTGTCAAGTGGTTTACCTGGGAATTTCTAGGGGGAGTTGAATGCAAAATCCCCATCTCAAGTTATGCAACCCCCCCCCCCAACTTTTGAAACTACACCCTGTGGAGAGGACCATTATCTTTTGATTAACTGCTCCTGGAATGTCAAGATCAAAGGTCCAAGCTGAATAAAGGAAAGACTGACCTATTCATGGGGGTGCTAGTTCTGAGGTGAGGCTGCTATGAACTTGTAACAACAACAAAAAAACCCTTTGTGGTGGTTGAAGGACTGACTCTTACTAGATGCCTTGTTGGAGTTGGGGGATGATCTCTGGTAAGCTTATTAGCATGAATGTAAGGTTTTGTTTTTTCTCTGTAATGCTTCATCTTAAGGATAAATTTCTTGCTTAGAAATAGTTGACCCAAGGACCTCTTCATGCCAACTGGCAGAGGATACAGACATGTACATAGGGGTAAAGGGATTCTCTGGGTTCATCATAAGAGGTCATGTAAGGTCTCTACTGAAAGCATTTGTCACACTTGCCTTCATAATCATTGAGATGTATGTCAAAATATACATAATTCCTTACATAGATTTTCCATTTATGTTCTTTAGGCCTTCTAGGTAAAGGTAGTGTATCTTGAGACAAACTTCTCCAGACAGGAGATGGGAGACACTTACCTTCTTGGTGGACCATTGTGTATTTTGTCTCAACAGAAGTCTATTAGCATACTGAGTTGTGCTACTGAAGACCTTGTAGAGACTTCAAAAGGGAACTAACAGGAAGAGAGAGAGTGAGGGTGGGGAAACCCTATTTTAAGGGGAACATCAAAGGTCTGGTATATCTGAAGGTGCATGCAGAGAGACATCCTGGCATCCTTCAATCTGAGGATAAGCTGCCAGTGAGCTTGACTTTATGAAATGAGGATCTTAGCAAACCTGACAGAAAATACTGGAAAAGGACCTGTGCTAAACTGTCCTGTAGGAAATAGGGGAATGTCTTGAGTTAAGTTTAGGCTCTAAAAAGTGTAATGATTTTATTTTATTTGTAACAATATATTTGCAAGATTCTTACTTGTTATCATTTGAACCTCTGTTGATGGCACTTATATGTATAGTGAAAACCAGAACATCTAAATTTGTGTCAAGTGGAAAGGTAATCCTGAGTTGAACCTTGTAAGCTGGTGTGTATTCCTTTGGGATTTGAGAGTGTTCAGTGAAGCAGGAACTGAACACTCAAGGGGGATGCTTGGAGGATTTAGGTTTTGGTGTGTGCCTATCTCTAACTTGTACAGGGAGAGCAAGGCCAGCTGAGGCCTGGAAGTTATCACACATGTTGCCAGATACTGGTGAAGTCAGAGAGGTGACCCACAGCAGGCACAAACAAGATTTCCTCTCAGTAAGGGCTGTTTGTAGTTGGGTGCCTCACAACCCTGGGTATCTGTGGCAAGTGTCAAAATAGCTCCATGGTAACTTGTAATTGTGGCCAAATACAACTGTTCATAGTCTTTGAAGAGAAAGCCAAGTGCAGATGCTCACCCACTTAGGCAGCCTGGCACGCTGGAAATATCACATGTAGGCAGGGTACTGTGCAGCCTAGAAAAGCCTCAGCCAGTGAGAGAGATGTGGGTCTTTTCCCAAGAGTGATGACTGCTGAGGAGCCAGGAACCTAGACAAGGTGCCCTTGGTAGACCACAATGGGGGAATATGGGTGCAGTTTCCTTGAACAGTGACAGTCCAGAGAAGAGCAACAAAAGTGATAAAAGGCTTAGAAAACCTGACCTATGAGGAAAGGTTGACAAAACAGGCCTGAAAGAGGATAATGATCAATTGTTCTATGTCCACTGAAGTCAGGACAAGAATGACAATCTGCAGAAAAGGAGATTTAGGTTAAATATTAGGAAAACTTTATAAGTATTAGGATAGATAATTTATTTCAGTGCTTATCAAGAGAGGCTGTGAAATCCCTGTCACTGGAGATTTCTAAGAACAGGTTAGACAAATCTGGTCTGGGATAGTCTAGGTATACATGGTCATGCCTCAAAACAGAGGACTGGACTAGATGACCTCTCAACATCTCTTCCAGCCCTACACTTCTGATTCTGTGACATTGCATTAAGATGTTGTTGTGATGGAATTTACTGACATTGGTCCATGAGGGTGGGTTTTTTTTTGTTTTTTTTTTTGGCCTATCTATATTGTAATAGACTGCTCCTCTACCATTAGCTGAGTTGCAGGTGAGTGTGGTTGGAGAGGCTTTTCATACGTGGTGCTGCCTGTTGCCAGCTATATGGAAGAAGTGGTGCTGTGTGAAGGCTCTGGCTGCATTAAAAGTTTGTTGGATTTTTAGACAATGTGGTATCGCCTCATTCCTTCAGATATCCCTGATGTTACACTAGTGTCAGAATTGCAGGATGCTGATGAAATTAACCCTATTCAACAAACAGAAGGCCACATTAAGCATCTGTGACCTGGAAGAACCAACTTGAAACAAAGTGGGTCATAGGCAGGCTTTAAACAGATGGGGAAAAGGTATAGTAGTTCTTTTGGGGCTTAATTGAATTATATATCCCAGCAACTGCTGATGTTTACCTGAATTTTTAAATTGTGTGGCTCTAAATTAGAATCTACCTAATACACTGGTTGTAGTTGGGAGATGTGGCTGAATTCCAGTCTGGGCAGAGCATTACCCTTCCAGAGGTTGTGGGACACTATCTCATCAGTGAGGAGAAGGCGCTTGGGACGTGGGTTTTCCAAAAGGCATGTCACTCTGAGTAGTGACTGTGCCTTCCTTACTCAACAGTTGTACTGTTGACATAGCTGTTTGGGGAGAGCAAAAAGTCATGGCTTTTGTCTGTTTCCCTTAAGCCTGATTGGTCAGGAGGAAATCATAATATACTCCAAAACAAAAGCAGCACAAACGAAAAAAAGCTATCTGTGGCCTCAGGTGCCTTAGTAAGGGCTTAGTTTCTAAAGCTGCACAAGATATCTAAGAGAGCAAGGTTTCTTATAGGGGAGGAAAGACAATTTTAAGGGACAGGACTAGGAGATCTAAGACCAGATACTCCGCTAGTGTAAACTGAGTTACCTCAATTGAATGCATTAGAAACTAAATCAATTTACACTGCCTGAGGATCGGACCTCTGGATCTTATTCCAAGCTGGTCCAGATTTCCTCTGCGTATTTGGGAGAATCACATCACCTATATTCCTTCTGTCTCCTCTGTTAAATGTGAGTGCCCTAGTGGATAAGGCACTGGACTGGACCTTAGGAGACTTGGGTTTAATTCCAGGCCAGGCACTGGTTTGCTGGGTAATCTTGAGCAAGTCACTTCTCCTCCCTATGCCTCTATTCCTCATCTGTAAAATTAGCACAATAGTGCTGACCTCCTTTGTAAAACACTTTGAGATCTAGTGCTGAAAAGTATAAGAGTGAGGCATTATAATAACTCCTCCTCACTTTTCCTCTCCTCTTATATGACAATCATATTGAGTACTAATGTTTTTTCCAGTCTCTAATCAAGAGCAAGGAAACTTCTCACTATTTCCAAGTTATTGTAAGACACAAATCGGAGAGGGAGAACTATTGCCCTGAATGTCAGTTCATCACTGTTGAACACTTTGCTGTCGCTGAGCTTGTATTGGGTTATGGAGAAGACTGATGGATGCAGTCCTGTGACTGATGAGCTGCATCAGCACTTTATTGGTTATTATTTAACCTATTTCAGAACATCTGTCCAGTTAATGTGGTTTGAGAGAGAGCCTTCCATCTTCACAAGAATGCAATGCTCCCAAATTAATGAAAAGGAACTCAATTCAGACTGGTAGAAATGAACAATTGGAGAGTCTAAAAATGAGCTACTCTACATGACATTAAAATAGCATAAATTAACTTTATAGAATGGTTAAAATACAGAAGGTGATGTTTTAGTGGGAAAAATTCAACTAATGCAAATTATATATATATAATAGCTAAAATCTGGGCTCACCATGCACACTTCTATAAACTCCATACTGCAAAGAGGAGTTAAATATAAACTGCATAAAAGGATACAGCAGATGGATACAGTTAATCACATAAACTATGTTTTAAATGAGACAAACCCCACAAAAAGCATCACAATTACAATTAACAATCAGAAATAGAGAGAGATTGAATTTTGGGGTCAGGGAAGGGGAAAGAGCATGAGAGAAATGGTGTCAATGACAAGACAGAAAATGGCGGGGGGGGGGAAGCACACCAGAGCAGAAAAATGAGGCTCTAGAGCAGTGGTGGGCAACCTGCGGCCCATCAGGGTAATCCACTGGCAGGACGTTTCTGGCTATGGCGGCCCCCACCAGCGTTTTACCCTGATGGGCCACGTGCAGCCCACGGACTATGGGTTGCCCACCACTGCACTAAAGGATGGACTCTGAGAGTTGCATGGTACTTCACCAGATGACCTCACTTGAGGTAGATGCAGCACTAGTACTTACTCTGAATTTATACAACTGGGAGTCTATTTCTCATTATCGATCTCAATAAATCATCCCTCTCTTGCTTTCTCTTGGAAATTGCCTCACTTGCTGCTTTTACTACCATTCTTCACTTACATTCTTTCTGGAGAAGCTGCACAAGGAAAACCAAATAAAACTGACATCCCATAAATATCAATTAGACGCATAGATTTGCAAAGGATTTCTGGGATGTTTTCAATGGCACAACTTAACTTTGCTACGTGATTTCTGAGGTTTTCAAACCCTAACAATGTTCTTCTATGCATTTGTCTTTAGCAAGATCTGAAGGCAAACCACAAAAGTTTGAGTTCAGTTCCATTCAAATATCAAAAAGTCTGAATGCTTCTGACCCATTCCTACCTCCTATCTGCCCCTGCACTAGCAAACTTTTTGTAGCAATGCTTCACCAGCAGCACAGCTGCCCTGTGGCAACAATTGTGGAAGCAGTAGTATAGATAATATAGGGTTAGATGACATGATGATAAAAGCATCTCAGTTGTATAACCAAGGCAAAATGCTGCACTTCCTCTGATCTATAGTATTGAATCAGATATCTTGAGGAATCTTTAGTCTGTTTTAAGGATGTTACATAACATCTTCCATCATTGGACCAGTTTTGGCAAATTATGCCTATAAAATCTGAGCATGGAAAGAAGACCTCTTTGGCAAAGAACAGCATTAGGCATAGGGTTTTGTTTGTTAGCACTTCCAGCCAATTCAGGCTGGAAACAGGAAGTAAAATAACTAACTAAAAATGTCTCAAACTTAATAAATGCTTAATCTGTGTTCTATTTTACAAAGAGCTAATGGTTTGTTTTATTTGTTTGAAGGGGGTTTTTATGTCGCCTCAGACTAGTTTCTCCTTCCCCCGCTAGATGGGTATTCCATATTGCAGCAAGGCAGAAAATCCATGTTTCTGCTACACTACCCAGCCATTCCTCTATACCCCTTATCCAAAGAATTATAACCCTTGTTATAAAACTTTGGCCACTGATTTCAATGTAGGCAATGGACTCGAAACAGCAGTGCTGCACTTGACCCATTTTCATCAGGCGTGAGAGGTGGGTCAAGTTGCAAGATGGACCAGTTTTAATGGTATTCCGTTTTGGCTTCTCCCTCTGAAACTATCAACTGGGACCAACCATCATCACCTACTTTCATTACAGTAATGGAAATGTAAAAGTAATATTCATGGAGATAGGCCAACAATGCTGACTTTGTACAACATATGTGAATGAGTTCTGATGCAAGCTATTTTGCACTTACAATTCTAGAAAAAAGCAACAGAGGGTCCTGTGGCACCTTTAAGACTAACAGAAGAAAAGTATGATGGGTTGTGAAGAAATTGCTAAACTAACAGTGTTGAGACAGCATTTGTTTGCCTATTGAGTCACAAAAGCAGTTGAGTTGAAAAATATTATTTGTGATTACATTATTTGCCAGCTGTTAGAAAATGTCATACTTTCATGAATATTGAGATATAATCTATAGAATGGATTGAGTAAGGGAAAATTGTATTTGCAAATAATGAGTATGACAATTGATGAGGAAAATGTATTGAATAAATTGTACACAAATATTTTTCAGCCAGCCCCTCAAATCATGGCAGCTTGAAAAAAACATGGCACTTCAACAAATCCTTTACAGCTGATGCCTCATTATCAGATATGATAAAATTACCATTTGTGGGCAAAGAGTGATATAATGAGCCATTCATTGATCTTGACATGCAGTTTTTGTGACATAGTGACTGTGGAGTGCGATTTATTTTTTTTAAAACAACTCCAAAAATGTCAGTGGCATTTGCTGATATTCATCAGATGATGACTTTTCTGTCAATAAAGACCTGAGATGGATTTGACTTAGAAGTGGTGACCTAAAGGTGATGGTATCCATAAACCATTACCCTGATTACCGAAGACATCGCATCCCTTTTCATTGTCTTTTCAGATGTATTAATAGAAGTGTTGTATGTAAGACATGGATGGCAATTGTCCTGCTCCGCTCAGCACTGGTGAGCCCCTCAGCTTGAGGACTGTCCAATTCTGGGCAGCACACTTCAGGAAAGATGTGGACAAATTGGAGAAAGAGTCCAGAGGAGAGCAGCAAAAATGATAAAAGGTTTAGAAAACCTGACCAATGAGGAAAGGTTAAAAAAACTGGGCATGTTTAGTCTTGAGAGGGGAAAAAAACTGAAGGGGGAGCCTGATATAACAGTTTTCAAATATGTTAAGGGCTGGGCTGTGTCCCCACAGGAACCCCTGAGAGGGCAAATTAGGCCAGGCAGGCCTAATTAGCCAATTAAGCTGCAAGTGGGGAAAGATATAGGCTACAAGGAGGCCACTAATAAGAAGCAGACTCAGCTGGGCAGGAAAAGGAGGAGTCTGTATGAAGCCCAAGAGCTGTAGGCTGTAAGAAGGCAGGTTGCAGTTACTCCCTGAGAGGAAGGAGCTGAGAGGCTGGTGTACCAGAGAGGGTGGGAGCCAGTGATGTAGGCTGTAGCCCAGGGATAAGCAGTAAGGGCTAAGCTAGTACAGGCCTTGGATACATGTTATAGGGTACCTGGACTGGAACCCCTCATAGAGGGCAAGCCTGAGTTTCCCTACCAGCCATTAGGTAGTGGCACAGGGTGTTGGAGACATCAGATGGATGGCTAGTCTGGAAGGACTGATTTTTTTTTTCCCCCCCCCCCAGAAGGGGAGGAACTTGGGAGGAATTTAGGAGGACCAAGCCACGGACCAGAAGCTGCTGCTCCAAGAATAATAGGGGCTATGGACTGAGAGAAGAAGACAAGTAGAGAGACTCCTGAGGAAGATGCAGCACCTGACAAAGCTAATCCCCAGGATGGCCAAAAGGAGGCACCATGAGAAGCGAGAACCACATCACAGGCTGTGATAAAGAAGACTCTAATCAATTGTTCTCCCTGTCCACTGAATGTAGGACAAGAAGGACTTAATCTGCAGCAAGGAAGATTTAAGTTGATAGTAGGAAACCCTTTCTAACTATAAGGGTAGTTAATCTTTGGAATTGGCTTCCCAGGGGTGGTTGTGGAATCCCTATGATTGGAGCCTTTAATGAAAAATTTGGCCTGTCAGGGATGCCCTAGGTTTACTTGGTCCAGCCAAAGTGCAGAGGACTGGACTTGGTTTCTTCCAGCCCTATGTTTCTATCGTACTGTGATTCTATGTTTCTTTATTGGTAGTTAGGTATTTTGAGTAGGGTTTTCAAAAGCTTAACTCTGGGAGTAGTAAAACTCCCATTGACTTCAGTGGGAGCAGAATTCGGCCCATGCTGAGTGCCTTTGAAAATCCCATCTGTTGTGCGTTTCCTCTTGTCTATAGTGCTGCTAATGGATACTAAATGAAGGGAAGGGCTAATGGAACCACTTACCTGCTGCAGATGTGGTCTATGACAAGCTTTACTCACATTTTTGTTGCTTGGAAAAGAGACAGAGGGAATGCAGTTTAACAAATCTGCAATATTCACTTATCCAGAATATGTCTTCAGTACCTTCTACCATTTGAGGAAGGACACTCAGAGCCCCTTCCCACCTTGAAACCCTTAAACTTGTCTCGGCACCATTGCTGTGACTTCCCATCTCCTTGAGAGTGACTGATGTGTCAGTTAAATGCAGCAGCGAGTTCCCAGCCTGCAGGTCTGTGAGTAGACTTTTTTGTTGCACTGAGCAATCTTTTTACAAAAGACACGAATGCCAGTTTCTAGTGAGTGACTCATCCCCAAGAATTGACAGTAGTTAGAGAAATTAAGGCAAACAGCAAGCTCTCTTGCTGCTTACCACTGCTCCCCCAACACATCATTTCTAAAAGCTTGCTTGCACACTGAAAACTTGTATAACTATGTGGTACGGTACCATCTAGTGACCCCTACCATAATAATGAACACTGCATAAACAAACTCTATAAATTGTCTCAATTGTCTTCAGAAGGGTCAAAATGACTGGCTTTTCTTTTAAGGACGTTTATGGAATGATTCTAAAACACATTCAAGAACATGATAAACTCTCAGTAAATACAGCTTCTACTTACAAGATCTAGTTTTGAAGCGAAAAAGGGTCATTTAGCTAGTTCTGAATACTAGGATTCAGATGTATGGATTTATATAGCAAAAGTTATGCTATTTTAGGCAGGGCGTGATAACTATTCCTAATGCAGAAGCATAAATACTAGGATGAGAATACTAGAGTTAAATGATGGTGGCTAAATAGCTAGGGAGCTTTGGTAGCTTCTCATAAGTGTGTTCTTCAGCTTTCTATAAGGGGTTGTTGCATGCAAAGGTTAGTGAGAATGTGAGGTCTCCCAGCAGGTTATGGTAAAATTGCTGTGCTGCTTAATGCTGACAAATACCCATGTCTCTGTAGATTCCGAATGCTTTTTACGTTTATATAGGTATAATTTGTGACTGTCCCAATTGTAATTACCCTATAACATTAGCAAATTTACTATTTCTACAACTTTAAAAAATTTCCCAATTGTTAGATACAAATGGAAACAATATCACCCTGGGGCCAGGAGCAGCAAGCATGCTTCCAGAATATTTATACCTGAGAGGGACCGGAGCTCAGGTTTCCTAGGACCATTAAGCTAAGTGAATTTTATTGCCATGATATTAGGCATTTTATTGCCAGGCTGCTATATAGGAAAAGCAATTTATCACAACCCAGAGCATGCCACTTTAGAGAGAGAGGTTTGGGGGCCCATTTCAACAAAGTTCTTAACTATAAGCATCAACAGGACTACTTGTGTGCTTAGTCAATCACATGCTTCGGGACCTTGAGCTTTCATGCATTTCTGGGTGGTAACAGTAGCTGGCCCCTAAAATGAAATTGAGCCCAGCTCTCCTGATCCAGTCCAGGGGCACCTGAGATTGGGTTAATGAGGAGGATGGGGCTGCACCCACAGGTGATGGAAGTAAGGGTGCTGGGAGCAGGGTGCTGCTGTACCCACTGGCTTGAAGCGGTTTCCATTATATGCAGGGTTTACAGTTTGGTTCAATGGCTTTCAGAACCCCCACAATACAAACTCTCTTTCCAGAAGAAAGGAGGGGTGTAGACCAGAATCCTGGAAGTAAAGAGAACTCAGAAGAAAAGCAAACTTGGATAGAGAGTTTCAGGGAACAGGTGCCACTGAAGGAGAGAGTTTCCTAGTTGAGCAATGGAGCTGGATCAGGCTGGTGAAAGTAGGAGACAGGAAAACAGTCAGGAAATCACCTCCACACTTCCCCAGGGCAGAAAGTCACTGGTGGAGAGGACTGAAAACTGAGAGCAGCAGAGGTTACATGTCTGATGGTTCTCTGAGCCAGAGGACTGAAGCCAGAGCACCAGAGAAGGCTGAAAGGGGGGAAATGATGGCTGGATGAGTCCACTGATTTCTGTAGCGAGAACTAGAACCACATTTGAGAGGGAAACAGGGTGGAGAAGCATCCCAGCTCAAGAGGTTGGGGAGAGGTGTCAGAGTCCTACCCAAGTGTCCAAATGGGGTGAGAGACACCAGAGACCTACTTAATGTGTTGCTGGGCTGTTGTGACGGTAAAGATTCAATGTACTGTTTGGACTATGCTGGGGGATTCTGGCGCTGTGGCTTTTGTAATAAATTGACCCCGCCAAGTGCTATTCATGGAGTCACAGGGCCACCAGAAGAGGGAAACAGAGGCAGGGCTGCTTGTAGGACCGCTTTACCCTACAACAGTGAAGTTCTGTTTCAGGCTCATCGCTAATCCCAACCTCCTGAATGTGGGAAAATTTGGTGGAAAATCTTACAAGAACATGAAATTTCCACCACTTCCATTTCTTGATTGCAATAGACTTTCTCGCTGTTTAGAATTTCTAGCTCTGATCATTGCCAGGAGGTAGAAGACCAAAGGCACTGTGAAATGAAACAAACAAAAACAATTATTGGTTTTAGCATAGTCTATAGAGCATAGAAGTTGTAAAAAAAATCATGCATTTTCTTGATCTGCATTTCACAGAGCAATTCTCTCTTATATGAGAGAGACCCACCAAAAATATCTGTAACACTAAGATTCCTAATAAAGCTTTTAATTAGTCTCATTACAGAATAAAGTGGTTTTAGAGTTTATATTTGCCTGAAAAAAACATTGAGAACACCTATTTTCAGCAGGATATGTATTTTTCTAGTAGTGCCAGTTTAAAGCCTATTCTGAGTGTCATCCCTCTAGATGTGGGTGTCTTGCAGGTCAGCTTCCTGTTTGAAGGAGAAATCGGTGCCACACTATCAGGGTCTATCTTTAGTGCAACTTATTTTGTTTACACATCTATACCAGTCTTAGAATATAGGGAGTTCATAAAAGGAATGCAGGCAACCCCCTCTTCCAGAGATCTAAGCCTAGATATTGTTATAAAGTGATCAGCAGGGGGTTAACTGTTACTCAGAGTATTGTGGGTTGAAGCCATGCTCCATTCCTTCCTTACTGCTTACCTCTAGCACAGGGAGTCCTACCATCACAAGAGTAACCCTTGTCCCAGTAGTCCTATCTGCCCCAAACCTAACCATAAACTCAAGAGCCCTACCTCCCAGCCTCCTAACTGTAGCTCAGGGACTCCTAGCCACCTCAACCCTAACATGACCCCCGTGAGGCCTACTCACCTCATCCCTAACCATAGTCTGGGGAGCTCTAAATTCCACAACACTAACATGAGCTTGGGGAGCACTACATGGCACAATGCTAACCCTAACCCAGGGATGTTTATCTTCCACAACCCTAATCTGGTCAGGCAGCCTAACACCTGTACTTCTAGTCCTAGGAGGCCTTCACATCTCAACCCAGAACTAGTCTAGGTAGCCCTACCTTCTGCAATCTTTACTCTAACCTGGGAGCTCTACCTGCTAAAAACTGAACACTATTTAGGAGAGCTATACCCACTTGAATCCTAACTCTAGCTGCAGGATGCCTAACCTGATCCTAACCCAGGGAGCCCTACTGCTCACAAACCTAGAGCTGGGCCAACCTGTTTATTTGTTTGGCACTTCCAATAAATGACATTTCTGTCTAAATGAGTCTGAAATTTTTCAGACTTTTTGTTGAATTGAACTCACAACAAATGTCCCCCTCAAGGATTGAATGCACAACCCTGGGTTTAGCAGGGCAATGCTCAAACCACTGAGCTATCCCTCTCCCCCCCGTGTAATACTTGACTTCCTTGAATAAGTACTTTTATCTTTTGTTCTCACCTTTTATACTGATTTATTTGATAGCTGTAGTTTTAACATGCTACCATACACGCTCATTCTCTTACCTAAGATATGTGTGGCTACTGAGGTCATGATCCTGTACACAGATCCCTGCCAGTGGACCCTGCAGCCTGCATGGAGCCTTCCCCATGCAGATCCCCAGGCAGGTTGTCAGGGTTGTGGATGCATTTGCAGGATGTTCTGCTCTATAGGACATATGCATTCACACCTCAGGATGTTTTATATCGATTGTTATCCCAAAATAAGAATTTTAAAGTAATAAAAATATAAGTCGTGGTCAACTAAGAGCTTCTCTTAACCCCATTGATGTCTGTCTTTTCATTGAGTTGAGTGTGCTTTGAATCAGGCCCCAATGAAGTCTCATTCAATAGCTATTGCTGGGGTAATTCTGCACCAAAAAATTAAATTCTGCACACAGTGTTTTAAAATTCTGCACGTTTTATTTGTCAAAATAATGCAATATAATCTCACCAGTTTCAATTATTTGGGTAACTTATCTAAACTATAATACAATGGATGGAAATGGGGAGCAATGGAGAAAATCCCCAAATCCCCTTTGTCTAAGGCCTGGTCTACACTAACCCCCCAATTTGAACTAAGGTACGCAACTTCAGCTACATGAATAATGTAGCTGAAGTTTGAAGTACCTTAGTTCGAACTTACCTCGGTCCAGATGCGGCAGGCAGGCTCCCCTGTCGACTTCGCGGTACTCCTCTCACCGAGCTGGAGTATTGCAGTTGACGGCGAGCACTTCCGGGTTCGACTTATCTCATCCAGACAAGATGCGATAAGTCGAATCCAGAAGTTCGATTTGCTTGCCGCCAAACTACCGGGTAGTGTAGACCTACCCTAATAGTAACTTACCGACATTTGACCCTTTACTTCTAGTTATTAGTCAACAAACATATCCAGCCATATGCTCAGTATTGCATCATAGGCAACTGAAGAGCAAGTGAGGGTTGAGGAATCAAACCCACAATTTATATTGGCTACTGACCATCTTCAGAAATGTCAGTAGTAAACAGTTCATGGAACATATTTTGGAAGGAAAAATTTTCAGTCCAAAAAAGTAGACCAGTTCTAATCACTAAAGTACAATAAGCATTTAAAAGCCTTTCTGTCATTTTCAATAAGGCTCCTTTATGACACTCTGGCAATGTAAAGGAGCCTTAAATTTTTTACATCTGTTTTATGCTCCTGGGGGAATTCACTAAGAACAGGAACAATTCACTAACAAAAATGGAAACAACTAAGCAAGCAGGCGGCAACATTATGCCCTGTCTGAAAGGACAGAGCCTGCCTCACACTTACCTCCAAACACTGCGAAGCCCTGCCCCTCCATGCCTGGCACACTGCCATAGCGAGCCAGACGGACATCTCCGCACACACGCCCAGCACCCTCATTGATTTATGTCTCCACCAGCTGCTTCAGGCTGGCAGGGAGGATCAAGTGACTGCTCTTGCAGCTTCCCCTCAGAAGTTATTTTTCTGTGAGTAAGCAAAGAAATCTGTGGACGACTTGAATTCTGCACCCATGCAGTGGTGCAGAATTCCCCCAGGAGTAAATAGCCACTCTTTTTCTTATGATTTGAGTTCTTTCAAAGCTGCAGCTGAGTGAAATGTTTGGCCAGAATTTCCCCCCCCAGAAAAATGCAGATTTGGATCTACCCAAATATTTTTGCAAATTCACATTGAATCTGGCAAATAGTTTCAGTGGAAAACAAACACAAAATCAATGTTTAATTTCAACATTTTCAAAATGAAATGTTTTGATTAAAAATGACTGCTTCAAATTTTACTTCAATTTTAATTTTTAAAACGTTTTAAAAAATCTCAAACTAAATTCAAGACTTTGTTGAACCTGAAACACTTTTATATTTTGTTTCAACCACTGAACTGAAAAATCAGTTGTTTGCACAGATCTAATCAAGGTACCATCATGTTTCAATAAACTCTGTCAACACATGGGCGCCTAGTCAATCAGAGCATGAAGTGCTGTTCTGCACTACTTCCTGTCATTATTTATTAATCATTTGTTAGCATCAATATGTTGTAATTCCAAGGTGCCCATCCTCATTAGTGTCTCTGTAGCCTACGTGGCCAGTAAGTATAAAAGATTCTCTCCTTCTGTTAAACGGTTACCTGCTGGCTTCAAACTATAGCCATTCATCCAGATTTTTTTTTACTTTGAAAATATTATAAGAGCTGTGTTAGAGTATATGTGTGAAAGTTGTGTTTGGTTAGATGAACAGGTCAGACTTGGTCTTTCCTCAGGTGATGCTCGCTTCCTGAGATAAGTCTGCAGCTTATTTGAACTGTGAGATCGCAACACGGTATATGTTTTACAAGACACTGATAGTACAGAGGGAATGTTCCACCAATTACTATGCACACTTGTGCTTCCTTAGGTTACCACAGTGTTAAGATTCTCTTCATGCATGAAGAGCAACCATATACTTGCAATGTACATTAGTTTAATTTTGGAATCTAAAATGTCTGAATGAACATGTTCATTACATCTTGTGTGAAGACTGACAGAGCTGTTAGAGGCCTCTGCAGTGATGTGACACACATGAATACATACAGCAGAATATTTCATTAAATTGTACAGTATGTTCATGAATTGCTTTAGGTCAGCACCAGCACATCTTTTCAGAAAGTATTAGCTGATACATTATTGAAAATTCTTCAAAAATGTATAATAAATATAGAGTTGTGAAGCCTTGTAATAGGCCTGCAATATTCTACCAGTTTTATAATATCGGGATTGTATTTTAAAAACAAAATGTCTTGGGTTCCTGGATGACAAAAACATTGATGAACCCTTTGGCATCTAGATTGCCAATTTCCATTCAGTTGATATTGGTTTTATGGCCAAAAGTAACATTGTTTGGTAGCCTGTTGTTAATTTCAGTATTGCCTACTGGGTTGGCCGCTAAGTGCTTTAAATACAGTTTAACATAAAACCAGGAATACAACAAGACTGTTGACTTTAGGTCATGGCTCAAGTTTATTACCTTACATTACATCTCAGGTGGACTTGCATAAAAAGTGAATTCTAAAGATGAGGGCCCTCCAATTAGAAAATTCTGCTATGGGACACTAGCACCACTGTTTTCGAACTTGGGTGTAGACTAATCAGAAAATGGTGGCACAGGAGGAGTTGTTTTTTTCCCTCTGGAGAAAATTTCAACAGAAATTAACAAATTAGTTTCTATTGAAATTTTACACAGATTTTGACTTGTCATAAAACAAAAGAAAAACTAACAGAAAATTGGATTTTTTTACTAAAATGATTTTTGTTTAACAGTTTTGATGGAAAACGTTTCACCAGCCCTACTTGGATAAATGGTAATAGGTGATCTCACCTATCCTTGATGGGACTACTTGAGGCTTTAGAGATCATTACCAACTACGCCTAGAATCTAAAAGGAATCTAGTGTACAGATTAAAAACAGAAGTTACAAATAATAATTTGGGTGGTAATCATTTATCTCCTGATGGATCTGTGACCTTTGTTACCAGCCTCTACAGAACTGTCAGGGCTTTCAATGGGTATGGAGAGCGAACTACTCTTTTTCTGAGAGGTGGTCTCTCTCCACAGTGTGATTGAGAGGTGGTCTCTCTCCACTGGTGCAGCAGTGAAGTGAAGTTTACACTCTGTATACATGAATTAGCTATTTTGATGAGGGGTTTCAAAATTTAGCACTTCTTACTGTAATAGCATCCAAGAACATTAAACTCGGTAACAATACAATAATTGAAAATGTTATTTACCATTACTTTTATTAGATGTATTTTATTGTAGATGCAAAAGGTATGCATATATACAGATTTCTCTTACCCCCTTAATTTTAAAGCTGTATTTATTGGCATAAATTTTTATTTAACTAATTAATGAAAATATTTATGGTTTAATTTGAGTTATTTGGTAAGGAGATGTGATGAAAGGTCTAATAGGAGCCTGAGAATTCAATTAACACGTGTGGCACCTGGAGAGGTGTTAAGATCAGTTAGTAGATTCACCTGGAAAGAGGTCGGGTTTCCTTAAAAGGACTGAGAAAGCTCAGTTAAGGAAAAGAAAGTAGATTCAGAGTTCCTGTTCTCTGAGAAGGGTCTGATAGAAGTCAGGAGAGAGGAGAAATGGTAAAAATAACAGAAGGGGAGTAAGTTCCTGTGGTGGGTCTCAAAATGGGCAAGACTCTAGGGCGGCAACCCTCTAATGTTGGTGTTCAGTTGAGGAGTAGTGTATTAGGGAAAGCTAGTGAAGAACTGAAGTTCAAACCCATGAAGGGCAGAAGTAGTTTAAGTTTGTACTTTTGATTTGGTATTTCTTGGAGAACTCTAGAGAAGACTCCTGCAAGCCATGGCCCTGAAAGAAGAATGCAGGTACACAGTGAGCCCGGAAAGGTCTGAAGATAGGCTAAGATGGGAAGAAGCAGGGGAACTGTTTAGGTACACTTGCCTGCTTATTACACATTCCCTGGGCTAGAACAGAGAGAAGAGGGAGGGCCTGGGTTTGCCTACTGGCCCCTAGAAACAGTGGTATGGAGACCTAGAGACCAGGGGTTGGAGGACTACTGAGTTGGCACTTGGGTTAAAAGCCTAGTTTGAGGCTGTGGGACTACTGTTTTGTTGGATTTTCAGTTACCCTAGAAGAATGGGACTAAAAGTGACCTGGCCAAAGGGCCGAGTCACAAAAAGAGACCAACCACCATGGGGCCAGAATGGCTGTCAGCAGGGGATTCTAGATGAGAAACTCTTTTCCAAATTCAGCCATGAGAGGGCAAGACACAGAGTGCACTCCTCTACAGGAGGAAAGACCTAGAAAGTGGGAGATCATCAAATCAGCTGAATAGGCTCAGACAAACATACACTCAGTGCTTGAAGTCACAGTATTCATTAATCCGTGCATAATACAACTTCAAATCCTAGGTGCTGCATATAAGTATAGACAAGGGTGTACATGTATCCCTCATTGGAAATGTAAAGTACAATAAGTCTCATCCATTTTTCCACCATATAAGTCCAAAAGAAAGAGGTGCTTGCAATGGAACAATTTTGCTAGAGTCCTATTCCGAGTAGATAACAAGAAAAGCTGCCTTCTTAGCTTTTGTTTTTTATGCATTGGGTCAGGTCTGTACAATTGAGCAGATTTACTTTCTGAGCAGCATGGCACTTGATGAGTCACACCAGAGCTGAAATTGTTGGGCTTCTAGATTCTATGTGAGATCAATCAATTTAATACAAATACAAGATAGCCTCAGGATGGTGGTCTAAAATTTTGAAGCTATTGTCGTTCCACTGGCCAGAATTAAATAACTTCTCAATGGCAGTCTCAGGTCTTCCTGTTTGTTTTTCTGTCCTTTCCATCACTGTTGTCCCCATGTTCCTCCAAATTGTGATGAACAGTTTGATTCAAACAATGAGAGAGGGAGAAATTTTGCAACATGGTATGACCTGTTATACATGATATTGTCTTCAGTGTTGACACTGGGCTAGGCGCAGAGTAAAAAATGATGTCTCACTTGAAGGAAGTTTTTACTCCCCCCCTCCCCCCGCCCCCAACCTGAAATGGTACTGCCTGTATGTTTGTATGCTAGTGTAGTTTACCCAGGTGTTTCCTCACTTACTTCATGGGGCATCTATATAATATATCTATGCAAACTATATTGTATAATCTTCTTTGGTAGAAAAATAGGTTTTAATATGTCTTAAAATCAAGAGGAATCATTTCTGTGTCTCTTTCCACAATTAATAGAGGAAAGGATGAAAAATGTTTTAATTTGTATGGTGGTGACTCAAGCATCCAAACTGTATAGACAATATGCGTGACTCTGCTGGGTTATTTGAGATGTGGAGGAGAGTGTAGAATCTTTTCGATGGAAAAAGGAAGCATATGCAGCGAGAAGAAGTAGCAGCTTTCATTCAGATGCATCTGTTCTGTAACAGGAATTTCTCTTTCTCAGTTCGGTAAAATACGGGATTAATTTCTTTTTTCCGTCATTCTTTCTTCCCTAACACAGACTTACTGCTGAAGAAAAAAATTGTATAGCATTCTACAGAAAGTAATTTCATCAGCTAATTTGCTTTTATTGCCTTTCAAGGTGCCCCATTCAGCCGTTCCCTCTCCTAGTTGGTACAGTGAAAGCTAAGAATGTTCTCATTGCTATCTTTCACTCCACTAAAGCTAAAAGAGTCTGGTTGTAATATTCTCCTTGCACTATATTAGTTTTTTACATTTCCAATATTTAAAGAGAATTAATTTCATCCAAGACATTTTCATCCAGTATCAGGTCACTTCTTAGGTATCTGATCACTTTTTGGCCAATCATAGAGTGATTTAGATGTGAGGGTCTCCCTTTGAACATGAACATTGGGAAATTCTCAGTGCTTAAAGAAAGGAAGGTGGAATAATCACTTGACGTGCACCGTGGGATACTGATATAAAAGACTTAGAAAAGCAACATTAAAGGTTCAGGGAAACAAATGGAGATAGTGTACCTGAATCATGGTAAGAGCCTTTCTTTCTCATGGAACCTCCTCCTTAGTTCTCCAGTTGTAGCAAAGCCATATTCTGGCCCTAAGATTATAAAGAATATGGTGCTTGAACTAAAGTCTGTTGTAAACTGAGGCAGACTGGTGATTTTTGAGCCAATATTTTTAATTTGAGTGACAGCAGCAGCCATGGATACTACACGAATGGCTTGGTTTTTATCAGCAATTAGAAATGAACTCTCTGGTCATTAGTCAATTGGAAATGATCTGATAGTCTAATTCAGTTCCTAATGGACAAGTGTTTACATTCCACAACACTTCGCAATTAATTAATTTGTACCAATGTTTTCAACCGAGAAACCAGGGGCAAAATGCGCACTGAGATCGAAACACCGTCCCATCCCACTTAGCCCAGGTGCAGCTGCATCAACAGGGTGATGTGGAGAAGCTTTTTCTGAAAACATCTGCACTACATATGTGTGGCTACAGAGAAGACCTTAGTCTCTGGCAACTTTCATAAGCTATACATTATTTATTAAATATTTTCAAAGGAGTGGAATGCTGTGTATTTAAAGACCTAGTTTACAGACAGCTAAAATTGCTCTTACTGCTACTTAGGAAGCATCATTACAGAAGATGGAAAATCGGATAGTGTAGTCAGCACCAGAATAGCAAGAATGAAAGACCTCCTGGAAGATCAAACATCTGATGAGAAGGGACAAACAATTGAAAACTAAATTCCAACACTTACATTTACATTTGTTCTGTGTTAAATTATGGCTGTGAAACATGGACACTCAAACAATTGATAATAAAAAAAATTAGTGCTTCAAATTGTGGTATTATAAAATTCTGAAAATTATGGATAGAGCCAGTAACTAATGAAAAAGTATTGGAGATTATTGGAACATTGCAAATGCTAGTCAGATCTTATGAAAAGAGGGATTTGATTTGCAGGCCATATTTTAAAAAGTTCAGTGAGCGATGCATGCTTATGGGTACTGGAAGAGTGATGGCAGAAGAACGTGAGGCAGAAAAATAAGATTGTGGGTGGACAATGTGAATCAAAGGAACGTAGAGATGGGTGGATCAAAAGGATTATTCATCCACAAAGATTAGCAGGATATCATACAGTATGGGTTACCATCGATCCAAATCTCCAGTAATGGAGATGCTACATAAGAAGATTGTTTGTTTGTTTTTTTCTTCTAGTTAGGTTCAAAATTCCTCTTCCTTGTCTCTCCTCCTGTTAAATCAAAGAAAGTCTTGCTGTTAATTTAATTGGGACCAGGTTCAGAACCTTCATGGTTTGAGGCTGAAGCTGTCAGTAACCACAGAGTGTATTTAATGAAGATCAATGCAGCACAACTTGTTAGAGATCTGTGTAATCAAAGAGTAATAGAACACAGCTACTTGGGACATAAGAGTTTTTTTGAAAGCTAAATTTTGAGAATTTAAAACTGAGTGGAAACCAAAAAGTAAACATTCCAGATTTCATCTATTTTTATGGCTACTTAGAACAAGAATGTTAAAATGTTATTGAGTTGGAAGTTATCCAGGTCTCATTATCTCATTTGCATATTTATAACTGACTTGTTTTAAATTTAAAATGAAAGCATTGTGTAGCATAATTCTTAAGAGTTTTATTTGTTTTGGCTAAGAATAGATCTGATTTTACAATATGCCTGTATAAACCTTTCCATTACAGTACATTTACTATTAATAACTGTATTTTGGCCACTGCTTTCTAGCATTTCACCATGCTTACAAATCTTCATGTAGTGTGAATCAGATTTTCATTACTTGAGGATCTAACCCATGAAGTACAAAAAAACGTAGAAAATATGTTGACCCTCATTCTGCTCTCAAAATGGTGTAAATTAGAAGTAACTCTATTAAAATGAGCAGTTACTCACTGCCATTGGAAAGTCTTTCCAGTGACTTCAATGTTTGAATGCTAAATTACATAAGGGCTACACATTGACCTGTGTGAGTGTACTCGGATCACAGAAGAACATAAGCAAGAATACAGAATGGAATTCTTCTTGCACATTTTTATGTTGTACCAGGTTCTGATCTCCATTAAATCACTACAAACCTGCACTGCTGTAAATCTAAAATAGCTGGATTGCAGTCAATAGCATCACTCTAGATTTACAGTGATTTAATGGATCAGAATTTTGGTCCAGTAATTGTCACAGAACAAAAAAATTGTGCTCAGGGCAAACCAAAATGTTTGAAGAAAAGCCTGGGTTTGCCTTATACGATGAAGAAATCAGTCAGACAGTTTATCTATGTGAAAACACAACCCTCTAATGCTGCTGGAGTCTGTCCCCCATCCATCATCTACTGATATATCACTAGTAATGGTCAAACAAGCTGAAGCTGCCTCTGGGCTCCTCTAGCGTATGCTCAGAATTTCCCCAAGTATTCTAAGTATTTTGGCAAGCACATGGACTAGCTTCTAATAACAGAGATCAGAATATGACTCTCTAGTGAACATAACAAATCCCTTTAAACAAGATTCATTTAAACTGTTTCTCCCCCACCCCCCAGTGTCTCAACTCCATTTTGCTTCCCTGCAAATGTTTGTAGATTTGTATCAAATGCTACATACAGGAAGAAAGTGACCTAATGTAATTTAAGTATATATGTCCCATTATGTTGTTTTTGATTTAATCTACACAATCCTCCAGTATTGGGGTGAGTTACTTCTGAGATCAGGATCCCTACTTTATAAATATTCTCCATAAAGAAATATACACCATGCCAGTTAAAATGATCCTTGTTATAAAACACACCAGGCTAGGTTTATAGCAGATTTTCTGTATGGTTTCATAAAACATGTTACATAATATAAACTGGGAACTATTAAGATGAACAAAACTTTTTGTTGAAAAGTGAAATGGAAAGAACACTGTTGCAATTTAGCTTTAGATTTATTGACTAAGTCAACCTTTCTGACATATTTCTCCCTTTGTTTTCATTCAGCACTCTTATTAATGTTAATAGGAGTGGAGTTGACACTCCTGAGCACATCAAGGAGATGCAATGCTCCTAGGACTCTATCCCAAAGCTTTTAGTTTTTCACTACCAATGACTCCACCAGGTTTTATTTTCCATTTTCTCCACTATTAAGTCGTCTTCTACAGAAGTTTCAAATATGTCTCTAAATATAAACCATTTGGTGCACTGCTTATTTCTCAGACCCAAGACACACAACTGTAATTTAGAAATGATTCCTATTTCTCATTTTATCACCCTACTGGATCATGGATAATATCAAAAACAACAAACTCAGAGTTGTTTCTGTTCAGAAATAAGTATGCTTGTTTGTCTGTTTTATTGATTGGATCTGATGGACAGGACAAGTCATGGACAAGAACAAGTGGTGACACTGTACTGCTCCCCCCGTCTGCAAACATGCTCTGGGATGAGAGAGACAGATCATCTGATTATCTCTTTCAAGATATATCTGTCTGTCTCTCCTTATTTCTAGGTTCTGTCTTGCCTGTATTTTTCACTAATATGCAATTCTTAAATTTCTCATGGTCCAGCTGAGCACATTGTGTTCAAGGTGTTGTCTACTCCATTGTGATGTTTATTTTTCTTTGGCACAAGTTCCAGGAACGGGGTATTCTGGCTAAAGATAATAAGGCATTGATTAGCACACACAAAATCCAATTGAAAAGGCCCTAACCCTAACCCTTTTTTCCCCATGACTAGTGTTTTTGAATTAGTTAAATTGAAATCCAGAAGCTTTAAGTACAGATGCTACAGTCCTATGTTGTCCCTTGGTCATTACACAATTTGTTCCTCCATGGACATTGAGATGACATTTGATGTTAGACCAAAACTAGTTTAGGAAAAGTGACACAGAATGTGCTTGTTTAAAAAAGATACTGTTTGTAATTACCACAATCACATTCAGGCTTTTTTTTCTTTCAAAATTTAATATTTAGCATAACATACCCAGGGTTTTGTCCTCAGAATGGTTTCTGAATGTCTGGGATAATTATAACATTCACTGTTGTGCAGCTAGTTCAGATCCTAACAATTCCAGGTTGTTGGGAAACCAATGTTCCCCATGAAAGTTTCATCATAAAGCTTAAACAAAGGTTAGCATTGAAAATGTTTTTTTTTTTCTTCAAATAACCCCCCCCCCCCCAACTGTCATTTCCCTACAGAAATGTCCATTTAGACAAAATGTTCTCTCCCTTTTGTGGACTTTATCACTAGATGGGAAAACAGGTTTCCAGAATCTCCCCCCTTTTCTTTCTTCAGGGCTTCAATTCAGCAAGGCACTCACTAGGTAGCATGAAATATAAAAATTTCTTCCCACAGAGGCAAAACTCCTCCTGATCTGATCATGTGTTTTGCCCAAATACTGAATAAACAGCTTATGTTTATAGACCTTCAGTTTACACATACTTCATTTTCTGTGCTTATGGTAAGCAATTAAAGAAGCATGATATATTGAGTTCCGGGGGGGTGGGAAGGAACTACAACATATTCATCATGAAAGAAGAAAGGTAAATCTACTCTAGTGTAGATGGTATCTTTACCGACAGGTTATTATTCAAGCAAAATTAATCAATAGGCATTGAATTCATGAAAAGTAGAAAGGAACAGTAAAAGGAAAGAGAACCAGACAGAGGCAAGGAGACAGAAAGAAACACCAGATTTTAATACTCTAATGGCCACTGGGTTATTGTTTTTCATGCAACCTCTACTGCATTTATTGCTTATTGATTCACTTTATTCATAATTAGACTATGATCTAAATATCTTTGCTGTCTATGAATAATTACACACAGAGAGTTGATCTAGGATATGTTAGCTTCAGTGGAAATTTGTCTGACTTAGTCATGGAGATTTTGATGTGAAATCGAGTAATAAGTCTATGGAATTTTATTTCCTAGCTGCTTTAGAAAAAAGTATTTAAACTTTCATTATATATCAATACTTGCATTAAATTGAACTGAAATTGGCATGTTGATTCTAGTATTTAGTCAAACTTAATACTGCATGATAAAATCAATTTATGTATAAGTGGACTTCCTTTCTTTTTCATCCTTGTAACTTCTACTGCACAATTGCATGTTGGCTAAGACAGATCCGTCCCTTTTATTCACTCACAAGTACAAATAAATAGGATTGAAGGATCAGTTTTAAAGACTCATCATCACATAAGTGAGAATAAAGTATTTATATATTCCATATAAATCTGTACCATTGCTGATTCAACTGCAGCATATCTCACATTGAGCATGGCACCATCTAACCATGATTTGCAGGAGTAAAGGTTCTGTGTAATTGTTAACATACCAACTTCTCTCTCTTTCTATCTCTTTAATGAGTTAAGCCCATTTTATCTGAGAGTCAACATATAATAACTAAAGTGTTGCCACTTCTTATGTTTATCATAATAGTATCTGTTCCTTCTCAATAGACTAAAATTATAAAAAATGTTGAACAGCCAGTCATAATGTTAATGAGCCTATCACTAATCATCAAGAGAGAGTAAAGATGTGACAGGTGGCAAAGGATCAAACCCTCACATAATCAGAAAACAAAAAAGATTTGAGTCAAGAACACCTAGCCTAAATATATTAATGGTTAATGGGGTATTAGACACAAAGGACATGCCACATGTTTAAATATTCTCTCTTAAAAACTAAAATGGACTTTTAAAAACAGCTTATTTTGTTAACTTTAAAGCATTTCCTTGAAACTGTATTTACACAGTATTATAGGCCCACTTTGTAACAACCACTCATTGTAGATGTTTTTTAAATAACAAATTATTTTAATACAAGGCTCTAAAGGGAATTACCAATGCTACTCTCTACTTTGTGGGAGATACCTTTATTACACAACATCTGTGTGACTGACAGTCAGACTCACTAGACTTATATCTCCAGATAGAACTTAGTTACTTCACGTCAGAGGGACAAAATGTGTTGTAAAGCACCTGTAATATGCTGAAGTCCTGCAAAGTGTGAAAAAGTCAGAGATTCGGAGGTAAAGAAGGAGAAGCTGAAGAATAAATCAACAGTTCCCAAACAAAACTGGTGGTTCACGGAGCAGTTGTTGGTGCTCCATTGAGAACTGTCTGTTCCCAGGGCACTGGTTCCTTTTCCTTATTTTCATCCACTAACTATTCCTTTGTAAAACAAGAAATACTGTATATGTTAAAGGTGGGATTTTGAAAAGCACAGAGCGCTGGCCTAATTCTGCTTTCCTTGCAGTCAATGATAAAATGCCCATTGATTTATACCATCTTTCCATGCATATAGTTGCTGTGGCTTACACAGGAATGTCATATGATTGTGAATAGGAAGGAAGTTGCCCATGAGACAAGCTGTTTATTGAAATGTGCACACCATGAAAAAGTTTGAAAGTCCATGAATTTACACAATTAATAATGTAAAATATCTCAGAGGGACAGTGTGAAGAGAAGCTCACCTTTCTGAGACAATTTGCCTCTCTGGTAGTGGCAAAAGCTCAACAGAAGGCAAACACTGACACCAGTTGCATGCAGCAGTTTCTTACTGGAAAGGAAGATAGGGCCAAGGATCTAGAAATGGGTGCTGACCAATCTGTCTTATAAATTAGATGCTAAAAATCACAGGAAGATGCCTATTCATATCACAATGTTGTGCTTGCGTACGATCATTTCCCTCCTTGATGTCAGCTGCGCTGCATCACTGTTCTGCATTTTATTACCTTTTCAGAAAGAGAATGAATTTTTGTAGCCTTTGATGGGAATCCAATTTACTGGCCATGTTTGTTTTAGAAATGAACACTCCCAGTTTGTCTGGCTCTGAACAATCAATACCTGAAACAGTTGAGGACAAAGACTGTAATCCTCCCCTCCCCAAAAGCATTCTATACTCTGATGAGACGCTCAAAACAAAACGCACAACTGCCAAAAAAATGTGCATTATTTAGTCCTCTGAATTCAGAATTGGGTAAAATTAGAATCTGTTCCAACTGTTCCTTGTTTGTTTGTACACTGCCTATTTTATCTTCATTTCCCATAATGTCTATTGTTCTATTTTGGTTTAATTCTTAGTTATGTGTCTACTTTGCAACTTATGTTTCTAATTCCTATTCCCCCTCAGATTTTTTTGATGATATTGAGTGAAATAGACTTTTGAGCAAATGATCAAACTTAGAAATAACAGTGTGCTTTCCTAGTTTAAATTAAAATTAGATTAGAAATGAATAGAGGGAAAAAAATATTTGAAAGCATTTCCAGTTTCCAATTAGTGACCATTGATCTGGTATAACAAAAGAAAGGATTGCTATTTGTGGTTGCATTTAAAGGGTAACTGGTGAAGACTGTCTGCTTGACAATGAGCGACAGCACCAAAAGAAGCATAACATGCCTATTTCTGAGGGTGGAAAAAATTAAAGCTTTTGAATACATTGCCAGTATTGTTGCTAAACTATTATTTTGTTAAATACCATTTTACATGAACATGTCCTTCATTATAAAAATATGAAATGTATAGAGAAAGAAACACATGAATATCGCCAGGTTCCTTGTAATTGACAGAAATAACGTGTCTGATTTGGAAAGCAGAAATAACAGTGGGTCAGATGCTCCACAGCTTTGCATGGCTGGGCTGGAATCTAGATTGTGCAACATCCCTCACAACCCCAAACACAGTTTAAGAGCAAATCCCTGCTCCAGAGAGTACATTTAAAAAACAAAACAAAAAACAAAAAAATAAGCAGATAAAGCGTCCGGAACAGGGATGTAACGTGCAAGCAAAATAATATGATGACAGCCTGGCATTGCTTTGTTATTTGCATGAGTTGGCAGCGGTGTTTTTTGGGGGTATGTATTGAATACACTAAAATAATGTTAGTTCAGTGGGTTTTTTTCTTTTGAAAGCATTTCTTTCCCAAATAAAAGCACACAAAAAAGAAAACCTTTATAATCTATAACTAGTTAAGAAAGTCAACCTTTGTCCCAGAACACAATTACTTCAGTAATAATAAAATCACAATGAAAAACCCTCTTTCCACCATCAGTCACATTGAAACCACTATGGGTACTTTATTAAAAAGAGACATTACAGCAAAGTAAATTTAAGGCAGCAGTATTCAAGTCATCCCTGATGGGAAAGGAGTACAATTCTTTCTTCAAGTCAGTGATTACGTTTTAAATAAAAGAAACTACACAAGCATGAGACCTTGGGAGCTTCTGATTTTAGAGTCTCTGAATTGATAAGATTTAATAGTGAAAAAAGTTTTCCAGAGTTCCATATTTGAAAACTATTGTAAATGCTGCATTTTTCCCCCTGAGGGAGCTTCTAATATAATTGAGAAAATGCCACAATAAATGTTTTATTCCTTGCAATTATTAAGCTATTCTGGTACAAGCACCTGCTTTGGTAATAGGGGAAGAGATGCCAGCAGCATTTGTGCTTACTGCAGTGGCATTTGGGTGGCAGTAGCACAGCCCTTGACAGTTAGATATGCAGAGGGCCTATATACTGTACAGTCATCATACATACATCATCCAACATACATACATGTACTCAATCAAGCACAGTGAGGTGAGTTAAGGGCAGAGTAAGCGCTTCCACTGTGATTTGTCCTGTTGGTTTGTGACATTTGAAAAACAAAAATCAATCCAAGAACAAGTGGGATTTTGATTATACATATCTCTATTTTACTGTACTCAGCATCTATATATTATACTAAATGGTCACTGCCAGTAATGTTAATTAGACTAGTTACATAATTAAAACCCTAGAATTTGGGTGCCCAGTTTAAGATATCTAGATGTCACTAGTTGGACACCCAAAAACTGAGGCACCAGAAATTTTAAAATTTGGGTCTTAGACCCAAATACAGCAAAGTACTTAATATTTGCTGTTATGGGGATGTAATACATATAATACAACGTAAAGAGAACACCTAAACTGACTTGATTGTCCTATGGTTTGATCCATTGTGGCAAATTACATGGCTCACAATTTTAGTTTATAATCCCCAAAAAGTCACTTCAAATGAGTCCACCCTGTAATATTTACAGTGCGTCTAACCATAGACTCATAGTGGCATACTGAAGTCCATCTTACTATGGAATCGGAAGACCAACAGTTGTTGTAGCAGACATTTTTCTCAGAAAAGCTACTATACATCATGTTAACTGTCTTATTTTTATGTAATTCTTTCTTTTGCAAACATTTAAAGCAAAGTTAAGCAAAGCTTTTTGATTTATTGTGATTGCCAACTCTCTCTGATATTTTTCATCCTTAATCATCGCTGCATGAAATCAGGGGGAGCATGCAACTGATTTGCTAAATGAGTCAAAATGGTGCTGTACTCTTGGACTCTGGATGAAAAATTTATGTGACAGAATTGATCTATGTTAGCAGGTTTTCAGTGTGTATTATAGACTGTAAATCCGTTATATGATATGTTTTGTTCAGCTCAATATGCTTTGTAGCTAATCTGTGTTATTCAGTATGCTTTCTATCACAGATGGTATCTGATTCATTCGGCTTAATATGGTTTATAGCCATTTGTATTATATAATACATTTGTACTTAATAATAATCTATTAAGTATAGATTATTTAAAAATATAATTTATCATTTTATGGGATTAATTAGATTCAGACAATTTATGTCTATTGAATTATGTGGAGATTTTGTGTAACTGTGATAAGAATTGAGTTGGCTTGGTATAAAGAAAACTTAAATATTCACCCCTCGGGCTAAAGGAACAATACAAACTTCTGAGGACTCCTCACATGGAATTTGTGCTTTAGACATCTGCTCAGATAGCAACAAAGCCCTGGGTAAGTGATTAATAGTGTGTCAAGGATTGGGAAAGTTTTTGCTTTGATTATAGCTTTCTTACAATGAACCAACTACTTTGTTTTGGTACCTGATAGATAGCAAAACTATCTGGAAGCGGGATAATCCATGCAAAAAGCACAAAATGTGTTATTTGACAGCTGGTGGCTTCTTCTGTAATATTCTCCCTCTGCAGTGGATGTTTTATGCCATTGTGACTCTGTTAAACAATAGCATAAAACATCCACTGCGGATGGAGAATAGTATCATAATATGCATGCTGCCAGTTAATACTTCTGGTTTCCAGTAATTCCAGTAGGAATAGTACTTTCCAGATTTCTCAACTCAGAGATTCGGACACTAGTTGGAAATATAACTCTCATCACTTGACATTAGTTACTTCACTAGTAAGTCTTTTGTACTGCGGACAGATGAGCAATCCTCACAGAGAGAACTGGAGACATTGATCCAAATACACTAAGGATCAGTGTAGCATTTCTGGTAGTTAGTAGCATAATTCAGGAAAATGGGACTGTCAAACAGCAGTTTATTGGCAATAATTGCAACAAGTAAATGTAATAGCACAGTAAAAAAGCAAAAGCAGGATAATAAGGCAGCATCTGTTGGCATATGGTGTAGGATAAGAAACGCTAGCTGCAAAATGACAGTAATCAGATACACTGGTACAGCAGTCAAGCAAGACTGGTGGCATGATAATACATACAACAGCAAAAATGCAGAATGCAAGACTGAGCTAGCATGAGCAAGGAAGGTCAAACCAATGATGCCTCTCAATGACATTTGTAACTCAGAAATATAAATGTGATATCCACATGATTTAAGGTGATAGTATGTTTATCAATAGCCCTTCAGTATCAGAGCAGACAGCAAATCACACAGGTTATTATTCACTTCGGCACAAAAAAACACTCTCTGCTAGCATTCAGTGACTGACAAATAGTATCCAAGAATCTCCAGTTGAGATGATATGCCATCTGCTTGTCATTCATTTCTAAGGGCTTTTTTACACTGGGAAGAGGCGAGATCTGTTACAAATGATTATGGCCCTGTATACTAGGAAAAAATACCTATTTTTATCCTTTTAGAAAATGAAATGGAAAGCATCTGTCTTTGATTTTAACACCTGTTTCAAATTCTAAAATAGTATAATATTTTTCTTTTTATGGATGATGAATCTCAACAGATAAAAATACATGTCTGTTCTTTGCAAAATATTTCAGGTTAATCAGCTAGATCTCACTAACAAATCTGATGGTTTTGTTGTTGACCAAAGAGGTCTGTTGCTTCAATAGCAAGGAAGTGATTGCCTAAAAGACACATAAACAGAGACGCCAGCTTAAACTTAAACTCTACTGAAAAAAGGGGCGGGGGGAGGTACATTTCTCACGGTAATATTCTTTCCCAAACTTCATATATAAAAAGTTCCCTGTGTGTGCATGTGTGTGTGTGTATAATATATATGAATATTATACTCTCGCTCGGAGAGGCATTTTGTAAAAAAATTTTAATGTACAAAGCTACACACTAAAAAAATTGTTAATGTGAGGGTTGTCCAGTCCATGAGCAGCAGAGAAGATGATCCAGACATATGTTATCACTTAAGTTTGTTAAGTATTATAGTGCAGTAGAAATAACTCCAGCATTATAGTTTCCATTATAACCCTGATTTTGGTTCCTTTCTAAAATTTACCCGTGTCATATCAGCCTTGAAATTAACAGGTTAATTCTGATGGACTGACATACTGTAGATTTCTGAAGTGAATTTGACAAGCGGTTCTTGAGCTAAATCCCCTTGGTCATGGATGGCGGGTGAACCTCCAGCTCGGGGAGGCTATCCCCAGCCAGGCCTGCCCCTCCTGCCCCCCTTACTCCACCAGAGCCCAGAGGTCTCTCCTCTCCCCATGGCGTCCAGGCCCACCCCAATGCTGGGTGAGTGGCACATACCCTGCCCACTCCTGAGCCGCCGGAGGGGCGGTGCACGGCCCCCGGCCCCAGCATCTCCAGCCCTCCGGGCAGCATGGCCCCAGCATCCGGCCCCTTCCCCCCCCCCACGCTGGGTGGCTCCAACCACCCCAAGTCCCAGCCACCCTAGCACCGGACCCAGCACACTTCCCGGAAGACGAGCTGCCTGCCTGGGCTGGGGCAAAGGGGGAAGGGCAAACAGGAGGGGGCCTTGAGGTGGAATGCAAGCAGGGCTACGCCAGGCTGTTTGGGAAGGCACAGCCTCCCCCAGCCTATGATACCTACCACCCATGACCTTGGTAATAGAAGCATTCATCACAAGTCCCAAATTTAGGGGAAGCTAAAAATAAAAGAGAGCGAACTGGACTTCCCTAGCTGAAAAATTATTAATACTTTATTGCAATGTACCATTAACTCTGGTAAGGGTAATATAGGTGTCAACAGAATGCTGCTGACCTAAACTCTCATTTAAAAAAAGGAAGACTGTGGTCTCAATCTAAACTTTTCTGAAACTGGAGTTAATATTTCTGGTCCATATCAATGATTTAACTTTTAAGGGATATATGGGTTTAAAATAAAGTTAAAAGGCCATGAAATTAAATGTTAAGGTGCCTTGTCCAAAAAAATTATTAACACTCTTTCAGATAACACCATAATTTTAACTCTGTCCAGTTTAGGGCCGATACAAGTGAACTGATGTCTAATCACAATAAGCCTACACATATTAAAAGAATAAATGCAAAAACTGCACCACTGTCCCGTCTCGGGGTCTCTCTGAGTGCACCCCCTCAGATATCAGGCCTTGGGCCTTTACCTCTTCTTGGGTGGAATTCTGCTATTTGCTTCCTCTCATACTATGGACTGGGTTAGAGCCACCTAGATACTAACTGTGACTAATTCAGCAGGTCCAAGTGGGGTTGGATCCCTCAAAAGTTTCTCTTCAATACACAATCATAGGGTATGTTTGCAGTGATACAGAAACAGCAACTGCAAAAACAAAGCATAATGTATTTTGCCTAAATGCTCTTAGAAAGGTAGATTTAAAATAACGAAGACCTACATATGTACTCCCTTACCTAAGCTTATCCCTTTCTATCCATGGTTTAGGCAGATCCTCCAAACTCAGATGGGGAATAAGGAAGAAAAGCCTACACTGTTTACAGCCTTCTGTCTGTGTCTCAGTCACACTGTCACCCTTTTCACTGACGCACAGAGGCCAACCACTCTTAACTCACTCAAAAACCCTTCCCTTTCTGCCAGGGCACCTTTTTTTACTGGTCAGGGTTGTTTGAGTTCAGGTGTGGCCTTGGGAAGGGTTTAACTTCTTATCCTAAAGCCAGTTTGGCAGGAGCACTGCCAGCTTTTCTGCCGCCCTAGGCGGCGGAAGGTCCCGTCCCCGAAATGCCGCCCCCCACAGAGGCGGCGGAAGGTCCTGCCGCTGAAATACTGCTGCAGTCACCACCCCCAAAATTGTAGTGCCCTAGGCGACCGCCTAGGTCGCCTAAGGGTTGAGCCGGCCCTGCAGTTTGTTCATTTCTCCTCCCCCAGTTGATGACGCAACAATTATCATCTTGATTCCTTTGAACCTGAGAGACTGTCTTTTCTATGTCATGGTTTTATCTTTCCTGGATTCCTCACAACTTCTCTTTATGGCCTCTTTAGATTTAACTATATTCATTCAGCAGGTGACAATACCAAATTGAACAAGAAAACAGAGTCACACATAAGGTAAAAGAGAATAAAGACATTTCCCCAGTATGTTACACAAGTTTTGTATGCATACAAACTTAGTTATGTTGTACATAAATTAAATAATAACTTATGGGCAATAAATTTTTGTACTTAATGTTTACTAATTTCTTTGCACTCCTTCATGCTGCAAATTAATATAAAACACTTATGAAAGACAATCTCCCTTGGAATTCTAAATCATCTCATCAATGTCTGGTTTCACTATACCACCATATATTGCCTTATCTGCTGTAAACTTTAACATAAATATCTCTCTACAGAGTATCTCTCATACTCCATAAAACTAATTAAAAAGAAAAACAATCTTTTTTCCATATTCTCTCTTTTTTAAATTCTGGTACATTGTGCTTAATCTAGTGGGATACAGTTAAGGTTGTTCTTTAAATGAGAATCAGTGCTTTTGAGAATCATAGAAAATTAGGGTTGGAAGAGACCTCAGGCGGTCATCTCATCCAACCCCCTGCTCAAAGCAGGACCAATTCCCAACTAAATCATCCCAGCCAGGGCTTTGTCAAGCCAGGCCTTAAAAACCTCTAAGGATGGGATTCCACCATCTCCCTAGGTAACCCATTCCAGTGCTTCACCACCCTCCTAGTGAAATAATTTTTCCTAATATCCAACCTAGACCTCCCCTACTGCAACTTGAGACCATTGCTCCTTGTTCTGTCATCTGCCACCACTGAGAACAGCTGAGCTCCATCATCTTTGTAATCCTCCCTTCAGGTAGTTGAAGACTGCTATCAATTTCCTTCTCACTCTTCTCTTCTGCAGACTAAATAATCCCAATTCCCTCAGCCTCTCCTCCTAAATCATGTGCCCAGCCCCCTAACCATTTTTGTTGTCCTGTGCTGGACTCTCTCCAATTTGTCCTCATTCCTTCTGTACTGGGGACCCCAACACTGGATGCAATCTCCAGATGTGGCCTCACCAGTGCCAAATAGAGGGGAATAATCACTTCCCTCGATCTGTTCACAATGCTCCTACTAATGCAGCCCAATATGCAGTTAGCCTTTTTGGCAACAAGGGCACACTGTTGACTCATATCCAGCTTCTTGTCCACTGTAATCCCTAGGTCCTTTTCTGCCGAACTGCTGCTTAGCCACTCAGTCCCTAGTCTGTAGCAGTGCATGGGATTCTTCCATCCGAAGGGCAGGATTCTTCACTTGTCCTTGTTGATCCTCATCAGATTTTTTTTAGCCCAATCCTCCACATTGTCTAGGTCACTCTGAACCCTATCCCTAATTTCATGGTTAACTTTTCTGGTTGCTTTTAACTCAGATGTTCTTGAAATGCAATACACACTTAAATCTCGCATGTGACTGAAAATTTAACTGAACAAAGTGGGTTTTTTTGTTTGTTTGTTTTTTGTCTAGGAATCACTTTAATATAACATGAAGTATGAGAAATAGTGTGACAGAGGTGGAATTACTAGGTAATAATTTATGAATACTGATGTAATCGTACAAATATTGTAAGTTATCTATTCAGTGAAAAGAACAGGAGTACTTGTGGCACCTAACAAATTTATTTGAGCATAAGCTTTCGTGGGCTACAGCCTACTTCATCAGATGCATGTAGTGGAAAATACAGTAGGAAGATTATATATATATATATATATATATATATACACACACACACACACACACTCACACAACATGAAACAATGGGTGTTGTTATACACACTATAAGGAGAGTGGTCAGTTAAGGTGAGCTTTTATCAGCAGGAGAGAAAAAAAACCTGTAGTGGTAATGAAAATGGCCCATTTCCAGCAATTGACAAGGAGATATGAGGAACTGTAAGGGGGGTGGGGGGGAATAAGCATGGGGAAATAGTTTTACTTTGTGTAATGGCCCATCCACTCCCAGTCTTTGTTCAAGCCTAATTTAATGGTGTCCAACTTGCAAATTAATTCCAATTCAGCAGTCTCTCATTGGAGTCTGTTTTTGAAGCTTTTTTGTTGTAATATTGTGACTTTTAGGTCTGTAATCGAGTGGCCAGGGAGATTGAAGGGTTCTCCAACTGGTTTTTGAATGTTATAATTCTTGACGTCTGATTTGTGTCCATTTATTCTTTTACGTAGAGACTGTCCAGTTTGGCCAATGTACATGGCAGAGGGGCATTGCTGGCACATGATGGCATATATCGCATTGGTAGATGTGCAGGTGAACGAGCCTCTGATAGTGTGGCTGATGTGATTAGGTCCTATGATGGTATCCCCTGAATAGATATGTGGACAGAGTTGGCAATGGGCTTTGTTGCAAGGATAGGTTCCTGGGTTAGTGTTTTTGTTGTGTGGTGTGGGGTTGCTGGTGAGTATTTGCTTCAGGTTTAGGGGCTGTCTGTATTCAGTAAAGTTACTGTGTAAGTATGATGGGATATCAGAAGTTCCTGCATGACTGAATTGATTGAACTTAATAGAGGACTATGGGAAAAGCAAACAGAACAGCAACGGGATAGACCCAGATATAAGGACACTCCAGAACACATTTGAAAGACAATGGAGCAAGTTGTTAGCTTCAAATGAAGTTGCAAATCTTGTTTTGCCCAAACTGGGAGTTACTACCAAAGGACTACAAAGAGTTAAAAAGCTTTTTTGGGGAAAAGAAGGGGAGTGAGTCACCAAGGGTTGTCCAGGGAGTTTCAGTGAGATCTGATAGGGGAGCCAAGCTGAGACAGAGATTGGATCTGCGGAGGAGTCTAGAGGAAGTGAGACTTACCAAGGTCCCTACATGGAAGATGATTAAACACCTCATAAGCTGGATGTGGTTATGGTCTCTCTTATTGTTTTTAAGATATATTTGCTCTGAATGGCTTTAGTTCTTCCTTTGTTTAAGGAAGCTGTCTGGTCACCATATTAACCACTCTCATTGCTCCCAAAGAGAAAAGAACTGCAGTTTCAGAGCCTAAGGGTTTGTCTATACTTTGCTGCAGTGTAGACTATGGGGATGTAAATTGAAACATACCAAAGTGTTGCACTGTAACTACCCTTGGTGGAGACTACTGGTGCAAACTAAAAGGTACCTAGTTCCTATTAACATAGCTGGAGGACTGTACTAATAAAAGCTATTTACCTTTTAGTTCATGCCAGCAGCATCCACATAGAGCAAAGTGCAACACTTTGGTGCACTCTAGAGGGCAAACCCCTGTAGTTCACATTGCCCAGGAGTGTGGACATAACCTCAGGCAGCCTAGCTGAGATAGCCGTAATCCCCTGTGTATAAATTGTGGTTAAGGTACATTCTGAGAATGGGGGAATCATGTGATGCTACTTCAAAATAGAGGTAACAGCTTGAGGCCTAAGACCTAAATGGGTTGCGTTTGAAGCAATCAGGAGGAATCAGAGGTCCAGTTCACCTAGTAACTATGACATAGGGCAAAATCCTTCTAAGTAAGAATCCACAGTTAGTTTTCATGATTCATGTTTGTGAATATTTGGCAGTTCTATATATTTGTATCTAGCTTTGAATGTCAGTGACTACTTCAGTCCTGTGCCCTGTACTTGGGCAAAATTAATTTGTCTGAGTAAGGAATGTTCGGTCAGATTCTTAATAAAGAAATTAGCACATAGAATAGTATAAGTCAATATTTATAAAATAAAAAGTGGGATGAGAACTGGAGAGCAAGACAGCAACTTTTATCAGAAAAGAGGGAGAATACATAGAATATCAGAAACAAGAAAGAGATTACTAATAGAGAAAAGGGCATTGGCTCATTCTATTTCTTCTGTTAGGGACAGATTAATTTGATATCTTCCTGGAGTTATATTGACATGATCTTAAGAGCATTGTGTGTTCCCATTACAGTTAAAGGGATGTTTAATTGTGAGATAGTTTTCATTACACTTTTCATAACAAAAATATCTACCTTGCAAGCTCTCTAGCTCTTTTTGCAACTAAACTTTGTGTTGCTTCCAAATGAGAACATGATTTGATCTACACAAATTTATGAACTGCCTACAGACTAGTGATGGTTGAATGCACCATGCAGTATTTGACTTGCTGTACAACTGCTTGAATAATGTTTCTAATGCACAACAGCAAAAAATTGTACTTCAAATATAGTGAAAAAATTCAAATATATAAGTAAAACTGGTTAAGAGAATTTAATTTGTGTAAAAAAGTAAATACGAATGCAAATTGATTACTTATATACTTGGCATACCCTTCACACAAACTGGATGCTATATTTGACATTCTGCTGTTTTAAATGCATAAGATAGTATCTGTGTCAACAAGTCTTAATAAGGAAAAAGCCAATCATGATCAAAAATATGCTAAGACAAGTGCTACTTGTGGAAGAGGATATTTCACTGTGATGGTAACAGTATTGTGCACAGAATCAGTAAGTTAAAACTAATTTACAAACCCATAAAATGCCATTATATTATGTGCAACTACTCAGCACATTTTTGAAAGACATCAATAAAAGGGAGGTGTCATGTGGTGTGTGTGCTGTTGAGAAGTAGTAAGAATCCTGCATAACATAATTCTCACTTCCCCCACCCAATGGGAAAATTCTTACTGGGATAAAACAGAAAATAATTTAGAGCACTTACCTGGAACAAATCTTCAGAATCGATCAAATGGAAATATAAAAAAATGGAGCAGCAATATGTTACAGAGAATGATAGTTAGACTCAGCATAGATATTGTCATAAACAGCTAAAGTCCTTGTCCTAAACACTTTTTCTACTCAATTAAGAAACAATATTTTCTTCTCATTGATCTTCTTTCCCACCTCCCTTTTTCACAGTTGTTTTCTCTCTCCTTTTATGCTATGAGTGATGATGAATTATGAAAAAAACAATACTTGATCCAGTCCCCAAGCAACTGTTCTTAGGCAATGAATCACTGTAAGCTTATAAATAAGTTACACTGACTTTCTTAGGTACCAAGCAAGTCCAGTTAAATCCTGCTTACTGTGATTATATTTACTTTACACAACAGAACTTGATAGAAAGAGATATTTTAGTTCTGACTCTTTTCTAGTAAGTTGCTATCTACCTTGCAGTTCTAGCATTCACACACGCATACTAACGTTCACCAAATTCAACCCCAACCACTGAAGACCAAAAATAAAATAGCCTCTGTAGTCCAAATAATGGGAAAGGGTACAAAGATACTACATGAATTCTCATGGGTTTCAGAATGCATAATATAAATCAGTATTCAGTTCAGAACACAGAAAGCCCCAGATGTCAACACAGCCACATAGTGCATATACAGAAGTAACTCGGGTTTTGTAGCGTGTCAACTGACAGGTTAGGAATTGAGAAAACACCCTTTCAAATAATGCAAAGTGCATTCATACAGAAAGACTGACAGCAAATCTAACACTGGAAGTGTGATAACACCTAAAGGCAAGAGGAAAATATAGAATACAAACTGGTAAACTCCATTTAATAATGCAACACACAAACACAAAAAAGAATGCTCTTACCTGTTTTGGCAACACTATCTACAAAAGACCATGGCAATTGCCAGGGAATTGCAGCAACATCAAAGATCTAACAGGAAATTGGCACTCTGAGAACACATTTAATATTTCAATCCTTTTTTACAAGATATATAGAAAGCTAGGACATTCTCTGGTGTATTTCCATTATGGCTAGATATGTAAAGCTAGAGAGAGGGCAGAGTCAAAGATGACGTGCAGGTTGTGGGCCTGAGTGACTTGAAGGATTGTGGTATTGTCAAGAGTTACAGGGAAAGGGTTACAGGCGGGAAGATGAAGAGCTCACTTTTGCCCAATTGAAATTAACAGTGAGACTGTCTTGAAAAGATGTCAGAAAGAGAAGTTGAGATGCAGGATTGAACAAAGGGAAACAGGTCAAAAGCAGAGAGGTAGATATGTGAGTAACAAGAATAAAGAAGGTAGCTGAAGCCACGCAAATGGATACAATCACTTCAAAAGAGGGTGTAAAGGGATGGTGGTGGGGGCAAGTATAGAACCCTGTGAAATCTCCATAGAAAGCGTGAGAGTGGTGAGGGAGACCCACTAAACAGGACACTAGAGGAATGACTAGAAAGCCAGGAGGAGAACTAGGAGAGGGTGGAATCGAGGACACCAAGAGATGACAAGGTTTGGAGAACAGGCAGGTTTGATGATGTCTAAAATAAATCACAATTTTTTTGTCAAAGATGGAAAGAAATGCAGCAGGGGGAGCAGTTAAGGAGGTCGGAAAAGTGGTGGATAGATGACTGGCATGGCCGGTGTGTGGATCATCTACAGTGGAGGAGTAGTGTTGCTCAGCCAGGAAGCAACTGAAGGACGAAAGGACAAACTCATAGTAAGGATAGGAGACAATTTTCTGTATTTGGGGAGGGAGGGTTGACACAATGAAAATTTTCACGGAAAGTGTCTGTTTTCTTTGAAAATTTCAGCATTTTGTCCGTGTCTGGAGTAAGGGCCTGCAACTGTGCCTGTTCAAGGTCCTGACCGCCCGAAGAGTCAGGTAGGCTGCCTGAGTGGACCACTCAGCCTGATTGGCTGAGGATGCTAACAGGCCAGTTCTTAAACCCAGCAGTAGCTTGCTGGTAATTCAATAGGTACGTGCCTGTGGATTCTTTGTCTCACTCCAAGCCCTGCACTCAGGTTTCAGGTGATCTGGTGCTGAACCTCAGCTCTGATTGCTGGCTCCAATTCTATCTTGACCCTTAGCTCTGGCATTCAGATTCTGACTTTGGTTCTCACCTTCAGCTCTGTACCTTGGCTCCGACTCTGCTTTGACTTTGAGCTCTAGCATTTGGACTCTGCCTACAACCTAGTCCCCTGACAGTCAGAAAACTGAAAACCTAGACATCAAAAAATTTCAGTGGAAAACTGATTCTCCTTTCCTTACTTCCAGCTGAATATTTTCAGTTTTTAAGGTTTCCGTTTTTAATGAAAATTTGAAATTTTCCTTGGGGGAAAAATAGATCGACACTTGAGACTTTTCTCTAAAAAGTGCTTGGCTGCATGGGAGCAGGAGTGGAAGAAGCAGAGCTGGCAATAAGCCTGGGTTCGGGTGTGATGAGATGGACCCTGTCATGGGGAAATGGAGCAAAGCTTTCAGGGAAGGTAGATAACAGAAATCTGATGGAGTCAAAATGAAGAGAGAAACAGAAGAAAAAATGAGTGGCATGTAGAAGGAGACATTGCAGTTTAGAAGTCCTGAGTGTCAATGGATAGGAGGTTACAGAATGATCATGCAGCTGGCTGAAGGGGGGTCAGGTTGTGGTCAGAGTGGGTGTACAGTGATTGGTGAATGAGCCAGGGAACAATGAGTCAGTCCTCAGATGTATATAGTATTTGCATGAAGCATCAGTGATTTCATAAGGAAGATTTCATTAAACAGCACTTAACTTAAAAAACCAAGACAATTCTTATTTCTCATCTCAAGTGTCACTATCTAACATCTGCCTGTGCTGTTTTGAAGTGTCATAATAACTAGATAAAATGCTTTATATTTAGAGAAAAGATTAACGCTTATCTCCAGATATTAAAAATGTCTCAGTGTCATTGTAATGTTGATCAGCAAACAGAACATCAAGGGCATGATTGTAGATATCACAACAAATTTGTGTTTGAGAGTAGACCAGATTAATCACTTGGGGGGGGGGGTGTATTATCTTTTGCTGTGCATGCAGTGTTCTCATTCACATGAATGAATGAGTTTCTTTTATAGAAAGAGGAAACATAAATTCCTTAAGGATTTAGCACAGAGGAGAATTTTACAGTCTTGCAAAAGGGAGGAACTAGATAGCTGGAGGATGGAGCTAAGACTGTGATTGTACAGCCCTTAGTGTCCGATGGATCAGGCACAGAATACGATGACACCCTTGAAAATAAAAAGTTTACTGTGTGGGTTTAAATAAGACCTTTCTGTTCTTTATGGATATGAAAGGTCTGATGGATGTTTGTAAGTGTAAGGATTTCCTCATTCTGTCTATTATCCCTTGTTCTGCACGCAATGTTCCTCATCCATACCATTGAACAGACTATACCAATGCACAGCCCTAGTCCTCTGCAACTGTGTAGGTACTGTGCACCAGCTGGCTGGTGCCCTCTGCTCCAGCTTTAGCTGTATTTTAATGGTTGTATATGTATATAGTCCATGCGACGCTTAAAAACAAAATACCTTGTGTTCTGCTTGTATTACACTGGTCTACAATTTTTGAGAAGTCATCTGCTTCAGAGATAAAATGTACTATTTATTATGTATTTTGATGTGCTGAATTCAAATATGACAATTAAAACAACTGATTGGCTACTGTTTCTTGATATTTAAGTTTACATTTTATGTCTATGTATATTGTGTAGATAGTAGAGTTTTAATCATAAATTGTAAACCTAGGTCTTTTCATGTGTTTATGGTTGCTTTACATGATAATATTTCACCTGTCCTGTTTATGTAACACTTTAAAAATCAGCAAAAGGGTTATATAAATAAAATGTATTATGAAACAAAAGGCAAAAAACTATGTACATAGTTTAGTCCTATTCGGTGTCTACTCGGCGCTTCTTGGCTTGTCTCTTGTATTCATTAAATGGAGCATCTCTTGTCACTGTCCAGCAATAGTCTGCAAGCATTGATGGGCTCCATTTGCCCTGATAGCGTTTCTCCATTGTTGCAATATCCTGGTGAAATCGCTTGCCGTGCTCGTTGCTCACCGCGCCGCGGTTCGGTGGAAAAAAATCTAGATGAGAGTGCAAAAAATTTATCTTTAGTGACATGTTGCAATGAAGGCTTTTGTATGCCTTGAGGAGGTTTTCCACCAACAACCTGTAGTTGTCTGCCTTGTTGTTTCTGAGAAAATTTATTGTCACTAACTGGAAGGCTTTCCATGCCGTCTTTTCCTTGCCACTCAGTGCATGGTCAAATGCATCATCTCGAAGAAGTTCACGAATCTGAGGACCAACAAAGACACCTTCCTTTATCTTAGCTTCACTTAACCTTGGAAATTTTCCACGGAGGTACTTGAAAGCTGCTTGTGTTTTGTCAATGGCCTTGACAAAGTTCTTCATCGGACCCAGCTTGATGTCTAAAGGTGATAACAAAATCTTCCTTGATTCAACAAGTGGTGGATGCTGAACACTTTTCCTCCCAGGCTCCAATGACTGTCGGAGTGGCCAATCTTTCTTGATGTAGTGGGAATCTCTTGCACGACTATCCCATTCGCAGAGAAAACAGCAGTACTTTGTGTATCCAGTCTGCAGACCAAGCAATAGAGCAACAACCTTCAAATCGCCACAAAGCTGCCACTGATGTTGGTCATAGTTTATGCACCTCAAAAGTTGTTTCATATTGTCATAGGTTTCCTTCATATGGACTGCATGACCAACTGGAATTGATGGCAAAACATTGCCATTATGCAGTAAAACAGCTTTAAGACTCGTCTTTGATGAATCAATGAACAGTCTCCACTCATCTGGATTGTGAACGATGTTGAGGGCTGCCATCACACCATCAATGTTGTTGCAGGCTACAAGATCACCTTCCATGAAGAAGAACGGGACAAGATCCTTTTGACGATCACGGAACATGGAAACCCTAACATCACCTGCCAGAAGATTCCACTGCTGTAGTCTGGAGCCCAACATCTCTGCCTTACTCTTGGGTAGTTCCAAATCTCTGACAAGGTCATTCAGTTCACGTTGTGTTATGAGGTGTGGTTCAGAGGAGGAGGATGGGAGAAAATGTGGGTCCTGGGACATTGATGGTTCAGGACCAGAAGTTTCATCCTCTTCCTCTTCCTCGTCTGACTCAAGTGAGAATGATTCTGGTGCATCAGGAACCGGCAGTCCTTCTCCGTGGGGTACTGGGTGTATAGCTGATGGAATGTTTGGATAATGCACAGTCCACTTTTTCTTCTTTGACACACCTTTCCCAACTGGAGACACCATGCAGAAGTAACAATTGCTGGTATGATCTGTTGGCTCTCTCCAAATCATTGGCACTGCAAAAGGCATAGATTTCCTTTTCCTGTTCAACCACTGGTGAAGATTTGTTGCACAAGTGTTGCAGCATACGTTTGGGGCCCACCTTTTGTCCTGATCTCCAATTTTGCAGCCAAAATAAAGGTGATAGGCTTTCTTAACCATAGTGCTTATACTGCACTTTTGTGAGGCAAAAGTCACTTCACCACAAACATAGCAGAAGTTATCTGCACTGTTCACACAAGTACGAGGCATCTCTGCTCACTTTGGCTAAACGGAAATGTGTCCCTTTGCAAAATCAAACACTGACAAATAAGAGATCATGACACTATATGATTTCTAGAGCTGATATAGGGCAATTTGTTCAGCAGAGTGATGTAAGCTTCATTATGGTTGCATCATCCATGATTTCTAGGAATAACATGATGCAATTCATATCATGTATGACGCAATACCAGCTTCAGATTGCATCATTCATTGTTTTGCCTAAAAAGCAAGTACTGTCCAAACCCAGTCATAGATTTATTCATAGATCCAGTCAAAGATGTATTTTAGTCATTTCTGGTTTAAATTGAGATCCCTTCCCTTTATAACTCACTTATCCTCCGCCATTCCCTAGTCAAGGGTCATATATACTGACTCAATAGCATATCTTGAAAGCTAGAGCCAATCAACAATTTTAAGCATCATTTTCGTTCTCAGTGACCCAGAATTAGTGAAGTTTGACTACATTTATTTCAGAAGCATTTTGACTGTAGAGCAGTGTTATCACTGTTATTAGAGGAGCCAGGAGTTCCTTCACAACTCTCTCAGTTATGTTATCTCTTTCAAATGACAATTTCTGTGGGACATTCCTCATCTATGCCAGAACAAAAGCATCGGCATGGCATGCCTCTCTAATACACTTGCCCAGGGAAATCAGGCTTCTAATATTTTCCTGGGGAAACCATGATGGCAATGTAGTTTCCAAATCTATATAAAATTTTGCCCTCAGGTACAATGCACTCATTAAAAGTGAACCGCAATGGTTCTGCTGAAATGAAAATGCTTGTTTGTAATATCCCAAAGAGGAAGGGAAGTTGGAAGCATATAGCAATTTACAAATGCAATTGATACAGTATTTTAAAATAATCTGGGATACAAATTGGCTTTCTAAACCAGGGGTTGGCAACCTTTCAGAAGTGGTGTGCTGATTCTACATTTAGTCACTCTAATTTTAGGTTTCGTGTGCCAGTAATACATTTTAACGTTTTTAGATGGTCTCTTTAAGTCTATAATATATAACTAAACTATTGTTGTATGTAAAGTAAATAAGGTTTTTAAAATTTTTAAGAAGCTTCACTTAAATTAAATTAAAATTCAGAGCCCCCCGGACCAGTGGCCAGGACCCGGGCAGTGTGAATGCCACTGAAAATCAGCTTACGTGCCACCTTCGGCACGCATGCCATAAGTTACCTACCCCTGTTCTAAACAATCAGAGCTGCAAACTTCCTGGCTCTTCTGTCGAAGGGAATGTCATTATGGCTTCCCTAAAAGTAGGTTAAGAAAGTCACTACATTCCAAATCTAAATGTCATTCCATTCTAAAACACGTTTTTCATTCCTAGGTAGCTTTGTACAAAACGTAATTCCTCTTGGTCTGAAATTTCTCATACTTAAACTCAGTTCAGAGGTGAACCTTTGGGAAAGGTTGAACAAAATTGGCTGAGCCATTTCTGAATTATTATGATCCTGTGGAAGAAAACACATGCACCCATTTATTAAAACAAATGTTATTTTAGAGGCTTGACTAACTCAGTAATGAATTAAAAAAAAACCATGTAACTTGTACTAGATTTAGACTAATTTAGACTTGAAGGCAAATGACTGTGGCAGGTTTTGGGGGAAAGTTCACAATAAAAAATAAGTTACAAGTGTCTGAAACTGACTTTACCAGTTATGCACAATACTCCATCTTTGTAAATGTGGAAGATGCATCAAAGGGCAAATGTCACACCCTAATTACTACATGGGGATGGAAAGCCCTCCCTGCAGGAGAACTGCAGTGATTCTGTGCATGGGGATTTTGTAACCCATACCTGCCATGAGTAGACCTCAATCATCAGCAGCTTTTTTCTGCAGAATCACAGAGATGCAGTTAAAGTGGGGGACAACCCAAGCTATATGGATCCACTGCCCCAAACTGCTACAGTATATGAGTACTATTTAGATTGTTGCTCCACTCTTTGGGTTGACATTGTCTCAAGACATCGTCTCCTAAACCTCTGCAAATATCTCCTGTACAAGACTCATGTGTAGGCCTTTTCCAGTGGCCCAGGAATTACTCCAATGTACATATCTCCTGGGATTCACATGTTCAAATCCAAATCTCCCTGGAGATCTCTTTAAACATAAATGGTCTAAAACCAATTATGAAAATGATGAATTTTGCATAGTATCAGAGACAAAAGGCCAGTCTGGAATCTCCAGAGCCAAAAGGCTATTGTGTGAGTTTTTAAGACAATTTTTTTAAACCTCTGATCAACTGATACCTGTATTGTATAGTTAAGACACAATTTACTTTGTTCCTAAATAATTGCAGAATGAGCAACCTTAAAAATAGCACACTAAAAACTACATTAATCTTTACCTTTTTTATCCTGTACTTCAGTTGTGCCTGAATAATATTAAACCTGAGTCACTGCCAGCTTTTCTGTCATTAATATTTATGACACACATTTTGAATGAGTGCTCATTAATTTCATCCTGGTCAAAACAATACCATATCCACCAATCAAAACAGTAAACTTTTTTGCCATGGAACAAATGGTGCATTTTAATGTATTTATTTTTATTCTGATCCAAGGCAAACTTTCCCTGGCAAATATTACCTTTTTTGGCGGGGGGGTGGGGTGAGAATTGTTTTCCCCCCACTGTGAAATTTCAGCTTTGTATTTGTAAAAATCTACTTTAAATTTTTGCAAAACAGTTCCCCACTCCAAAAATGAACTTGTTCTACATGCTTCCAGTAAGGAATTTCTTGTCTTCCACGCATACCTATTAGGGTTAGATTCTATAATGCACTAGATCACTTGGGTAATGGGAAGTTCAATACAATATACTCTATCTGATCTTCATATTTTTGTCTGAAGATCAAACAGCTACAGCTTGTTTATTGCTTAGTTAAGAATGATCTTGAATTAACTATGTTGATTTACCTGGATAAAGTGACCCAGAGCCAGTACAAACAAATTCATATTTCTCCAGATAGTCCCTGTCTGTGCAAAATTCAATGTCTTGCTGTCATGGGGCTAGTTACCCTTCAGAAAGGATCAGGGCCTAACTGACCCATGATGAGCCTGTGGGTTACACCTGGGAGTAATCAGGTGTTGCCCCATTAGCTAATCCGTAATGGAGCAACTGAGCTAGAATGAGGCTGCTAGAAAAAACTATGAAAAGTGAGTTGGTTAGCAGGAAGGGGCCAGAGTAAGGGACTTATTGCTGGAGAAAACTCACAGCTGCTATGCCCTGGAAGGAACCCCTAGGAGGTAGAGTAAGTGTCTGTGGGGTCAAGCCCTGAATGAGGGCTTGGATTTGTTAATAAAAGCGCCAAAGAGCACTGACTGGGGAAAGATACAGTAGGGTTTGTCATTAGGCTCTCTGAAGGGAGCTAGTGTAAGCTTCCAAACTAGTGAGTTCTATAGTTAGACTGGCTCCCTGAGAAGGAGAAGAGCATTCCAAGAGAGAAAAGACCCAGGAGAGAGGATCAAAGAGGGTTGTGGGTCCTTTTTTTCCTCTCTCTCTCTCTCTCTCTCTTTCCCCCCCCCCTTCCTCCCCTGGGAGAAGCCAGCTGGAGGACCCAGAGGGAACAAAGCAGGCTTCTGTTGGGGGAGTTCTCAGTTTGGGCCTACAACGGGTATAAGAAATCTGGATGTTAGGCTCCCATAGGTGAAGTCCTGAAATAGTGGCTTATAAGTGGGGACAGGGAGATCCCAAAGGTAAACTGCTAGAGTCCCTGGGGAAGGGAGGCAGTGGGGGAATCCTGCTGGGAGGAAGCAGTGTAAAAGAAGCTCGGGGGTGGGCTAGGAGAAGGAGTGCAGAAGACTTCAGTAGCCCAAGAAGCAAAGCAGAAGTTATTAGTCTGAAGATTTATTTTGAACATGCCTCTTCCCCCTTGAAAGGGATTGAACTTTTACATAAGTTGTCTGGAGTACTGAGAGTTTGAAGATCCTATGAGAGGCAGATGGCCTTCAGGAGCCTCCGGAGCTGAGGATAATGGCAATGTTACACCTTGATGCAATGAGGTGCTCTAAGGTAAGTGTGACCCCATCATTGGTGCTTTATGTAATGTATCCAGATGGCAGTACACTGTTCTCAATGTTTGAAAATTATTCATTCATAAAGGATAGTACTTTGGTTTAGTAGAATCAGCCTACCGTACACAAAGGAGCATTGCAAATATGCAATATTCTCCTTTTTAAAAAGGAGAAAAGGTCATTGGTTCCTCCTAAGGGAGGTTCTAAGATACATTATGGGTTTTGTTCATTAGAACTATATATTACAATCATTCAAATAGCCTGATGGTTCTGATTTACACTTTTTCAGAAAGCAAGACTTCTCTATTTAATGAAGAGCGAGAGATTGGCCTATAGTTTAGGGAACTAGCCTGGGCCTAGTGAGACCCAGCTTCAATTATCTGCTCTGCCTCCCAATTCTCTGTGCTTCCATTTAAAAGCTGTAAAATGGGGATAATAGCACTTCCCTACCTCAGAGGGGCATTGAGTATAAATACATTGCAGACTGTGTGTGGCTCTTAGATACTATGGTAAAGGGGAGTGAGTGAGTGTGTGTGTACACACACACACACACTCGCACCTAAAATAGAATGTTGGAACTCCATATTTAATCCATTAGCCAATTATTCATCCCCCTACCGCATAGTGTGAATGTGTATTTTGGAGGGAGGAGGGGATAGGTGAGAGGGAGGCTTCATGGTGGGGGCTTCCTACACCCTACTTGGTCTATCAGATTCCTCTACATATAGGTGCCCTAAACACTCAGGTGGAGATTCCCTAGGAGCCACTGCACACATGTGAATGCAGCTGTGATTTCATCTGGGCAAATTTACCAGTAGGGGTGGAGGGAGAAAGCAAATGTATGCCTCTCTTCCCATCTGAATCCATAGAGGGAGACATATCAAGTAGCCATCTGACTCCTCACTGTGCTGAATCCCGTGGGAATGATCTCCTCCTGAAGATGTGCAACACATTGGTTAGTAAATACAGTTGCCTCAGATCCTCCAAATGGAATGTAGGCACAATGGAGGGGATTGTAGTTGAATGCAAGAGAAGAAAATCAGTTTCCAAGGGAGGGGTGTGTGTTGGTTTTGCTAAACTCTAAATGTTTGCATACAACCTGCTTCCAAGAAAAAAAATTAAAAAGCTGGATGATGTGCTCTGGGAACTAATTTGCCTTTGAGCCCAATGCCGTATTGACTGACCACTTAAGTTTCAACTGGGTATGTGTATTTAAATATATTTTCAGAGCATAAAGAAGCTGTTATGCTCCCTACTGGGAATAGTGATTTACAATGGTATAGTTCTAGGGATCTGTAAACATATGCTAAAAATCCTCTTTAAAAAAATTGTGCTGGCCCAACTAGATGCTTTTAAAACTTGGATTCCTTGAAGATTTACATAACATATACAGCACCAGAAGTGGAGAGTGGGAATGCATTATATGTATCAGAAAGAAGTGTCTTGCCAGACTGCTATGCCTTCATAATGCTTTTTTAAAAAATAAAGCATTAACACGTGCTGTGTACTTTCTCTCAGCAGGAACATAATGAAAATTCAAGTAGGTGTTTGTACCTAACAGTGGGGGTAGGAGGACACACTCTGGATTTTTATCAGAGAGCCCCTAATAAAGTTCAGCACAGTCTTTTTAGCAAGAAATCCTTCAGAAGCCCCAATAAGGCATATTCATCTCTTATGGCTTGGCAGCTAACATTTGAACTGCTAGTGCCTGAGTTCCCTTTCTTGCTGTGTAAATTGGGATTAACTCCACTAAAGTGTCTGAAGCTAGATGGTTTAAATGACTGGAGGAATCAGATCCCTACTTTCTAGAATGAATAGCATGTACTTTAAAACATAGATCCTAATGGCTCAAACTGACAGTCAAATGAAAAGAGTCCTGAAAATTAGTCTTTAAATCTCATGACTTCCATTCCACCCTCCCCTTCTCTGAGGACCTGACTCATAATTTTTGAATGGTTGGGGTTGGCACTACATCACTAGGAACCTTCAGCCTCCGGGGTCACACTTACCGGGTAGAAGCTGGTCACAACTTTAGACCATGTGCTCCCCTTAGATGTCTGAGGCTAATACTGTAGCAGTGCCTGCCACTCCAAAGTGAAATAACCTGGGGCAATTGGGGTCATGACTGGTAGCTCTGGATGCATTCTCCTTGTGTGCAGGGGAGCATGATCAAGTATTTTGCCTTCCTGAGCAGTAGTGTATCCTGAACTTCTGCTCAGTTGGAGCAGCTCTGCCCCCACAGCAATAAGGACCAGAGCCTTAAAAGTACAGTAGTCACCTGTATTTGCTTTGGAAAGTAGTCTGTCAATTAACTGAAAATCATTAAGTTTAAAACTTTCATATTAAACTGTACTGAAGTATCACTTTGATTTTCATAGTTCCTGTTTATGTCTCTTCAATAAGTCGCTTCATTCTCTTGCTGGTCCCTAGGCATTTCCATGAATCTGTCTAGATGATATAGGGTCATTACATCTTGTGAACCAAAAGGGTGAAAATAGCAGATTGGAGCTGGTGTGAAAGGGGAGTGACCAATCAGGGACACTGTATACCCTCTTCCATCTGAATCTGCAGCAGTCTCTCCACAGTCAGTGGGTGGAGGAAGGGGCTGGAGAAATAGCTGCAATCTGGTACTCTACACCACTCTAACTGCATAGCACTGTTGTGAGCACCTGATTGCTAACACAACCAGCCTTCACTTGCTGTCCTGCTCTGCACTGAAGCTCCCCTGTCATGGACAGCAACTGATGGGGGAGGCCTGACCACATAACTCGGTAGTACCCATCCTGTCAAGGGGCAAGTAGCCTGTAAGGAGGCACAGGGCCACAATATGGAATGGATCTAGGAGGAGGAGTTGGTCTGGAGGGGCAAACCCCTGACCACCTTAAGACCTGTCTCCCAGTAAGAATAATGCACTAGAAACTCCACACATGCAAACTCAGAGTTTCATGTTCCCTATGTGGAGTAGCCTGCCTTGAGACTAATCTCCTTTAGTGCAGGGATTCTCAACCTTTTTCTTTCTGAGGCCCCCCCAACATGCTATAAAAACTTCATGGCCCCCTCTGTGTCATAACTCTTTTTCTGCATATAAAAGCCAGGGCCAGTGTTAGGGGGTAGCAAGCAGGGCAGTTGCCTGGGGCCACAGTGAAGCTACATTGCTCAGGCTTTGGCTTCAGCCCCAGGTGTTGGGGGTGGGGGGCTCAGGGCCTCGGGCTTCAGCCCCAAGTGCTGAGGCTCCAGCTTTCTGCCGTGGGCCCCAGAGAGTCTAATGTTGGCCCTGCTTGGTGGACTCCCTAAAGCCTTCTCACAGCCCCCCTCCAGGGGGCGCTGGACGCCTTGTTGAGAACCACTGCTTTAGTGATCAAGTTATTTTCAAAACAATGCTAACTTATTCTATGCATCAATCTGTAGCTAGAGCTGTCACCCTTTGCCCAGTGTGTGTGAGTCAGTCAGTCACTTCCTCATGAGCAGTGTGCAGCTACTAAGTGTTTAAAACTTCAATGGCCATTGTTAAAAACCCAACACCCTTCCTTATACTTCAATGCAACTCATCTTGTATGTGAGGACCAAAACATTTAAGTAATAAAGCACATGTGGAGTGTGAAATCGAGATGATCAATGACTGATGACAAATCCAAATCCTCATCTTGAGTGTAAAAGCACATTGAAGCCATCTGTTTTGTGATATGTGAAGTGAATAACAAGTACTCATTTTTCTCACTTTGTTTCAAATGAGTAATCCACTACAAATTGAACATAATTTACAGAGAGTCTGGTCATTTTAGTATACATAATCTGGAGAAGAATAAAACTCTAAACAGCTGAATTCATAAATTATGCATTTTTGACATTTAAATGTATCAGGAACACTATAAATCAGGCTCTCTTGCAAGTTCCTGTGCATGCACAATTTTTTCAGACCTGCCTGATATTATTAGGCCTGTATTTCTTGCACCGTACTACTAGGGTTACCATTCCCCCGGATTCCCCCGGACATGTCCGGCTTTTTGAGCTAAAAATAGCGTCCGGGGGAATTTGAAAATGTCCGGACTCCCTCCACCGCCCCCCCGCCCATGCAGAGCGCGCGCGGCTAACGGGGCAGCCGGCTGGATGGTGCCACTTACATGGGGCTCCGACAGCCAGAGAGAGCCCGTCCTCCGCCTCCCCTGCAGCAGAGATCACTCCCTCCCTCCCTCCCTGCATTCACAGATCGCCTCCGGCAGTCTGGAGCTCCTCCCCCACTGCTGCCCAGCGTGCCGGGACGAACGGCTCAGGCAGTTCCTGAGCAAGCTTACAGAGACGTTAGGCGAAGGCCAACAACAAGGGAGCCAGGGGGTCGGAGAAGGGACAGGGAGGTTTTGGAGGGGGCAGTCAAGTGATGGGGGGGGTCGGGAGTTCAGGGGGGGACTTTCTGGGGGTGGGGGTGTGGATAAGGTTTTGGGCAGTCAGGGTACAGGTAGGGGGTAGGGTCTTGGGGGGGCATTTGAGGGGGGGGCTTTAGGAGGGGGCAGTTAGGGGACAAGGAACAGGGAGGCTTAGGTAGGGGGTGGGGTTCTGGAGGGCAGTTAGGAGCAGGGGTTCCAGGAGGGGGCAGTCAGGGGACAAGGAGTGGCAGGGGTGGGGAGAGGGATCAGAGCAGTCAGGGGACAGGGAGCAGAGGGGTTTAGATGGGTCAGGAGTTCTGGGGGGGGGCTGTCTGGGAGTGGAGAGTGGTTGGATGGGGCGTGGGAGTCCCAGGGGTCTGTCTGGGGGTGGGGGTGTAGATAAGGGTTGGGGCAGTCAGGGTACAGGTAGGGGGTAGAGTCCTAGGGGGCCAGTTAGGATGGGGGGAGGGTCTCAGAAGGGGGCAGTCAGGGGACAAGAGCCAGGGAGGCTTAGGTAGGGGGTGGAGTTCTGGGGGGCAGTTAGGGCAGGGGTCCCAAGAGGGGGCAGTCAGGGGACAAGGAGTGGGGGGAGGATTGGAGGTTCTGAGGGGGGGGGGGGAGGGGGAAGGGGAAGGGCAGGGCTAGGGCAGGACAGGGGCAGGGGCTAGGGCGGGGCTCTCTTTTGCTTGCTGAAATATGGTAACCCTAGTACTACACACTCAGAACTAATTACTGTCTATAAAATATTCAGTGTGCCAAACTGCCCTTGACATAATCTGACTTTGATTTGTCATCTTTTTTTCAACCCATCTGCCCTGCATGTTACGTCATTAAGGTTTCAGCTTCTCTTGAATGATTTTTTTAAAACCTGCATTTGTATTGGTCTCCAATTTTTAGGGGATTAACATGGATGCAGCCATTCACAGCTCACTCAAAGCTAAAATGTATACAAGATCTCAGTCTGCGAGCACCCTTTGTGCGTGTTTTGTTTTTAAATTTGTGTGATTATAAATTATAGGAACGTAAAGACACAAATCCCTCCTTCTAGATTAAATTTATCCAAAGTCCTAATAAAATCACTAGGAATCTTTCCATTGATTAAAATGGACTTTGGCTCAGACTGTTTTGTCTCAAGAAAATCTCACCTGGTATGATACACTGCAACCAGAGAGACTACTTAAGTAGGTAATGGGAGTACAGGTTGTACAATGTATCTACTCAAGTGAGTAAATACTTATAAGGATTGTATGTTCTGGCCGAAATTTAGGTTTCATCCACACTTTGTGGGTGAACTCATGGCCTCACTGAAGTCAATCACAGAACTCCCATTGACTTCAGCAGGGCCAGAATATGTCACTGTCTTGAATAAAATAAGAACTTTCAACAGAGATTTGATTTTTCTTAACTACAGCTAGCTGTAAGACACCTAGACACAGACTGGGCAGTGAGACTGGGATGACTTGGAGGATGCCTGACAAGCTTGTTGTTGTCCTTACCTTCAAGACAACCACCTGTGTCCTTGTTCTTTCCTAGGTCAATATTTCCTCTTTTGCTTCCTCAAATTATAATTTGAGAGATGTAAAATAAGAGTCTAAATTTATTAGTAGATTAATACTTATGTAGCCCCTTCCCTGATATGTGGATCAAGACCCTCCCTGGTGCTGGCTACTTGGAATGATTTCTCTCCTCACTTGGGCTGGATCCTCAGTTTTGTTTTTTTTTGTTTTTGTCATGCCTGGTCCCTCCACCCAAGGTGACTCCAAGACACAAAAAGTGCAGTCCCTCATGGAAACGAATAATACTACAATTGCTACTGTAAAACCCAGAATACAAGAAAGGACATGAACACAAACCCCAGTGAAGAAATGATGCACTCCATATTATAATATAACAAAGGGGGACTATGATGGGTTGTCTATGCCACACAAGGCAGAGCAGGTTAAATTAGGTAAATCAAGATGATAGGCTGCACCTGGGAGAAGATTTAGGCTTAAAGAAAAAGCCCTAAGTGAAGATGGATCCCAAATAAGAAGTGGCAGGTTTGGCCTATATAAAAGGAGGAAACTGCGTGCATAAGGGGGCTCTAAGGGAAGTAGTCACTCCCTGGGAGAAGGCAGTGGTGTTTGGGGCCACAGTCTGGCAAGAAGTCAGAGAAACAAGTAGCCTATAGTAAGTCCCTGAGAGGAGGGAGTTTGGGCTGGCAAATCTGGGGATGAGGATAGAGCAGGGAAGTGGGAAGGAGTCCAGGGAACCAGCAACCGACCATAGCTGCTAGATGTAGGATCCCTGGAGTGGTGGGTGAACCCAGGTTTCCCTAGCAGATCCTGGGAAAGTGGAACAGGACCTGGTTCTGGACTGGAAGACTGTCTGGAGCAGCATAAGGACAGATGATCTGGTGGGACTTCGATACCCTGTGAGGAGAGGACCATGCAATGGAGGGCTGTCACAAAGAGAAAGCACTGTAAGTTCTGGAGACTGAGGGGGGTCATGGTGTGGGAAAAGGGGTTTCAGACTGGATGAAAGCTGATTCTCCAGAAGCAAACACAATGAGGTGTCCCATGGTAAGTGAACCCCATGACAAGATCTTTATTGGGAACAGGAAACGGTTAAGGTTAACTAAGTACTAACACATTTCCCAATACTCCCCTCCCACCCCATTCTTTTTGTTTTGTTTAAACACGCTTTCCCTGGAAAATAGTATGCTGGGGATGTGTCCAAAGATGAGTGCTGTGAACATTGGCAAGCTTCAACAACAAAAAGAAGTCTCTCCTTATGATGTTTTTGCCCCTGCAGGAGCAACATCCCCTCCTCGCTCACGGGTTTATAGTCCTGTGGAAGACTTGGTCTTGGTAGCTAGTGCAAGGTCAGATCTCTTCTACTCTGGATGCTGGTCTTTGTAGGGCTGGCACTGCCTGATCCCACAGCAATTCAAAGACTCCCTTTGTGGGGTGGAGGAGCTAATCAGAGATTACCTGAGCTGTTTGGCTTCTCTTTCAGCTCCCAAACTTAGTGCTTGAAACTAAAACTAATCTTTATCTCTAAACCAGTTGCCGCCTCCTGCTGAGCAACCTTGGCTCATCATTGGCCCGGCAAACTTCTGATCTATGTCACCATGCAGAACCCGCCTCATAGGCTCTGCAGGAGTTTCTAGTCCATTTTCCCCACCCCTGACTCCAATCATGGTGAGAAATAGTGTCAGAAGATTCTGCTAGGTTGGCCATTATTGTTGTAGTCTATAAGGTTCTATGACCTCCTAAAGGCTCGGACTAGAGCTGGCAAACTCCAAGTGGGGGTTACAGGTAAAACCAGAAAAGATCCTAATAATTTTATTGTCACAAAAATAGTTTGGGGAGAAAATCTGAGAGCTACAAGTGCACTTTTCTCTGATCGGAATTATGCTAGTGTTAATTTAATCAAATCCGCTGGGGTTACTCCTGATTTTCATCAGTACATTCAGGAGTCTATAATGGCACCTGCCTTCTTGTCCACTTGATAGTCGATCCTCGACTATGCTCAACAGGGTACTCTGGCTCAACCAGAGTTGCCACAACCTAGCATTGGTTTGGCCTGACTTCCTCCCACAGTGTGAGGCAGTATCACGGACAACAATGTCTGATGATGAAGTGCCCAGCCCAACATCTGTAAGTTTGTCTAATGCCTAGCCTCCCTTGATACAAAGGCCATACTAAGTAAGGAAGGAACCTGGAATGGACCATAAGAGAGAGAGAGTCCAGATTTAGTGCAAGTGAGAACAGATTCAGACCCTAATACTCAACAAATGGATAAAGATGGAGGAGCAATATACAAAACTTGTCTTTTGGTCCAAATGGTCTTGAAAAGAGAAACTTTCCAAACAAATTAGTTTGGCGTCATTACATGTAAAAACTTATGATATAAGGTAATATGCAGCCAAATGGTGAGGCCCTTTCCTGTTTTTATTCAGACCTTACTCAAGGGCTAAATTCCCCAACCTTTAATCAGTGTTCATCCCACTGGCGTCAGAGAAAAGTCTACTCATATGAGTAAGTCAAGTAAGATTTGGTCAATAATCTGACTATTATAGTCCTTGGCCTGGAATCCTTACTCAAGCAAAAGCCTCATTGACTCCAGTCAGGGACTGTCCTGCACAAAAGTTTTGCCTAAATCAGGAGTGCAAAATTTTGCCACTTTTATGTTTTTGACACAAGTTGTTGTGATGGGTGCATTTTATGTCCCTTTCTCCTCTGACAATGACAAATAAATACAAAGATCAGGAATAGACCACCGCAGGCTAACATAGTATGCTAGCTCTCAAAACATTGGATGTTTGCATATACCAGTCTAATATTACTTAATTTATGGTAGGAGAATCAAATGTGGAGCAGTTTGGCACTTTCAGCATTCGCTATGATGCATTGGCCTAGCCTTAATGCTTAGACTGAAATCTGATAAAATCTCTTTATGATTCTGTTTGAAAGGCTGAGAGTTTTAGAGAAGTACAGGTGTCTTTAATGTTCTGCCATCATTTCCCCCTCCTTTTCCCTCTTCAGCATGTTTAATCTTTAGTTTAGTTTCCTGTTTTTCCTTGTGGGCTTGATTTATTGGATATCAAATGGTGCACAGCAATCAATAGTACAGTATTTCTAGCAGTGTGTCCTAAATGGCTTAAAATAGTCCTCTCATGGGGAATAAACTTTGGGTACCAAACCTTTCCCAGTTAGACAGAATGGGGAGAATGAATATTATGACAAAATGGACCTGGTGTTTGAGATGTCTGACATGCAGATAAGGCAGAAAATTTTGTGTGCGTAACAGACAGACATACTTTTGTAGAGACAAGCATTTTTGTGACCTTCTGTAATTTAGGAATTAGTCCAGATGTCTGCCAGTTATAAGCAATCACAATGATCAATGTCTCGGATCATAACCAGGTTATCAGTCTCCACTAAGTATCATGCCACAAAGCACAAGGTTCAAAGGGCTAATCCAAATGTTTATAAAATGTCATCCTATTTTCAGGGCTAGCTCCAGGCACCAGCTTAACAACCAGGTGCTTGGGGCGGCCAAGGGAGAGGGGCGGCATGTGCGGCAATTTGGGGGCGGCAGTCCCTCACTGCCTCTAGGAGCGAAGGACCTGCCGCCGAACGGCTGCTGCCGATCACGGCTTTCTCCCCAATTGCGATCGCGGCTTTTTTTTTTTTTTTTTTCTTTCTTGGGGCGGCAGAAATGCTGGAGCCGGCCCTGCCTATTTTATATGAAGAGCTGAAGGGCTGCACATGTCATTGTTAGCAGAATGCCCCTAACAGAGCTGCTTCCTGTCACTATCTACCCCCCCTTGTGTATGGTCTATTTCTGCAGTTGCTCTATGCTTATTTTAATGACAATTCCACATGTGCCATGGATGTCCATTTTGACTAGCAATAGCAATAAAAAGTCACTTTATTGTTGTAGTAGTTTGCAGACTTAATAGCAATTTCTACTGGTGATCACTTATAAGCAGTTGTAGTTTGTCTATTATGGTAGTTATTAGTAAGGTGATTTGAAGAATTTCAATGGCTGCCTTATCTGAAAAGCAATTACAATGAAAACACTTTTAATCTCCTTGCTGATCCATGACCCTATAGTTAGGTTTACATTTTCCTCATGATTAATTTAGTTTGCAGAACAAAACACATGTCATGATGCATTTTGGAAGCGTCTATACCTGTATGCATGATATGTGATACAGTTGAGTTCTTTAACAGTTTTATTATTTACAACTACGTTGCCTCTTTTTAGACATGAAGGCTAATTTTCTCTAGTCATTCGCTTACAGCTATTTCTAAGATAATTATATAACAACTGTGTATTTGATGCTGGAAGTTGCCTGGAGGCTTAAAATTGATTTAATGGAGGCAGTTTCCCAAGTGAAAGAGATCTTTCCAAACAGAATCTAAAGGCCATATAATTTCAGAAATATTTTTGCTTTTAGTAGAGATGCTTGAAGAAAAAATCATATCACTTGGCTTATGTATCTGTTGCAAATTGAACTTGTCATCCTCACTTTACAGTTGTCCTACAGTTCGTTTAATTTTAAGGTCATATTTTCATTAATCTCATATTTCCAACAAGGCTTGTAAACAGAATTTCTGCTATAAAGGATGTTAAACTGTCTGTAGTCGTCAATTGGGGAAGCATTCCAAACCTTTTGCATTCTTAAACTACACAGTGATCCTCAAAATAAGGGCTATTATAACATAGGTCTTCTTGCTGCATTTTCTTCCCATATAAATCTAAGGCCAAAATATAGCTCATGGATAAAGTGGTTTGTGTGTATATGCAACAAAGCAACTGAGTGGTGCTGAAGAGATGTATTCTGCCTTCTAAGGCAGAATGAATCCAGTACTGCTGGGGGAAAGCACTGAGTTAAACACTTGCTACACCTGTATGGAAAGCTGAACATGCACTAACCCCTACCTAGCACTGCCCCACCCCACTCTGAACCATGCAGTGCTGGTATTAGTATTCGCAAACCCTGCTGTAGAGGGGTGGTCACCTGCTCCTGTCCTGAAAGGGTTAAAAATAGCCTTGGGAGAGAGCTGTGGCAGGGGAAAAGCTGGGCTGATTGCGGGGGAAGCAGCTTCAGCTGGGGGCCACACCCCAATCAGGGTCCAGCTGGCCCTATAAAGGCCAGTGGAGCCATGAGCTGATACAGTCTCCTCTAACTCTGGAGGGAGTTGGGCCTGGCTGCTGGGGAGCTAGATAAGGTAACTGAGCTGGAGCAGGGCTGGGGGAAGGCCTAAGGAGCTGGGGAGCTCTGGCCTGGAAACCCCCAGGCTGCGGTCTAGTATAAGGCCAAATAGGTACTGGGGTTGTACGGGACAGCGCAATGCTAGGCTGCAGCAGATCCAAACCCCTCCTTGCCTGTGATGGGTGGCTTATACTGCAGTCTGCCCTAGGGAGCGGGGACTAGTTGGTGACTGGCAGTAGCCTACGACTGAGGCAAGGTGGGGATAGGGGGTGGTGGTTCCCTGGGGAGGGGAGACCCAGTGAGATTGTGGGGTACTGCAGGGGGCAGCACCCTGGTCTGAAAGGGGCACTGGGGTCCAAGAGGGACATGGGACCCAGCGGGAAGCAGGACACCGGCCTGCAGGGGACGCTCATGGGTCGAAGAGCTAATTCCCAGAATGACGGACAGGAGGCACCGCAGGGGTGAGTCCCCGCACCGTTACACTTGCACTGAGGAAACGTAGATTCATTATAGTTACCACTTACATGGGAGGGGGGATATGAAGATAAAGAGATCTCTATGCTTTCTCCTAGAGCAACAGTGGCAGGTAGGCTATTAGAAGAGAGGATGTATGATGGTTAAATAGTGACTCTCTTAAGGGATACTATTTAAAAAAAAAAAAAAAAAATCTCATACAAGCAACCAGCATTTTATCTGCTTCAGTAAACCCAGTAAAGCAAATGGTTCCCACAGTCTCAAATTCAATGCCTACTGATTCAACTTTTCATCAAACAATAAAATTCCACCTATGGGATATCATAACTCTCTTGTTGAACTCAAAAATTTAAGATCTACTGGTCTATGGTTTGTGTTGATGTTTCTCTTTTATTGTGTCTTCAGTTCTGACTTTGTCTTGCTGTCTCTCAGCAGTCTTACATTTTAAAAGTAATTTAAAGGATATTGATAGGATACACAAACATTATACATGTATATCACTTTACATTATTTGCTTGTTTGGTAGCAAGAAGAATAGTCAAGTGGGAGTTTTTAAAATAAGATGCATGGAAGATGGAATAAATCAGGCCACTCTGGAATTTTCTACATGATCCTATCAGACCTAATCAAGAAAATTCAGGTGATCCTCCCCAGTAGGAAACAAATTAGAACTCTGAGCGGACAGCTACTACATATGTAGCTTATTACGGCTTTGAAACTCACAAAACTGACTGACACGGTGATGGGTTGTGTGCATATGTTAATGCTCAACAGTGCATCAATCCATAAATGGAGCTAGTGTATGGATGAATACTGACAAAAATCTTGAAGTCCTGACTCTAGACCAGGGGCGGGCAAACGTTTTGGCCTGAGTGCTGCATTGGGTTTCCAAAGTTGTATGGAGGGCCAGTTAGTGGAGGCTGGGCCATCCCCAAACAGCCACGCGTGGCCCAGCCCGCCCCCATCCGACCCCTCCTGCTTCTCGCCCCCTGACGGCCTCTCAGGGACTCCTGCCCTATAACATTAGTCACGCCATCAGGGGCTTGTTCACTTGCACATCTACCAATGTGATATATGCCATCATGTGCCTGCCATGTACATTGGCCAAACCGGACAGTCTCTACGCAAAAGAATAAATGAACACAAATCTGACATCAGGAATCATAAAGTTCAAAAACCAGTAGGAGAACACTTCAACCTCTTTGGTCACTCAGTAACAGACTTAAAGGTGGCAATTTTGGAACAGAAAACCTTCAAAAACAGACTCCAAGAAGAAACTGCTGAGCTTGAATTAATATGCAAACTAGATACCATTAGCTTGGGTTTGAATAGAGACTGGGAGTGGCTGGATCATTCCACATTGAATCTATTTCTCCTGTTCAGTATCCTCACCTTCTTGTTGACTGTCTAAAATGGGCCATCTTGATTATCACTACCAAAGTCCTTTTTTGTTCTCCTGCTAATAGCCCATCTTAATTAATTAGCCTCTTACAGTTGGTATGGCTACTTCCACTTTTTCATGTTCTCTGTATGTATATATACTTACTATATGTTCCATTCTATGCGTCTGATGAAGTGGGCTGTAGCCCATGAAAGCATATGCTCAAATAAATTTGTTGGTCTCTAAGGTGCCACAAGTACTCCTGTTCTTTTTGTGGATACAGACTAACACGGCTGCTACTCTGAAACCCGTATTAAATTTTGTTTAAAACTGTGTGTGTGTGTGTGTGTGTGTGTGTGTGTGTGTAATGTTTTTGTCTGGTGAAAAAAATTTCCCCGGGACCCCTTTCCCCCCCCCCCCCCCCCCCCATTTACATTAATTCTTATGGGGAAATTGGTTTTGCTTAAAATCATTTTGTTTAAAGTCGCATTTTTCAGGAACATAACTACAACATTAAGCAAGGAGTTACTGTACAGTTTGCATGTCATTTTAACAATACTAGTATTCCTCAATGTAGGCTTTTCTGTGTAGAATGCTATTTCTAATGTGTGATAAATGGGGGCAAACCCTACGTAGTAAATGTATTGGCTCTGGGTAAATGATCACAAATTTGTCTACATATATATTGAATGAATGAAAATATGAACAGTTGAATAGTGAAGGTCAATTTAAGTATAACTTATGAAACTGCCATTTGTATTCTAACACCTCTTTTAGCCATATTTTATCCCCCAAATCACTTTTTCTAGAAAACTCGAAGTTTTATTTAAAATATCTTAAGAACTGTGTCAAGGACCAGTTTTAAGGCACAGAAAGTTATATTCAGAATTGTGAGCTCTTTGAGGCAGGTAATGTCCATTACTATATATCTGTGCAACACCTAGCACAATGGGATCTCAGTCCAGTTTGGTTCTCTAGCTGCTACTGGAATACAAATAGAATATTAGTAACCATGAGAAATGTCCCTGATACTCTTTGTCAAACACTGGTAAAAATACTTTTTTGTTGACACATACTATACCAACAGAGATTTACTCTTATAGTAGTCCATAGTGATGCCAGATGAAATGAGGGCCTGACTTTGCTATGCACGGTAACATACCTAGTTAAAAATAGTTCTTGATCCAAGAAGCTTACAATGAAAACAGATAAGAGACAGGGAATTGTAGCACACGATGACTAGAGGCCAGACTTTTACAGGTATTTAGGCACTGAGTAGGAGTTTTTAGGGGGAAAATTTTTTCACTTAAGTGCCTAGATGCTTCTGAAAATCCCTACTAAATACTTTTCAAAAATCTGGCTCTAAGTAACTTGACGATGGTCATATAGGGAGTGTGTGAAAACAGATCACCCCAGATCTCCTAATTCCTGGCGTACAAGACTGTTCTCCTACTTCTAGTTATTTTAAAGATGGCCATAAATATTACCATATGATACTATATGTGCATATCATAATGTTATGCAACCATAAATAGTATACACAAATCATGTGCATCACCCATTAGAAACTGGCATTCCTCTTCCTGCCTTTCTGGTTGCCGCTTAGACTCTTCGGTCTTTGCACACAAACCAACTATTACTGCTCCACATGAAGTAGAGTGGAGAATAGCAAGTCCTTGGCTTCTTCTCCCCCTGCCTCCTGGGAGTGAAAGAGTATGCACTAGACCTCTTGTGGATCCTTGCTTCCCAATTTCCAAGGTGGGCACTCCTTACCAACTATGTCTGATTGTGAGGAGAAAGGACTGGAGGCACAGTCTGCCCAGTCTGTCCCTGCAACAGACATTTGCTAGCGCCCTTTTAAAAAAAAAACTTTCATAAACTGGAATTGGTGTATTTTATATTAGTTGCTAAAGGTGTAGGGCGCCTCCATCTGATAACAGTGGTGCTCAGTTTTCTGATTCTTAACCTTTATCAAATTAAAGTGCTAATTCTAACAATTAGAGCAAGGTATTTATTTGCTTGCTTGTTTTTTCTTGTGTGGTAGAAATCTCATTAAAAGTATACTGAACAAAGCATAAATGTGCTATAGGGAATAATCCTGTGCTCACAGTGAGAGGCGCTAATGACCTATTTAGGTCATTTCCAGTTCTAATTCCTTTGACATTATGTTTTAAACATGAGGGGCAAAATTCATCCCTAGTGTTAACCCATTTGAATCAATGGAATTGCCACAAGCATGAATTGGGTCCAGTGTTTCCAACCTCTACATATGTAGAGTTCTCATCATACCTTAAAAAATTAAACAGCAGAATAGATATAAATGCATTTCCTTCCATTGATCTAAATTTAACTAGGAAAAAAGTTGCAATAAAATTAGAGATACTGAACTATCCATAGGAGATTCCAGTACATTATTAGCCTACTCACCCTGCCACTTATCTTCAAATGCACACACCACCAGCAGGAAGGATTTAGGTTATATTTTAGTAATCCAAATCTTGTGGGTAGTGGGTTTTACTGAAATTGGAGCACTTGTTACTATAATTTAACTACAAAAAACCTGCATTTAGTAAAGTAAAGGGTTTGACTTCAATGCACAAAAGCAATGAGGTTTACAGCAGTATCAGTAAGGTTGGGGTGTCAGCCTGGATTTGCAACCTTTAAATCTGAATTTCCTTGGTTTTCTGGATTTGTCAAACATTTAACAATGCTTAAATATAGGCTTTCTTCATGAAGATAGTGAAATTTCCATAATGGTAACATTTTTAAAAGAGAAAAAGGATAGAATAAGCAAAAAGACAGGACTAACTGTGGAAAAGAGAGTTTGTAGTCTAGTGGCTAGAGCATAATACTGAAGTTGGAAGATTGGAATTGTATTCTTAGCTTTGCTACTTGGTGTGTGACTTTGAGGAAGACATTTAGGCCCAGATTTCCAAAGTTACTAAGGTGTAACTGCACTCAGCATTGCAACACCTAATTGATTAAGGAGCCTAAATTTCATTTTCAAAAGAGTTTTTTTGACACTCCAGAACCTAAATACCATTAAATGACAAGATTTTTGGCTAAGTGCCTAAACCCCTCTTGAATGTGAGACTTAGGGTCATAAATCATGAAAGCATTGTAATGCTGAGCACACCAATGCCTCAATACCTTCCAAAATCTGCCCCTTATCGTCTCTGAGCCTCCGTTTCAATAGCTGTAAAATGGGGATAATACTTACCTTTTTAGCGGGGAGTTGTGAGGCTTAATTCATTAATATATGTACTTTGCGATAGTCAGATGGAAATGCTATGAAAATGCAAAGTACTATGCTATTATGGGTGAGAAAGACATTGCAATCACTAGTTAGCTTCCAAAGTCTTTCAACAACCTAACTATTAGTGCTGGCTGGACCTGTTTTTTTGATGAAATTTCATTTTATCAAAGCTAATGTGTATCCATAGACTGGTGGTTAGGGCACTGACCTAGGATGTGGAAGATACAGGTTGTGCCTGAATCATAGTGATCTGGTATGAAAACTGCTCTGAAACTGAGAAAGTAGGGACTTGAGCCTAGATCTTCGTCTTCCATATGCTAGGACAGTGCCATAATCATGAGATTATACAGTATGAGAGTATCTCTAAAACAGACATTTTGACACAATTGTATTTGCAAAAAATGTTTGAAAGGTTTCCTTTTTATGCCAGCGTGGAACAAAAAACAAATGGTGAAACCTTGAAAGTTGTTGCTGCCTAGAGAATGGCAATTCTGTTTTGCTCTAATAAGAGCTACATTGTAGTTTCTGCATACTTGCCTCAGATAAAGCATAGAACTGCTTTTGGAAGTTTCATATTTAAATATGATGAAGAGAAAATGAATCCTGACACTTTTACGAAGGATATTTGGGGGTGGGGGAGCAGGCTATGTACCATCATTCTAGCCAGCTATGTACATTTTATATGGTGTGTGTTTGTAAATCTAGGCAGTTGTGTGTGGTAGTCTATAGCTTTTCCTGTCACACTGCACGTTACAGTCTATTACCTTCCATTCCAAATCTAAATAACATGTTTTTAGAAAACTGTGCTCTTACATTTAGCTGCTGTTTTGCTATGTCAGGTCTGATTCTACCCCGCAATGCATACGTAGCTTTTATGGAGACGTATAGAATGATAAATTATATAATAAATGAAAGGGAATGGGGCGTGTGGAAAGAATCTATGCAGGTTGTATCTGTCATTTCTTCTGTGCTGCAGATGTTACCTTTATTTTTATATTTGTTTATGTACAGGTTATGTTCAGAATGAGATGACCCCTACATTGGTAATAGTAATGGCTTCCATTGTTACTCAGCCCTCGCCAACAGTTATCTCACAATGGTATATGAGGATATCACCAAGTGATATACTTGTGGTAACTGAGTATCAACAATTTGGTGAATATTGTCATTTAATGGTGTTTACTGTATATTGGGTCTAATATTATATATTACCCTTCTCATGGAGCTTATATACGAGACTCATGATTTGACTAACAGGAACTTAATCACAGAATTCTACCAGTCGTTTCAATTAGATGAAAAACAGCCCTGGCCGTTAATGATGATTAAAGAGCTGATCTTTTTCACTTATCAAAAGTGTTACTGCCAAATCTCAGTTGGGGTCATTCTATTCTGCAGAGCTTTGGATACCAGGACTGAGATCTTGAACAAGACCTTATTCAATGGAGAGTCAAGTTGGTGCAGAGAGTATTGCACTGTAGTGATGTGTTCAGTTATCCAAGCTGCTAAGTAACTTTGCCGAATACCATTTTGTATCAGTGGAGATTTCCCAGGTATATAACTTCATACCTAGATATGAGTTGCACAACCAAGTGTAGAGGTTACAGATGCATGAATCACTACAAACAGATCTGTGTCTAATAGAAAGAGGTATCCTCTGACCATTCACATATGGAATGGGGAATTTTATGCCACTTTAGGTATCTGGATAAATGATAGTTCTGAGGATTCGTAAGTGTATGTCTACACTGCAGCAAAACACCTGCAGCTGGCCTGAGTCAGTTGAATTGGGCTCATGGGACTTCAGTTGCGGGGTTATAAAATTGTAGTGTTGACCCTGGCTTCAGCCCAAAAATCTGAGACCTACTCCCTCACAAAGTCTCAGAGCCCAGGCTCTTGCACAAGCCCAAGTGTTGGCTGTGAACCCACATCATAATCTGAGTGTAGATCCCATCGATAGTGAGGATGTCAGAGACTACATCCTGAGCTCTGAGGGTATGCCAGCACAACTGCTGGGAGCAAGTTGCATCCTGTGTCAATAGATTAGTGTTAGCAGGTCTCATGCTAGCATGCTAAAAATGGGAATATGGATGTACAGCTCAGTCTGGCACTCATGCTCTGAAGCCTAGGGAAAAGTAGGCTTCAGAGCCCAAGCTCCTGCCCAAGTTGAAGCAAAGTCTACACAGCTATGTTTAGCATGCTTGCCCAAGACCTGTTAACTTGACTCTGACAATCTGGGCTGCAAGATTGTCTCTCAGCATCTGTATAGACCATACCCCTTTAGTCCATTTTCCTATCAGCTTCATCTCAATCTTGACTGGGTTCAGCTTTACATAGCTACTTTTTATTAAGGTGTAGCTTTTGGCTAAGTACTGAGACAATTGGGAGGTGATGCTGTTTGTATGTTAGGCCCAGTAGCATGCAGACCACACCTAAGTTGTCTCACTAATTCTCCTAACTGTTGAATAAGATGGAGCCTGCCTGTCCTCAAGACAGGAGCATTTGCCCATAACAACCCGCTGGGTTTAGTGTGCGGGGAAGAACTAGACCTATTTCAGGGCATTCCCATTTACCTACTTATAGCTTCTTGGAATGGGACAAGACTATTTAATAATCCTCGGTATCAAACATCTGAGAGGTCCCACAGGATGCATATGGATGCATTTTGCTTGTTTATGGTCAGGTGGTCACCCAAGTGCTCTGTCACTGCCATGCTATTTTGGACCTGAACGAAAAAGATCTAGGAGATTGTCAGCTGATATGTGATGCTGGTGACTTTTCAACCCTTGCCCCCTATTTCTCAATTTTCTTGCTCAGTGAAGCAGAGGTTAGACAATAAGTCATAGTTATGTCTGGTTATATAATGCCTGATAGCCCATTCTCCCTGCTTAGCTCTCTTTTCCGTGATGACAGAAGTGTACTGAAAAGTTTACTATCTAAATTAGACCTACTATAGTAAGGGTACATCTACACTCGGAGCAGACACACTCATGCTAGTTCTCTTTGAGCTAGCACACTAAAAACAGTAGCGTAGCCACTGGCATGGACTAGTTGGGCAGAGTTCAAACCCTCTGAATCCCATGGATGTGTACTTGGGATCCTTCAGGATGAAAAGCTCAGTAATCTATGCATTATTATGGGACTTTATATAATAATAAATAGCCAAATCCTCAGCTGGTGTAATTGACACCAATTTACATTAATGGAACTATGCCAATGTACACCAGCTGAAGATTTGATCTAAATCTGATAAGTGTTAATAGTGGAAAATGGGGAGCCATCCTACTCAAACCCAGATTAACCCTCAATGCATTTGCACAGGGTCCACATCTCAGAGGTCCCTTATCAGGGAAAAGGCAGGGGAAGGTGTGGACCTGCAACACATACAAAAACAACCCAGGACCAAGAGGAGGGAGGGTGGATGGGTGTCTTGGGGTGAGGGCCCTGCCTGTGGCATGAACCAACAGGTCAGAGCAGGGAGCTGGGTCAGCCCTGTGTGACAGGAGCAGCTGCAGGATGAGTGAGGGTGGGCTCATTTTTCCACATCCTGGGGGCAAGGAAGGTGGAGGTGGGGACCTTGCTGTAGTTCATAAGGCCCCACAAATGTTTAATCTGGCACTGGTCTTATTCCTCTTTCTAAGGGATTTTGCCATCTATGTCAATTAAGTCTGTTCTCTCTTCTCTCCCCCCTCCCCCTTCCCCAAACAAATCAAATTGTTTTGGGTACAAGAATATAAATGGGATTATATCCATGTTAGGGAGGCAGAAACTGCTATGGAAGTAATGCAGTATTTATTATGTATTAAAATTTGGAAAATCGCTGTACACACTGAAGATTGGAAGGCTTCTCTGTCTATCTCTAGTTCTATAAACTTCAACAAGCATTAGACCACAACATAGATTTAGAGTTATGGCTTTAAAATGAGACTGCAGATTTCCTATTTGTACATGTTCTGTCAACTCCGTCTTCTGCACAATCGGTGGTCCACCTTCCAATGACAGCTGGGTTTATGAGGCTGTATTCATTAGTTAACAGCACCCTAAGTTAGCATTGGATATGTTACATCATTCATGCTTTCCAAAATAGATCCCTGAGACAAAGTTCACTAGTTAAAGCAACAATGATGAAGTTAATTTGAATCAGTTGACATCTTGGTTGTCTAGCCTACAGTGTGTACAGTGATTTTTCCAAATTCAGAAAAAAAGTTCAATTAAATATGCTATGTAAAGTGGACAACTAAAGTCCAGAATTGGCCTTTTGTTCAACCTAAATGTCCAAAATGCTTAACTTGGAAACAAGATGACATAGGTGACATCATAAGGCTACCCCGAAGCATCCATGAAACCAGAAAGTTACTTTAATTGTTCACATTCTCTGTATAGGAAAAGCGTCAGAAATTAGTAAGTGTAAACATATCTTTACTAGTATTTCCATATCCAGTGTAGGTTCTTATTCTTCAGTGTTAGTTACAGGGAAAAAGTCAGTTCTGGACAGCTTCCCGTTTTCACTAGAGGCAAAGAAAATATTTTTGATATTTTAAATTGTGTATATATCTATATCCACTGTGATGCATCTTTAGAGGGAGTTGTCTCTGAAAATGGTATTTAGTTATTTCCTGGTCACTTACTAATGTGCCATCATAATTCCAGGAAATAATTTATTCAACATACAGATGCACTTACCAGACAGAAACAAATCCAAGTTGCAGAGCTGCAAGAATGATTGCTGTTCTTTTAACAGCTGGTTTTGGGATTTCTTCAGAAAGGAGAAAAAGGGGAGGAAATTACCTGTAACAGAACACTTTCATTGACAACAATACTCATTACCGGTCCCTGGAGTTCATTAATTACTTTGAGATTATGGTTATCTGAATCAGCCACTTTGGGTAAAATATTGCAATATGTCTCCCAGACCTCTAAACATCTTAGATCTTCAAAACAATGTTTGGAACACATGTAGGAACATAACAAATAATAAATGTTAGTTTTAATATTATTTATGATAGGAGATGAGGAAGTCTTTTTAATACAAATATAACAGGACTAAAGATGTATTAGGAAGAAAGTAGGTCCATTAATAAATGATGAAAGTGAATAAATTATTCAAAAATGACTGACATGCTAAGCTTGTTTTTTAAAATCTGCCTTTATCAAGAAATCTATGGGAAGAAAGTCTGACCCATTAGTAAGGAAGCAAGATTCTGCTAATCTAATCACTGATACAAAGCAGACATACATGTACAAATTAAGTAATTGATATTCTGCAAATCAGCCAGTCCAGATGGTATACAACATGGGGTCATAAGAGCTATTACTATTGACAATATTGAAAAATGAACAACTGGGAAGGCACCAAAAGATTTGAGGAAAACAGATGTAATACCAGATTTCAAAAAACAGGAAAGCATAGTGATTCTGATGCTTACTTTCCTGTAAGCCTAACTTTCAGGATAAGAGAAACTCGGAGGGAGAGGAGAGACCCTGGACAGACAAACTTCATTATTATTGGTTTCATTATATAAAATTACTGGATAAAGGGAATAACAGATGTAATCTATTTTACAGCATATTTACCACAAGTAAATTTGTGGATGATTGGCACACATTTAGATTTAAGAAAGGCATTTGATATACTTATCTCAGCAATCACAACTAAATGACACAGCTCAACTATCAATCATCTACAACCAGTAGAGCAAAAAAGATGAAATTATTTGTAAAAATTCAAATAGTAAATACATTTGAGGAAACAGATCTAAATAAATCATTTGCCATGATCATTTGCTTTTTTTTTTTCCCTGCTAGAATGCGGCACTGTAACATGAAACAAAAACTACCTAAAAGAGTATGAACACAGGGAATTAAGATTATTCAACTAGGGGCACAGATTCAAAGGTATAAAGGGCAGAAAATTAATGGAAGTTTGAGAATGTAATTCCCATTTGTGCCTCTGAAAATCTCCCCCTTAGTGGGTTACTTCAGGGATGGATGGGAAGTCTGATTTTTTTTAATTTAACATCTTCCTTAGACCGTAGAAGTCAGCCACAGGCCTGAATATGGGAAGGTTAAAAGTCCTATTGTCCCAAGAAGAGCACTGAAGACCCTTTGGATAAGGCAGGTGTAATCTGTCCAGGGTCTTATCCATGCAAAGGGATGATGCACAATCTGTTCCATCTGTTAGTAAATATGCCACATCACACAGTAATTGTTCAGAAGAGGTCAACAATAAATAATCAGTTGTCTAAGAGCAGGGATTGAATTATAGGGATAGATTAAATGAGAGAAGTATTATGTACTGTGGCTAAGTGGACATTCTAGCTGTCTGCAAATAATTGAAAGGTGTAAACCATATGGATATAAAGGAATTATTTAGTATACATGTTTATAACTAAATGCTATAGGATGTATACAGGAAAGTTAACATTTTGCTGAATTTGGGGAAAAGAACCCTGAAAGTGAAATGTACAAAACTGTGGTATAACTAATGTCCATTTCTTGTTCCTTTTAAAAATGGGCAGGGCAAACCACTAGAAAATATTTAGTAAAGAACATATCCTTGTTGTTGGTTTTTTCCATTAGTACCTTCTCTGATTCTGTGATCATTGAATGCTCAGCATCTGCAGTGATTTGTTTCAAAGAAATAAATGGCCGAAAACAGATTAATGAATCTTTTAGACATACTAATGAAAAGCAGACTTGTATTCTAGATACAGATCTCTCTCTTCAATTCTAGATCTCTAAGCTTCCCTGAGACTCAGTAGCAGGTTTTCTCAAGATCAAGACAGTTAAATGAATTCCCCAAGGTTATACATTTGGGGCCAAATTATACCATCACTTACACCTGTACTTCTTAATTAAAGGGCCTTCCATCATTAACCAATGGGTGTTTACAGCCCTAAGCCTAAAATTTCATCTATCCATTGTGGAATTTATTGCCTTGCAGGGTCAATTCCAGAGAACAACTAACTTATTATAAACAAGCAAACAAAGGCACTCCTCCTTGTCTGGAGGACAAATGTAATTACAAGTCTCCTTGGCTCTGGATAGGTAACTAGTGGAACTTGTGTGAATACTCTGTATGCTGATATAATATAAAGCTATGGTTAAATCAAGTCTCGTGGCAGTCTTCAGCTTTAAGACCAATTACTTGCAGCATATTAGGATATGCAAGAATTGTCACAGTGGATTCTAATTCAAAATCATTACTCTCCTTTTTCTAATAGTTTGCAGTCAGCCAATATCACAAACATCAGCCTTTGCAGAAATCTTCTATAATTCCACACCAAACCAAGAATTTAATAAGCAATTAATTGCTGAAATGATGCATAGCTATCTGCAATAACCATTTATAGACATTCAGTTCAGAAGGAGAATCAAATTGAGCTGGTCTGATACTTCTAAATGTACCTGTGGGGGAAAAATGGCTAGTGAGTGATATGATTAATATAGGGGTCAAAATAAAAGAGGAAAGGACATGGTGTCATTTTGAAGGTTATCTTTTCTTTAAAAATACAAAAACAAAAAACCTCAGCAAATGAACATGTTGTGAATGAAGACAGACAAACATCTTCAAATGCAAATGCATAATTGTTAGATACACGAAATCAGGTTTCACCATGTAAATCAATGGCAAAACTCCCATCGATTATAGTGAGTCCAGGACATCACCCATAGATTTATATTTTGGCACCTAAATGAAAGTCACCTTCATTTCAAAGATAAGCAACTGCAGCTCCCATTGATTTCATGGGATTTGTGGGTAGCTCAGCACTTCTTAATATCAAGCCACTGATGCCAATGAGAACATACATTTGAGTAGCTGCCCATGATAGAATTAAAGGTGTGGTTTGTCTGGCCCTAAACAGGCAATTGATATATCCATCAATATGCTAGATTATAGATATGATAGCATAATTCCTAGTTAATCAACTGAGCGTGTTTCATTTAGAAATTACATGAATAGGAAACTATTGGTAAGAACTTTTTTAATTAACATGTTGTTTTTAAGCAGGATAAGGCTTTTATAGCAGGCTTTGTGCTGACCCAAAGTCAGTGCAGAGAACTTTGGAGAAAACTCAGGAGCTACCCCGTTGAGTTGGCATTTTGTTTCTGTATTATTGAGTTTACTGGTTGTAAAACTATTTGAGAGGAATGTTCACCTAAAAGGTTTGCCAAGTTGATTCCCAAAGCCCCTACAATAGAAGCCAATCTCACCCCTAAGCTTCAAGGAATTTTCTCTTCTCTTCCATCATTTTCATCTGGGGCCTTCCCAAATACTTTTGTGCCAATCTGCACAATTTACCCAGCAAGAGGTGACCATTGGCTAGTTGTAGAGAGAGAAAGAGGTTGTTGGGTTTAGTGTGTGGGTGCTAGCTGGTGTTGCTGGCCTGTTATATACAGGAGGTCAGACTAGATGACCTGGTGGTCCCTTCTGGCCTTAAATGCTATAACTGTAGGAGAGCCATCTCCCAAGTGAGAGATGGGGATGCCCAAGACCACCATTGCAGCAAGACCCAGAGCCAAGCCACCTGCCACCAGTCAAGGGGAGAGATGTACCACCAGCTGAAACTGAAGTAACATTTTTCTGTAGCTAAAAATAAAAGAGAAATGTATTCAGTTGTGTTTTCTATTGCTGCTATTGGTGAGAGTCACTACAACTTTCTTGACACTAACTCCCATTTCTTTTATATGTGTATACTACTCCTACCAATGAATTGTGGTGGTGGTGGGGTTTTGTTTGTTTTTTGTTTGGTTTTTTTTGCTAAATTGTTCAGTTGACCCGAGTCGTCATTCATAATATAACTTTTTTCAAAAAAGTTTCATCCAAAATTTTTATATTTTATTTTCTCTGTTCTTCTTGTCTATCTTGTTCCTCTTCACTCTAGTAACTTATCTCTCTTCCCCACCCCATTCCTTCCTTCATCTCTTTCTACTATCACTGTTCTTCCACAGCCCTACCCTCTTTGCCTTTGGTGTACACATGAGGAAATGTCTGCATTTAAAAAAAAAAAAAAAAAAAAAAAAAAACCTGATGTTTTCTTCAACTCTCATTTGACAAGAAATGCTTCCTCAGGAAACACTTAAGATCACAAGGTGTAGTTTTGACAGCCAGACCTAATGATTATTTCTCAATAGCTAGGAGAAAAAATATTGTAAAAAGGCTATCAATCCTCATGCTTTGGGGTATAAACTGGCTGGAGTCAAAAGGAGGAACTGCAGAATTGGCAAGATACCTTATGGAATTCTCCTCATCCTCTGGAATGTCCTCTATTGTCAATCCTTGGTAAAAAGGCGACAGGTTTGATGGTCATTCAGGTACGGTAATTATGTCAAAACAGTGTAAAGCATACCTTTAAAGGTTTAAAGACAGAGGTAAATTCTAAGTTCATGTGGACTGTAGCAAGTGTTTGTGGGAGCAATGTTAAACTCAACTGTTTCTTATCTGTTTAACCAGTGCAAACAAAACATCACTTTTTCTAAATCTTTTTCCTTGAAGTCTGAAAAGACATTGATATTCCAATAAATTTGTACCTTCTGGGATAATTGCATCTCATCCTTATAAATGTCCCCCTTTCCTTACTTCAAACATTGTAACAACTTTAAGATAAATGATTATTACCATCAAATTGCCATAGGGGTACATTCTCCTCTCACTGCTCAGATTTAACTCCCAGAGCTATGCACATGCATTGAAAGGACATCATACTATTTAATTTTATACACACATTGTCGATAATGAGTAAAGCCTCTATTTTATTCATACTTGCCTGTGCGTAAAGTATGTCTACTCACAACTACAAATGGGCCATTAAAATGGCGTGATCAACATATTCATGCATAAATATTTAACAACGTCCCCCAAACCAGCAAACAAAAGGCTTATTAAAGCATGCCAATTCTACAGTATTTTTACATCTATCTAACATGCAAAGTTTTGTAAACTGAGCCCAACTGACTGGTATTAAAAAATAATGCAGCTAGAGAGGTTCGTAATGTGTTTCTATAGAAACGCATTGCTTAACGTATCATATTTGATAGTGTCAGGCCATGTTAACTATAAGACCCATTCGGTAGTGATTTATTTCAAAAAAGTTATCTTCTCTAATACTACGTGTATTGTGGAGTTCATTATAAGTAACGTAGTGGTGTCATTTAATCAAGCAAGTAGTATGCTTTATTTCTTTTTGTTTGTCTAGTGTTAATTCAGTTTTAGATTTTTATTTTAAAACTCTTGCTGACATTTTTATATTTTTACTCACGTCTCTAACTATATTTATCTGATTTTTCCGATAAAGCCTTTAGGGCAGAATCTAGTGAATCCATTATCTACTCTACACTACTGGAATAAATTTTAGTACTATTGGAAAAAAAACCTATTTTTAGACATTCAATTCGTCCTTTTTTTTATAGAGCAGTTCAGTGCAACTAACCATCTAGCTCTTGTATAATTATTCATATTATCTATTTTGATCTTTAATAGGCCTTGATAACTGTTACCTTTCTAAAACACTATTAACTGCCTATCAACATATTGTGCACAAAATTATAAAAATAAGAATGGCCATACTGGGTCAGACCAAAGGTCCATCTAGACCAGTATCCTGTCTTCCGACAGTGGCCAATGCCAGGTGTCCCAGAGGGAATGAACAGAACAGGTAATCGTCAAGTGATCCATTCCATGTTGCTCATTCCCAGTTTCTGGCAAACAGAGGCTAGGGACAACATCCCTGGCTAATGGTCCATGGACCTATTCTCCATGAATGTATCTAGTTTTTTTTAATCCTATTATAGTCTTGGCCTTCACAACATCCTCTGGCAAGGAGTTCCACAGGTTGACTGTGTGTTGTATGAAGAAATGCTTCCTTTTGTTTGTTTAAACCTGCTGCCTATTAATTTCATTTGGTGACCCCTAGTTCTTGTGTTACGAGAAGGAGTAAATAACACTTATTTACTTTTTCCACACCAGTCATGATTTTATAGGCCTCTATCATATCCCTCTGAGTCGTCTCTTTTCCAAGCTGAAGAGTCCCAGTCTTATTAATCTCTCCTCATACGGAAGCAGTTCCATTTTTTGAGGGGGTCAAAAAGCATGTGGACAAGGGGATCCAGTGGATATAGTGTACTTTGATTTTTCAGAAAGTCTTTTACCAGGTTCCTCAGCAAAGGCTCTTAAGCAAAGTAAGCTGTCATGGGATAAGAGGGAAGATCCTCTCATGGATTGGTAGCTGGTTAAAAGATAGGAAACAAATGTTAGGAATAAATGGTCAGTTTTCAGAATGGAGAGCAGTAAATAGTGGTGTCCCCCAGTGGTCTGTACTGGGACCAGTTCTATTCAACATATTCACAAATGATCTGAAAAAAGGGGTAAACAGTGCGGTGGCAAAATTTGCAGATGATACAAAACTATTCAGTTAGTTATGTCCAAAGCAGATTGCAAAGAGTTACAAAGGGATCTCACTAAACTGGGTGACTAGGCAACAAAATGGTAGATGAAATTCAGTGCTGATAATTAGAAAGTAATGCACATTGGAAAACATAATCCCAACCATACATACAAAATCATGGGGTCTAAATTAGCTGTTACCACTCAAGAAAGATCTTGGAGTTATTGTGGACAATTCTCTGAAAATATCTGCTCAATGTACAGCGGCAGTCGAAAAAGCTAACAAAATGTTGGGAATCATTAGGAAAGGGATAGTTAATGAGACAGAAAATATCATACAGCCTCTATATAAATCATGGTTTGCCCACCCCTTGAATACTGTGTGAAGATGTGGTTGCCCCATCCCAAAAAAGATATATTGGAATTGGAAAAGGTTCAGAAAAGGGCAACACAAATGATTAGGGGTATGGAACAACTTCCATATGAGGGGAAATTAAAAAGACTGGGACTTTTTAGCTTGTAATATATATGACTAAAAGAAGATATGATAGTGGTCTATAAAATTGTGACTGGTGTGAAGAAAGTGAATAAGGAAGTGTTATTTACTCCTTCACATAACACAAGAACCAGGGGTCACCCAATGAAATTAATAGGCAGCAGGTTTAAAACAAACGGAAGAACTACTTCTTCACACAATGTATGGTCAACCTGTGGAACTTGTCACCAGGAGATGTTGTGAACGCCAAGAGTATAGCGGGGATCAAAAAAGAACTAGATGAATTTGGGACAGGGGGCGGGGGGGAAGGATATGTCCATCAATGGCTATTGGCCATGATGGCCAGGAATGCAATCCAGACTCTGGGTGTTCCTAGCCTCTGATTGCCAGAAGCTGGGGGTGGATGACAGGGGATGGATCACTGAATGTTTGCCTGTTCTGTTCATTCCCTCTGAAGCATCTGGCATTGGCCACTGTCGGAAGACAGGATACTGGGCTAGATGGCCCTTTGGTTTGACCCAATATGGCCTTTATGTTTCTAGGGTAATATCTTGGAGCTACAATGAAGCTTCCCAGGTGACTTAAGACTATCTCCGTAGATGCTGCTGTAATCAACAGAGGGTCCTGTGGCACCTTTAAGACTAACAGAAGTATTGGAGCATAAGCTTTCGTGGGTGAATGCCCACGTCTGATGCTCCAATACTTCTGTTAGTCTTAAAGGTGCCACAGGACTCTGTTGCTTTTTACAGATTCAGACTAATACGGCTACCCCTCTGATGCACTAATCAAGGGTCTCTACATTCTAGTGGGGCAAAAGAAAAAGATTGAGGCCTCCTCAGTCTCTGAAGCTGGGCACTGTGTGAAAAAGATATTTTATTTTGAAAAACTGTGTTCTCTGACTCAAATGTTTGGTGGTTTGCCCATGCATGCTGGGTTCTCTTGACTTATCTATCTTATTTACTATTGCCTTCACCACGAAAGCTATATCACGTGGCAAGAGTACCCCTGGTCAGTAAGTTGGCAAGAACTATAATCTTGTCATAGGAGTCCTGGGTCTTTGATTTTCTGCCAAATGTGTACACCAGTTACATATATTGGTCTGCCCAGTAGCAATACCACAGCTAGTATTCATTATAAGCCCTGCAGCTCTTAATATTTACTTCAGGCTGAAACTGCTATTTAGATTGGTAGCCAGAGTGTTTTTGTTGCTATTCTCATTTGCAAAATATAATATCTTTTTTAACTAAGAAGGGATCCTCAAAAGAGCATTACAATGAGTCCTTCCTTCCTTTGTTTGCCTTGGTTTTTGATTCATATTAAATTTGTAACTCTCTAATTTGTTAGTCTTTAATTTATAGACCTTTTGATTTTTGGGGGTTGGGGGAAGAAGAAACGTGTTATGTAAGAAAAGCTGCTGTTATGTACTGCCACCGAATGCAATGCTACTTTGGTGATATTGTAATGTCTATAATACTCGGATTACTATTTTTATTAAACTTAATATTATAAAAAAACATAACTGTTAGGCATAGTGCTAAAATCAAAAACTGAGCAAAGTGAAATCTTTATTTAAAACACGAGCAAAAAGATTCACTAGAAAGCACCAATTTTTTGTAATTTTCTTTCTTTCTTTCTGTATTATTGAGGCATGGATAGCAGCCCCATAGTTAACTATTAAGGTTTACATTTCAAGCAATATCCTTGTGTTTCACATTTTCAGGACTGAATTGGTCTCCATATTGGTATAACTTTTCATAGGACAAGTAGATGGGGAAGAAGACTTTTTTGAAAGGCACAAATAGCTGTTAGGTCCCTAACTGCCATTTGTGCCCTTGACAATCTCCCCTTGAATTTTTGTTTGTTTGTTTTTGTTTTTGTTTTTGTAGTGGAAATATTTTAAAATGTCCCTTTCTGAAAATTTGTCCTGTTTCTTCATATTTTGATGGGGGGAGTTCTCTAGCTCAATAAACACCCCCCCCCCAACACACATAGTATATCAGACATGGGTGACTTTTTTTAACAATTTTTAAAAAATGAAACCGAGTTAATCCCCTTACTCAGAATAAGGTAATTGATTTTCACAATTCTAGCTGACAGAATTCCTCAAATCCCTCAGCTACTTCCATTACCTGCTGCTCTCAGCCTGGCTCCCTGAGTAGAGTTACAATTTCAACCAAACTAAAATGATTAAATGCAAATTTCCATTTTTCATCAAAATGTTGTTTTTGTCCAAGTCTTCCAGCCAGCTCTGCCTGACTCACTAGCTAAGCTCTGCACATGCCCCCGGTGGGACAGGAAGGCAGGGTGAGAGATATGGGGTTTGGCTCTGAGGAAGGGATGTGGCTTTGGAGTAACATGATGGGGTGAACAGGGATAAGATGGGCAACCAGAGTGAGTAGAAGATTTGAGGGCTTGTTCGGGGTATTACAGGGACTGAGAGCAAGGTTACCAGGGATATGCAGGGGGCACAGAGAACACTTTCTCTTGTGGGTTGTCAAGATTGGAGCTTTATGAGCAGTTGGAAGATAGCGCAGAGTCACTGAACTTCCTCTGAGGCATCAGAGGTTGAAGCATTCCCTTGAAGGGTCTGCCTCTGCTCCCCAGCCCACCAAGACAGCAGCTTCATTAGAAGACAAGGTTCAACAAGGACAAGGGCAGAGTCCTGCACTTAGGACAGAAGAATCCCATTCACTGTTACAGACTAGGGACCGAATGGATAGGAAGCAGTGCTGCAGAAAAGGACCTAGGAGTTACAGTGGACGAGAAGCTGGATAGAAGTCAACAGTGTGCCCTTGTTGCCAAGAAGTCTAATGGCATTTTGGGCTGTATAAGTAGGGGCATTGCCAGCAGATCTAAGGACGTGATCATTCCCCTCTATTTGACTCTGGTGAGGCCTCATCTGGAGTACTGTGTCCAGTTTTGGGCCCCACACGACAAGAAGAATGTGGAAAAATTGGAAAGAGTCCAGCTGAGGGCAACAAAAATGATTAGGGGGCTGGAGCACATGACTTATGAGGAGAGGCTGAGGGAACTGGGATTGTTTAGTCTCCAGAAGAGAGGAATGAGGGGGGATTTGATAGCTGCTTTCAACTACCTGAAAGGGGGTTCCAAAGAGGATGGATCTAGACTGTTCTCAGTGGTACCTGATGACAGAACAAGGAGTAATGGTCTCAAGTTGAGTGGGGGAGGTTTAGGTTGGATATTAGGGAAAAACTTTTTCACTAGGAGGATGGTGAAGCACTGGAATGGGTTACCTAGGGAGGTGGTGGAATCTCCTTCCTTAGAGGTTTTTAAGGTCAGGCTTGACAAAGCCCTGGCTGGGATGATTTAGTTAGGGATTGGTCCTGCTTTGAGCAGGGGGTTGGACTAGATGACCTCCTGAGGTCCCTTCCAACCATGATATACTATGATTCTGTGAAGACCGTAATGCACCAATACCTCCCATAGAGAAACTGAGGGCTGTCCCAGGACTGCTGCATCAGCTCTCCAAAGCACTAGACAGGAGCACTAGGGAAGTCCCAAGTGTGTCTGTGCCAAGGCATTAGCCCATCAAGGGCTTGCTGCTTCAGTGCAATGAGGAACAGAGGCAGATCGATTGGTGGAACCCACCAAGTGCCAATGCATCCGGGGGCCTGGTCTTCTCTTCATAGCTAGTTCACTGACTCCACTCTAGGCTCCAAGCTTTCATAATCATTCCCCTGCTTCTCCAATATCCAGCTTTGTTTTCCCCATGGCAATATGCAGCAGTATGCAGGGAAGTGAAGGGAAATGCAGCCAAGTAGAAGACATGAGGGAGGGTTGATTTGGGGGCGTGGTAGGTGAGGGGGGGATGAGGGTAAATCTTTGATGGGCCAGAAGGGGGGTGTTAATGGATGTGGGGGAGGATGTGGAAAAACTAGGTTTGTAGTTGGGGGGGGGGTGGAGAGGAGAGGAGAGGTGAGGAGTTGTGCCCTCTGGTCATTCATATACATGTGCTGTCAAATGGATTTACTTTAAGTGCTTTTGAAAAAATTGGTCTAGTTCAATAGTCAATTAAGCTTATCTTGAAACTAAGAAAAATGCTTCATTTAATAGTTGAAAGCAGTAGCAGCTACTGCAGATCCACGCAACAAAACAAACCAGCAAAATGCTCTTGTCTTGCATTTTAATCTGTCTAGCAAGGAAGACTCATTTGGTGGCTTATCAAATCTTTTGTGTTTAGCATTTGAACATTTGCAAGAAAGAGTGATGGGAGAAACAGCGTCTTTCCAATAGTGTCATTAGGGGATGATATTTAGAAAAGACTCAAAAACTTATTAAAATTTGATCTATGCTTCAGGATCTGCCGTAGAGTGAATCATTCATCTCTACAGTCAGCCTTTGTGCAAACCTTTAGCTTGGTTTCTGTATTCCAGAATCCTCAAAGCTTTATGAATTTAAGATGGCTAAAGAATGTTAAGAATTGAAGTATCAGCTTGGGATGGTGTATGATTTAGAAGGAAACATTCTAGACTCCTGCCTCTCTATTGTTCTACGCCTTGCAGTCTGCATTAAATGTACTGATCACTGGCTGGGTAGAATGTAATTAGAGAAGGTGCTGCTGCTGAGAGCTCTTACCATTACTGAACTCTGTAGTTAAAGGTTGCATTCATGCGGAGTCGTGTTTATTTCAGAGGACGTTTACTAAAGAGAATGGTACTCCTACATTTGGTACAGTGATAATATTATGAAGAGGTTAAAAAAAAAAAGACGCTTTTTGTTTTCCCCCCACTCCCAAGTAAACAAATTGCATGCAAAGGAAGTTGAACTGAAGGTGAAAGGGCAAATTTAGCTCCTGGCTACACGATCAGCTAGTATTCAGATCAGAGAACTTGGAAGAAGAGGAAATTCATGCAGGTGGTTTATTTTTCAAATGAAAAGCCACCTATGGCATCATCTTACAAATCTACCATTGACTTTTCTTGAGTTATGTGAAGTGCCTACCTATACCGGTTGAAGACTATTATCACAGATTGATAAAGAGCAGTGTAGTGCTTTCTATCTATATGTACCATTCCCAGTGACAGAGTCTCATTACAATTGCACTAAACTCAGAGCTTTTGCAGACATTTGGGTAAATAATTGATTCAGTTTCAGACTATGCTGATTCACACCACTTTGAATTTTGCCTTGAGTTTCAGAATAAGTAAGTTGATCTCACCAGGTTCTAACCATGCATATCTGAAAACTTCATATGACTTTTGATGCAAAGCCATTAATTGGCCCCAATTTAAAGTGGAACTACACAGGTTCACATGAAGTGTAAAAATTGCACAAAAGCTCTAAGAGCTGCAACAGAATTAAGTTGTACCAGACTCTCAATAAGAAGTTAGAACTACTGAATTGGTATCAACGGGCAAATGGCTCTATTTTGGCATTTGTACTGAGACTCCTCAGCCAATAGCAATACTATTTGAGCTAGGGGAGATGTTCTTTTAGCTGTTGGTAATAGTGGGAGTTACTGTATATCCCCTTTTTTAGACCCATAATCATGAAGGGTACAATTAAATCCTCCATCTAGAACTCTGAAAGGTTCACATCATTTGATATATACTAATGCTCAGTCCTCAAATACTACCCACTTTCAATCACTACCAACCCAGTCTGGATTCAAACCAGCACTCTACAGGCTAGATTCTGTTATCACCTCCCTGAGCCAATTAAACCTCATTGCTTGTTTGGTTTCCGGCTATTTGGTGCAGTATAGTGAGGTTTCTTCCTCTTGCAGTAGACTTCTATGGAATATGACTATAGTACAGTTTTGGTTTCGTCTAGTACAGTAACTCCCCACTTAACGTCCTCTCGCTTAACATTGTTTTGATTGCCGCAGGCAGGAGGGAGGGAGGAGCCTGCGCACTGACTCCTCGCTCCTCCCCCCTCCCTCCTGTCCCCTGAACACATTGCGCAGCAGCAGCGGCAGCTTCCCCTACTCTTCAAGCACCAGGGGTGGGGGGGCTCAACCCTCGGCCTGTCCACGCCACCCCTTCCCCCAAGCCCCCACCCTTAACCCGCCTCACTCCTCCCCGCTCCCTCCCCTGCCTCCTGCCCACAGCAATCAGCTGGCTTGCAGCATTCAGGAGGTACGAGGAATGCGCGAGGACGCAGTGCACCTCCCTCTCCCTCCCTTGCCTCCTGCCCGCGGCAATCAGCTGGCTTGCGGTGTTCAGGAGGCAGGGGATAGAGGGGGAGCCTGCACGCCATGTCCTTGCTCCTCCCCCC